>NC_045437.1:127849896-128214029 GCF_002776525.5 Piliocolobus tephrosceles
TTTTTTTTTTTTTTTTTTTTTTTTTTTTTTAGTAGAGATGGGGTTTCACTGTGTTAGCCAGGATGGTCTCCATCTCCTGACCTCGTGATCCGCCCGTCTCGGCCTCTCAAAGTGCTGGGATTACAGGCTTGAGCCACCGCGCCCGATCTATTTTGATTATTTCTTAAAATAATTTCAAATTAAAGAATGGTGAGATTACATTAATTTGGATGCTGTGGAGCTGCTATGTGAACTTGGAAGCAGAGAAACCAATCTTTCGGTAAATTAACATAAAGCAGATACACAAAGAAAAGAAGAGATGAGAGACTGTGAACATGAACAAAAGGGTGAAAGAGAGTGGGAGAGAGAGGAGAAGCAAAGACAGACACTGACGCATATTAAGGAACCTTCATCTGAAACCAATAATTAGAGAATATACATTCAATCTTTTATTTGTTTAATACATTTTTGCTATGATGTGTCAGGTACTGTTAAAGATTCTAATGATAAAGTGGTAAATGTGAAACTTAAGCCTGTTTCTCATAGAGATTTTATCCTAGTGAGACAGGTTCTCAGTGAATAAACAAAGATATATTATAATTGAGGATAATATGAGTCATGTGAAGCATCAAGAGTAAAATAAAGGGTTAACTTGTGAGTAGAGAGGAGGGAAAAGGCCTCTGTGATGAGGTAACATTTTCAGAGCCTATACTAGGCAGCTAACACTACTAATTTTCTGTTTTACAATTATTTCCCTGGAGTTGCCAGCTCAATAATTATATGATCAAAAGTTGCTGTAGGTAATAGCATAATCACATGTTTTCTTTCTGTATATGAAGGATTAATACATTTACAACCTCCAATATCCCTTTCTTGGCTGTCCTGACATTTGACTCCTGAGCAGACACCACATATTTTTGTTTTCATTTTTGTTAGAGAAGTCCCCACCCATTCCTGGTACTGATCTTGTTATTTTTTATACTAATTAATGCTAGCTGCTACAAGACACAAATCCCATAATCTCAGTGCCTTGACCCAATATAAGTGCATTTCTTATCTCACAGTCCGAAGCAGTTTGGGAAGCTCTCCAAAGTGGCCCTCCTCCAAATGGTGACTCAAGAATCCCAGCGTCTTCAATCTTCTAGTTATGCCATCTGGAACATGCGGCCTTTAAGGTCATGACAGCTGAGCAAGAGGGAGATAAAGGATGCTTACCATTTCCTAATTGCCTTGAAGATCGTAGCTGTTGCTATTCAGATTTCTTTGACTGAAATAATCCCATGGCTCCAACCTAACTACATGGGGATTAGGAAATGTGCAAAAGAATGGGGATATTTGTTGAACATTAACAATGGTTTCTACAAGGGATATGTCTTGAAAACAGAGTCACAGGTTTTGGTGGTGGATGGAATGTAAGGATGGCAGAGAAAGTGGAAAATCAGAGATGATTCCTAAGTTTTGGCTTGTGTAATTGGGAGAATGGTTGCAAAAGTCATAGGTATGTACAAACCTGGCTTTGACATTATTCACAGGTGTGCTTTACTATAGCTGCAGCCATAGCTATTATTTCTTGGTACCATTATAATTGATTTAGAGATATGGTTATATACCTTATTTTATAAAATTATTTTTAGTTTATAAAGATGGGGTGCTTGTTTTCTCTCAATTTGATTTTCAGCTCCATTTTCAGCTTTTATGGCATGAAGAATTTTATGTTACATTTATTCATTCAATATATCATTCCAGAACACATATTGAATGCTTACTATGTACTAGGTACTGAAGATTAAAAAGTAAATAAGATATAATTCCTTGTCTCAAGGAGCTCAAAGGTAAGTACAAATTTTAAAACAGTGATAAGCCTAAGTTTGTGATATTTTTATCTCATGTGAAGACAGGGAAATATATCAAGTGACCTTTAAATATTTCTTCCGAATCTGCCTGTGGTTTGATGAGTCTAGGAATCTTCGGAGCACTTTCCTCCATCTAAATTTATTTTAACTGTCTGGTTGGAGCTCTAAGCTGAGTGAATCTGGCTTTGATTCTGCTAAGATTGTCCCTTATGGGCTTGGTAGCAAATATAAAGCAGATGTTCATAAAATATTTTAGGATAGCATACTTTGGCTATTAAAAGCAGTATGTAAAAACGAATTTCCTTCTGGCATATAATGTGTCGCCAAATAAAATAACTTGATGAGCTGGAAAAATCTCCAAGATGCTCATCACCTGTTGGATTCATCTCAGCTTTGGAGGAGTCATAGGTCACTGAATTAATACATTCATTAAGCAAATTGTTGAACAACACAAAAGGCACTGCTCTAGGTACGTGGGATAGAGCAGTGACCCAAGTGGACAGAAATTCCTCTCTCAGGGAGAATACATTTGAGAGGAGGAAGTATTATAGGCAGAATAATGGTCTCAAAAGATGCCTACATACCAGTCTCTGGAACCTGTGACTGTGTTACCTTATATGGCAAAGGGGACTTTGCAAATATGATTAAATTAAGAATTTTGAGATGGGAAGAATATTGTAGATTATCAGGCTGCCCAATATAATTACAAGGATTCTCACAAGAAAAAGTGGAAAGCAGAATAGTTAGCTCAGAGAAGGAGATGTGACTACAGAAGCAGAGGCTCGAGTACTGGGATTGTTGGCTTTGCAAAGGAGAAATGGGGCCATGAGCCAAGGGATGCCAGCAATCTTGAGGCTAGAGAGTGCAAGGAAATGGATTCTCTTCTACAGCCTCTAGAAGAAACAAAGCCCTGCTGACACCTTGGATTTTAGCCCGGTAATTTCCATCTTGAATTTCTGACCTCCTGAACTGTAAGATTATAAATTTGTGTTATTTTAAGATGGAGTGTGTAGTAATTTGTTACACTGGCAATAGGAACCTAGTATGGGAAGCTAAGAAATAACAAATAAGTAAAACACCTCTAATGACATATGATACATGCTTGGAGAAATTAAAAGTTTTGAGAAGGAGAGGGTGACACTTTCAAATAGATAAGTTGGAAACTGACTAATGGGTTGGTGAAGTTTGGCAAAGATCTGAGGCTAGTGAGGAGTGAACCATCAGATACGTGAGGGAAAGCGTCCCAAGCAAAGAAAACAGTAAGCTCAGAGTTCAGAGTGTTGCTTGGTGTGTTTGAAAAATGAGAAAGCGTCCAGTGAGGCTGAAGCTCAGTGAGATGTGGCCAGAGTGCTAGGAGAGGAGATCAGAGAGAACCAAGAGTTAAGAGTTCTAAGACAGTTCTTCTTAACTCTAAAATGCATGTCAGATGCTCTTATTAAGAGCTACACAATTAGTGAGGACCACATATCACCTTCAGATATTCTTATTCAGTTCGTTTGTGCTGAGTTTCAGGCTGGAGTAGTGGTTAAAGATCTCCAGGTGATTCTAATGTACATCCAGGGTTGAGAACCACTGGTATCAGGTCTTGCAGACTATTCTAACAAACAAAACAAAACAAAACAAAACAAAGAACTGGGTTAGACTCTGATTGGGATAAGAAGTTGTGGAATGGTTTTCAGGAAAGAAATGACATACTTTGTATTTTAACATAACTGTTTTGGCCGCTCTATTGAAAACAGATTGCATGGTATTTAAAGCAACAAAACTAGCTAATATCAGCAAAAGAATGTGGGGAGAATTTTTTAAAAAAGGAAGAGGACTAGGAAGTGAGTTTTGGGGCATGATAAATTAGGGAAATAACTTACACACAAGAAGAAATATTGGCCAAGGAAATAGAAAAAAAAAAACAGAAACAAAAACAGATGACTATGGTGTCTATAATCTAAATAAATAATGTGTTTTGAGGAATACGAGAAATAAAATGCATGTCACAACTGGATGGATTCTCAGTCAAGCAGACTCTGAAACCAATTGTAGCATATGCAGTTTTCATTAGGGGCTACCAGTGGGAGTAAAATCTGTGGAAGGAAGTGGACGGAAGCAAGTTAGGGCAATGAGAGAGGTAGAACTGAAATGCTGGTATGATAACAGCCTAGGTTGATCCCACAGAATTAAAATGGTCCATTAAAATTGTCCCTTTCTGGGCAGAAATGTCTGGGCTTTCACCCTCCACCCACCCCAACTAGTCTTTGAATGTGTGCTTCCTTGGGAAGGGTGTATCCTTGAACTCAGCGACTCTCTACCACTGAGGAAATCCCTTAAGGGTCTAACAGCTGAAGGCTGCTTAGTTGTAGTCACTCCTAGCAGCTGAGGCCACAAGTCTTCTTGAGGGTCACATCATTGTGCCTACTACAATTCATCTCTTGCACTCAGATTCTTTTCATTACACATATTCAAAGAGCAGTTCCCCCAAGATTCCAGTGGGCCCCTCTGCCTGGAGTAAACCACTTCTCACCAAGTATCAGCCTGTAGGAAGAGGCAGAGGCCAATGGAGTACACACCCACTCCTTTTCAAGGCAACATCCAGACATTGTACATTTAATTTTTTTTTTTCACATCCCAATTGCCAAAACTCTATCACACAGCCACTTTTCTTTAAAGGCACTATTTAGACATTGTACATTTAATTTTTTTCACATCCCAGTGGTCAAAACTTTATCACATGGCCAAGCACAAGTGCAAGGTTTGCTGGGGAATGTGGTAAAGCTGCGTGGCCACATACCCATCCAAATCTCTATGAGGGTTAGGGAACTGAATGTTAGGGGACAGGCCAAATTCAGCCATACCTATACTATGCACAGTGATCTCCATATGGGAATTGACATTCAACCTACCATGTGATTTTATCTAAATTTAACTGTAAGATTAGCTCAAAGTAAAATTTTTTGTTTGTGATGGACTTCACATTCACACTAATGAGTCTAACCCCAGAGCTTAGATTAACTACTATGGTGTGCTGCTCTTCTATAATAACATTTGACAGCAGGGAAGGAGTTTGTTTTTCCAAGTTTTCTTCATCTGCTACTCTTAGTGTATGTATTTCTGATTTATCTCTGGGTGTTTTATTCTAAGTCACTCCTTCATTTCTCCTGATTTCATTGTAGGGCTTTTGGCACAGTGAATGGTTAAGCAATATTAACTGACAGATACATCAACTGACACTTTGTATTACAGTTCAGCGACTACTTTGTGTTTTTATTGAGTTGAAATTCAAGTCCCTGAAAAGTCAAAAGCAAGGAACATCTACGTGTAAATTTGTCATAAGATTATTGCTCTCAGAACAAAAGATGGGGAATAATAGTCATAGTAATGTCTGATGGTAGTGTTTGAAATCTTTAAGAAATTATTTTGGGAGACTCTTAGTCTCTCTTCAGTTTTGCTATTATAAACTATGTTGATAAAAAATATTTGTGTTTCTTTTGTGTTTACCCAGTGTGATATGACACTTTTCTAAGTACATTTTTCTTCTTCATATTTTACCTTCTGAATTCTGAGATTAAATTGGTGCCAAAATTGGTGAAAATAATCAGAGTAGCCCTGTAAGATATTTTGGCAAAATATATCAGGAGCTTTATACTATTTATTCCTTGATTTATTAATTTCCATTTGGAGGGCCTGCAACTAAAAAAAAAAAAAAAAACATTTGACATGAAAAAATCATGCACGAAGATATTTATATCAAAATAAATGATAGTTTCTAATAGTAAAAACTGAAAAAGAAACTAATGTCCAAATGTCCAATTATAAGAGATTTGTTGAATAACCTTACACCCATTCAATATAAAATAGGTAGCCATTAAAAATAACAAAATATTCATAATCGTAAGTAAAAACAATCAAGATACTGATAACCAGCATGTACTCAGTGTTTACTATATGACACTTTTCTAAGTGTGCTACATATTTAATCTCATTGAATTCTCATAACAACTCTGTAAAGGAAGCAGTAATATCGTTCCTGTTATGCACATAAGGAAGTCTAGGAACAGAACATTTGTAGTATTTGACCAAGGTCATAATGAAAATAAATGACAAGGGTGATATTTCAACCAAGACATTGAGGCTTCAGAACCCATGCTCTTAATTGCCAAATGATGTTGCTTTGTCTTTATAGTAACTAGATTTGGTGAGGAAAAATTTTATCACCTTAAGGACAGCAACAATTTTTGCAACTGGAAGTTTGTCTTAGAATTAATGAGCTCATTTACATAAGGTGCCTGGGAACTTTTTCAGAGAGATAGGATCAAGACCCAACTCTTTTCTCCTATGACAGTTGGACTGAGGTAGCCCTGAGTGAGGCCCTGGGATCAGGTCAAAGCAACATGACCTAAGAAATGAAATGTCAATAAAAGCAGAAAGGCACAGCATGATTGAATGGGCTCTTCCCTGCTCTAAAACTACAGGTCAAAGGAAATGGTATTGTTCTCTTATGGGTGACACAGGGATATACTGTATGCAAACAAGGCTTGTGCTTCAGCAAAATGGCTTTTGTGACAATCCAAACAGTTATACTATTGGAATCCAAGGCCAGTGATGGTGAAAAACATCCTTAGATCCTGTATCACTGATGGAAAGACTGTCCATCTCCCAGCTTAAAGAAATTCTGTGACCTGTCTGGAAGGGCATTAACTTCTTCTAAAGAAGGTTCAGGCCCAAGCATTAGCATTGGAACCGTACAGGATGCTGGTATGTTTCAGCATTGACAGGGGCAATTACTTTTTTCAGGTTTCATTTCAACCTCATATTTTGGGAACTGTTTGGACCAGACTAATCAGCTGTAAATTCTGGAATCTTTCACCTTCTTTATCTTCAAAGGGATGGGGACATATTCTGACTAAGAAAACTAGAGCAAATAGTACTTGTCCTTTGGATGAGAGAATGATGGGTGAAGTGTATGTGTGTGTGTGTGTGTGTAAAGAACATGACGTTCAGAATTAAATACTGTATATTGGACCCAAACTGTAAAGATAAACAGCATGGTTTCAATAGATGATTGATGCTTTGAAAAACAAAACCGATCATACTTGAGGAAGAGAAATGGGAGGAAATACACTAACACATTAACGTTGTTTTATGCTAGTGGCTCTTGGGATAGTAAAAATGTTCTTTATATTTAACCTTTTCTTTAAGGCATAGGCATTACCTTTCTAATAAAAACTAAAAGTAACATTAACTTTTTAATAACTTATTGGGGAATGAGTTGTGCTTCTTCATGATTTTTAAGTTATTAAACATACCAATGTTCTTATTCTATTATTTAAATAAATTTCCTTACTAATTCACTGGACCAGTTGAAGAAGAATCAGTATTTTAAAAAAAATTTGTGTTAAACATCTCCATAGACCGGACATGATTCAGCATTTTACTTACACAGTGCACTGCCTTCTAAATAGACAACAGAAGGACCTTAGGGAAACACCAAGGAGGTGTATTTTTGATCTATGCTCACAGTAAATCTCAAGGAAATCAGACCATCCCTTTACTCAATTCATCTCAAAATGCCCAAATCAGCCATGCATTAAAATATAGTGGTTCAGGAAAATGCTCCCCAATGTCATCTTCATAACCTCTTATAGGGAGCAAGGATAATTCTATAAAGTTGTTCCCTGCATTTTAACACCCTTTTAGTCTCCACCTTTGGCGTGTGAAAATTAAATTAAGAGAAACAAATTAAATTACCAAATTTTATCATATGTTGACTTCTTGCATTCCTCTAAAGCTAAAATGATTTAGGTTTGTTTTTGAAGGTTGCATGGGGTTGCTAACCTGGAGAAAATCACCAAGACACATTTATTCACCTAGTGAGCAGTCCCTGATTTCACTGGTTTCTTTTCAGAGAGGTAACTTGCAGTAAATGCTGTCAGTAAATGCTTTGCTTTTCTTAATGCTGATTTTATGGTCCTGGGAAAAGATAATAGAATATAAGATATATGGTTAGTCCCAGCAAGCAAATCAGGGTGTATACAACCTTTGAGAGTTTAAATACTTAATTGCAGACCTCTTTTACATTTTGGAGTGGTGATCCAATCAGGGTCACTGTGTACTACTGTTTGTGTAGTGCACTGCAGGATTCCACGGAGTGATATTCACTGTACTATCTGTTGAATGCGATAAATCAGGAGAAATTATTAAGTGTCATGGTGATGTACTAGAAAGAACATTGTTCTGAGAGCTAGAAAAATGTGATTCCTTCCCTGACTTTGCTAAGGTTGAGCCATGATTTTGATGGAAATTGTAAAGAATAAATGCATAATCTGGGTTATCTTGGTGATTACTTTATATCAGTAATGTCCATTCTATTTTCCTGCCTTTTTTTCATTTTACTTAATATGATATTGACAAGAAATTTAAAATGGAAGCAGTTGGCATTTTAGAAATAACAACTTTATTGAGATGGACTCACATAGCACACAATTCATCTGTTTAAAGTATGCAGTTTTTCATACATTCCAAAATTATGCAATCATTGTCACAATTTTAGAACAATTTCACCACTCCAGAAAGAAGCCTCATTCCTACACCCCCCAACAAACGAGAAGCATACCCCTTGACTATTGAGCCACCAAGAAGCCTTATTCCAATTAGCAGTGAGGTACCATTTCCCTCCAACTTCTCAGAAACCCTAGGGAACCACTAATCTTTCTATATCTATACATTTGCCTTTTCTGGACATTTCATACAAATGGAGTCATGCAAAAGTCATGCAACAAGTCATGCATGTTGTCTTTTGTCTTTTGTAACTGACTTCTTTCTTTCTCTCTTTCTTTTCTTTTCTTTTCTTTTTTTTTTTTTTTTTTGAGACAGAGTCTCACTCTGTCGCCCAGGCTGGAGTGCAGTGGCGCGATCTCGTCTCACTGAAAGCTCTACCTCCTGGGTTCACGCTATTCTCCTGCTTGAGCCTCTTGAGTAGCTGAGACTACAGGCGCCTGCCACCACGCCCAGCTAATTTTTTTGGTACTTTTAGTAGAGACCAGGTTTCACGTGTTAGCCAGGATGGTCTCGTTCTCCTGAGACTTCTTTCATTTGGCATAATGTTTCAATGTTTGTCCATGTTGCAGCATGAATTAGAACTTCATTCCTTTTTATTGTTAAATATATTTCATTGTGTGGATATACCACATTTACTCATCAATTCATCACTTGATTGATGCTTGAGTTGTTCTCACTTTTTAGCTATTATGAATAATGCTGCTATGAATGTGTGTTAACAAGTTTTGTGTGAACATTTTTTTATTTCCTTGGGATATACTCTAAGTAAAGTGGAATTTCTGGGTAAATGGTGAATATGTTTAATATTTTGTGGCATGTCTAGATTGTTTTCCAAAGTGGCTGTAGCATTTTACAATTCTACAAGCAGTGTGTGATAGATCCATTTTCTCCTCAAGAAGTTATTATTACCTGTCCGTTTCATTATAGCCAACCTAATGCATACAAAGTAGTAACTCAATGCATTTTTGATTTGCATTTCTCTGCTGGCTAATGATGTCTTATTGGCCATTTGTACACCTTCTTTGGAAAACTGTTTATTTAGCAAACCATTTTTAATTGCGTGTTTCTCAAATAACAATACTTTTATAGAACTTTGAAAGATTCAAATTAGTAGTAGGTTTGAGAATATTTTATGTTTTTCATTCTAGCTTTGATATTCCATCATTTTGTATGATATGTGTTATCTGAAGAGGGTATATAGCCCACAGTATCTCTCCCCATCAGGCTGTAAGCTCCAAGAAGACAAAGATGGTCTCCTCCAGTAATTGTTGTTTGTAGCAACAAGTAGACTGCTTCTAATATGATAGATACTAAAACAATATTCGATGGATGAATAAACAGAGACACTTCTGTTCAAAGACACTGATTCTGTATTTCTGGAGCTGATTATATTATCTTTTCTACACCCCCTCTCCCTAGAACATATTTATTTTGAAATCCTTAAAAGTTACATAAACTTAGTCATTTGCAATTTAAACAAAAAATTACTCAATTGATTTGGGAGAAATGCCATACCTACCAGCAAAAAAAGATGACTCAGATCCTAACTTTCAGGTTTTTCGAAGTATTTTCTTCTTTCTGTCACAGGTCAATATTCACCAAGGGCCTGGCAGAAAACATCTAGGTTAATGCCATAATATAATAATCAGAGGCTATGGTTTTGCTGGTGAAGCAATATTCTATATATCCTGGCCCTGGTTATTCTAAGTAGTCCCTTTTATCGATTTTGCAAGTGGAAGATTAACCCCAAAATGCCTCCCGGCAGCCTGCTCATTGGTAAGTCTGGGTGAGTGAAATGCTGTCCCTCCTATCCTCAGCAAGCAGCTATATAATAAGCTGGGGATTCTATGCGAAATTGTGTTCCCATAAATTTGAATCATCAAAGTCTTAATTTCCCATTATCTCTGAATTTGGAGAAAGGATCTGTAGAGAGGTAATTAAATTAAAATTAGGTCATAAGGGTGGTCGCTAATCCAATATGACTTGTGTTTTTCCAAGAGGAGATTAGTAAACAGACACCACACAGAGCAGAGATCATGAGAAGCTACAGGGAGAATATGGCTATCTACAAAACAAGAAGACAGGCCTTGAAGGAAACCAACTCTCCTGACACCTTGATCTCAGACTTCTAGCCTTCAGGATTGTGGGGAAAATAAAATTTCTGTTGTTTAAGCCACCAGTCTCTGGTACTAATGCACTGAGTATGGGCTGCATGAAGATAGAGGGTGATGTGGTTTGGATCTCTGTCCCTGCCAAAATCTCATGTGGAGTTGTACCCTCCAGTGTTGGAGGTGGGACCTGGTAGGAGGTGACTGGATAGGTGTCTCATGAATGGTTTAGCACCATCCCCCCTTGGTGCTGTATAGTGAGTGAGTTCTCATGAGATCTGGTTGTTTACAAGTGTGAGGCACCTCCCCGATGCCCCAAACTTCCTCCTGCTCCAGCCATGTAAGACCAGCCTGCATCCCCTTTGCCTTCTGCCATAAGTGTGTTTCCTGAGGCCTCCCCAGAAGCAGATGCTGCCATGCTTCCTGTACAGCCTGCAGAACCATGAGTCAATTAAATGTCTTTTCTTTATAGATTACCCAGTCTCAGATATTTCTTTATAGCAGTGTGAGATCAAACTAATACAGAGGGTTTATCTTGAATTGACTGTGGCAGCATTCTTGGCTTTCTACTAGAGGAATAGAGAGAATTGGGAAGATGAGATGATATGTGTCTACCCAAAAGCAGAAGAATCTAGAACAAAAGCATTCATATCCTTGATCCTTTCATTATACATTTTCTCAATATTGCTCTGAGCTGAGAGCCAGGACTACTTTTCTAGTTTCAAAGGCCGCATTTTAAATAAAAAAGAGCATGGTAGGCATTCAAAATAGCAAATGAAAAACTTTCTGTGTTTAGCATTTGAACTTAAATGATGGACTGCTACAATGTGGCTATGGTTTTCTTTTCTCTTTCTTTTGTTTTTAATTTTTGTTCCCTTAATATTTTCCTATGTCATTAAGAGTTATTAGAACACTAAAACCACAAATATCTTGATGTTAACTTTTTCCTTGTGGTAAGATATAAATAACAAAATTTATTATATTAACTATTTTTAAAGGTATAGCTCCATGGCATTAAGGATATTCATGTTGTTGTGCAGTCACCACCATCCATCTTCCGACCTTTAAAAAAAACCTGGTTATAACTTTTAAAATAAGTGTTTCCACTGAAACTGGACCCCTTTCTTACACCTTGTACAAAAATTAACTCAAGATGGATTAAAGACTTAGATATAAAACCCAAAACTATAAAAACCCTAGAAGAAAATCTAGGCGATACCCCACATGACACAGGCAGGGGCGAAGATTTCAATTGCAACAAAAGCAAAAATTGCCAAATGGGATCTAATTAAACTAAAGAGCATCTTCACAACAAAAGAAACTATCATCAGAGTGAATAGGCAGCCTACAGAATGGGAGGAAAATTTTGCAATCTATCCATCTGACAAAGGTCTAATATCCAGAATCTATAAGGAACTTAAATGAATTTACACACACACACACACACAAACAACCCCATTAAAAAGTGGGCAAAGACCATGAACAAACACTTCTCAAAAGAAGACATTTATGCGGCCAACAAACATATGAAAAAAAGCTCAACACAACTGATCATTAGAGAAATGAAAATCAAAACCACAATGAGATACCATCTCACTCCAGTCGGAATGGCAATTATTAAAAAGTCAAGAAACAACAGATGCTGGCGAGGCTGTGGAGAAATAGAAACTCTTTTACACTGTTCGTGGGAATGTAAATTAGTTCAACCATTGTGGAAGATGGTGTGGCAATTCTTTAAATATCTAGAACCAGAAATACCATTTGACCCAGCAATCCCAGTATATAAAGGAATATAAATCACTCTATTATAATGATACACACATGCGTATGTTCATTGCAACACTATTCACAGTAGCAAAGACATTGAATCAACCCAAGTGCCCATCAATGATAGACTGGATAAAAGAAATGTGGTACATATTCACCATGGAATACTATGCAGCCACAAAAAGGAATGAGATAATGTTCTTTGCAGGGACATGGATGGAGCTGGAAGCCATTATCCTCAGCAAACTAATGCAGGAACAGAGAACCAAACACTGCATGTCCTCACTTGTAAGTGGGAGCTGAACAATGAGAACATATGGACACATGAAGGGGAAAAACACACAGTGGGGCCTATGTGGGGATGGGGAAGGTGAGGGAGAGCATCAGGATAAATAGCTAATGCATGTGCGGGTTAATACCTAGGTGATGGGTTGATAGGTGCAGTAAAACACAGTGGCACATGTTTATCTGTGTAACAAACCTGCACATCTTACACATGTATCCTGGAACTTATACAAAATTTTTTTAAAAAATTAAGTTTTTCCTTTTAATTTGTAGCTGGATGAGTAATTCTTACTGCTTTTGTTTTAGTTTTTGCTTTTGAGACAGAGTCTCCTCTGTCACTCAGGCTGGAGTATAGTGGTGTAATCACGGCATACAGCAGCCTCAAACTCCTGGGCCTAAGTGATCCTCCTGCCTTGGCCTCCCAGAGTGCTGGAATTACAGCCAGGAGCCACTGTACCTGGACTGGGTGAATAATTCTAATGAGCATAGGAGGAAGTTTCCAGTGAAGTTCTATAGGATTTCTCTCTCCTTCCCAAGCACTTTCCTTCCTCACTTTCTTCCTGGCTGTCTCCACCTTTTCCCACCAATGTCCTTCGTAAATAATGACCCTTTACAAGTGTAGCTACAAGAATGATTTGTCTTTGTTTTCTTTCGTAATATCTTTTCTATACAAAAGTGTGAATGCAGTAATTGTTCATCTTTAGCATAATAATGGATATAATAGATTTTCTTTCTTCTGGTTCATGTATGTGTACTGTTTATATTACATTATTGTTTACCTTTTGCCATTTCATTTTTACTGGTGGGGACAAGCTGCTATTTTGGAATTTTATTGTATATTCCATTGCTCTAATGGCCTTATACCTTTGTCATAGTAAAATACATTTATCTGTTATATGAAAGTAATTTTAAATAATTTCTTCTCATAATAAACTCTTTTTCTGTTTCCTTATTGTCCAAAAAGAGATATTGAGAATAGTCTACCTCTACATCCTATCCTTAATGACCTATTCACTTGTTTATTTTTTTCTGAGATATCTTCGTACTTTTAACGTCAGACTATCATGATGTTTTCACCCACAGTATGTATTTTCTATGCCAACAAACCTTACTGAGTGCTTAAATTATGTATTTGCAGCCACTGTATCATTATCCATTTAAACTGAACTGTGTGCTCTGCAAAGTTAATTGCTTACCCTTATTCAGTTTCTTCTCTTATAATGATGTCTCCCTCCTAACATTTGTATTTCTGGTTACAGTTCTTTCCTAAACTTTTTTCTCAGAAAAATTTTAAAAATTTATTTAATCCCGGTTTTTCTATGTTCATCTGTTGCTTTTTCTTTCTGGATTACCTGTTAGTTGTGGTTAGGACTCTTGGATTTATCCTCCAACTCTCTAATGTTTTCTTGTTATTTCCCTTCTTTCTTCTTATTATTTTTGCATTATCTTATGGCAAATCTTAATCTTTTTTTTTAAATGGCATCTTATGTGGAATTCTTCAGTGGTTTTAATCTCTTAATCTTTCAGGTTACTAATTTGGATTTCAACAATGCCCATTCAATTAATTCCTGAACTTTATAGCTGTATACTTTCAATTTCAATTTCTGACTCTTAATGCTCAAGTTAAACTATAAGGTAGATATCTAAACTTAGTACTACGGGAAAGAATAAAACTGGAAATCATCTGTATCACTGATCTCAGAAAATATGTTAGCATCGACAATCATCTCTTGTCTGCTCAGTAGGATTGTTTCATGGCCAAAAGCCCAGGTTGTGTTTCAGTGACAGCTCACACTTCTTTAGAGCTTCCTATGTATGTCATTATAAAATAAATATGTAAAACAATAATGCAGTCTATATAGGAGATGAAGAGATTCTTGAAAGTGTTTAAATATTACTTAACATTTATGGAATATTTCATACAATTTTAGACCATCTCTTATACTGCTGATGGCTGATTTAAACGTGTATCATGGTGGTTTGCTGCTCCTATCAACTCATCACCTAGGTATTAAGCCCAGCATGCATTAGCTGTTTTCCCTAATGTTCTCCCCCACTGCCCCTTCCGTGGCAGGCCCCAGTGTGTTTTGTTCCCCTCCCTGTGTCCATGTGTTCTCATTGTTCAGCTCCCAGTTATTTTTTTTTATTATTATTATTTTGAGGTGGAGTCTCCCTCTGTTGCCCAGGCTGGAGTGCAGTGGCACTATCTCTGCTCACTGCAAGCTCCGCCTCCCAGGTTCACGCCATTCTCCTGCCTCAGCCTCCCCAGTAGCTGGGACTACAGGTGCCCGCCACCACGCCCGGCTAATTTTTTGTATTTTTAGTAGAGACGAGGTTTCACAGTGTTGGCCAGGATGGTCTCGATCTCCTGACCTCGTAATCCACCCGCCTCGGCCTCCCAAAGTGCAGGGATTACAGGCGTGAGCCACTGCGCCCGGCCTCAGCTCCCACTCATAAGCGAGAGCAAAGCATGGGAGTTTTGACCTGGTCTGTTTCTGACCTGGGCCAGTTCACCTCTCCTTAGGCAATGTGGGGGTCTCCTGCTCCAGAGAGGTTATCATATTAATGCTGAACTCAGTGCCTTAGTGCAGCCACCAAGCAGCATAGTGCTCTACAGCCCAGAACTCCTGAGCTCAAGCTGTCCTCCTCCATCACCCTCCAGAGTAGTTGAGACTACAGGTACACGCCACCACACCTGGCCTAGTTCTCATTTTAAATGAGACAAATTATGATAATCCTCCCAACCAATTTCTTAAAATATAGATAAAACACAGGGAAATGCCCACATATGAATACAAACTATTATTTCAGGATGTAACATACTTAAAACATGAATTTGTGACCACTAAAATAACAGTATGAGTTTTAACTAAAAGGGTAATAAGAGGAAACCCTGCCACCCCGCCCCCCCCCCCCCATTAAGGAATTTCTAGAAAGAACCAGTGGCCTATACAGAAGAAAGAAATACTTTCCCCAAAGTGACCTTTCCCAGAAAAACCCTAGAATAACATGATTACTAAAGGCATGAAGGTCTCGGACAGCGAATGGGCTGTGAGCTGTTGCATAGGATGATTGATCAATGCCTTTGTGCCCCAGCTTCTGGTAGGCTGGCTTAGTGTTTGCCCACAGGTTAACGACTGAGCCCATTTCTCCAGATAAAGTTGCAGATCTACAGGAGGACACTGTCTTAGTGAGCTTTGAGACACAGAAAGTATCAGGCTCTGCCCCACATACATTTAAGGACAGGTAAGGAGCTTCCAATACTGGAAAAGCATGCTGTTTCTCTTCTCTAAAAGAAAACTCCAGGAGCTTTGTTTCCCTTCCCTCAACACTCCCCCAGGTGATTCTTGAAACTTTAGTTCTTTATTCACTGCAAAGAAGACAAGAAATTTTGCTTAGATGTAGGAAATACACTTTAGTTTCTAATAGGAATCAAACTAAAAGCTCATTCATGTATATCTACAATGAACAAAAATTTATTCTATAATAAATTGATAGACATATTGTTTCTAATCTGCATCACAGAATGAAACAAATGAATAAAGTGATGTCTAAATGTGCTGAAGGAGAAGAACATTACAGTTAAAATCCAATTTCAATGAAGCTTCACAAATAAGGACAGAATAAATCAATTTTTAGACTTAATTAGGAATTAAAACATTGATGCCCAAACCTAAATCTGGTTTTTGCTTAATATACTTCATCAAAAAATAAGTAAATTTGAAAAAAGACTAAAGTTTAGTGTATAAAATATTGTGTTGAGCATAATCATGTAAACTCATAGTTAATTCTAAATAAATGTTGGTAATGCAGATTTGACAATCTGGAACAAAAATTACAAATTATTTCAACAAAATCTAGGAAATGAAAAAAGGAAAGATAAAATATATGGTATAACAACCCATTCGAGGGATACAGTGTAGATATTAATTATTGTCAATAATAAAGTATAACTAAATATAATAGTTACAAAATTAACTATTAGATTTGTGTGTGTATATAAATATATATACATATACATGTATATAGGTGTATATATATACACACACATATACATGTATACAGGTATATATATGTATACATCCAAACAAAAGAGAGAAAAGGAAGTAACATAAAATATATCCAGCTTTGCAAATTTCGGGAAAAAAATGTATACCACTTGGAAATATGATGCACCCAAAATAATATGAATAATTTACTCCAAATAATAATGATTCTAATGTTTAAAGTGTATTTTCCCATGAAAAGTTTCTTCTGAAGTGATCACACAATTCATTTAGTGGGCGATGGTTACACTAAAATCCAGACTTTATCGTTATGCAATATATCCATGTAACAAAACTTCACTTGTACCCCTTAAATGCATACAAACATAAACAAATAAACAAAAAATCAATTTAGAAGACATTTATAAGAAACATATAACAATTTAAAATATAGATTGCGCATCTCTTATCCTAAATGTTTGGGATAAGAAGTATTTTGGATTTTGAATTCTTTTTGATTTTGGAATGTTTGTATTACACTTACAGGTTGAATATTCAAAAATCCCAAAATTTAAGATTCAAAATGCTATAATGGGCATTTCCTTTGAGCATCGTGTCAGTGCTCAAAATAATTTCAGGTTTCGGACTTCTTTGAATTTCTGACTTGGGATCCTCAACCTGTATAAGAATGTGGAAATTATTATAGAAATAAAAACACATAAAGACAGTAATGATTATAGTTACATAAGAAAAAATTGAATTCAAGGCAAAAGGCATAGATCAAATGGGAATATTTCACGTGGTTTAACTATAGAAGTCACTGAGAAGTTATGGAAATAATATAGAAACAAATACAAAAAGGCATTAGACCAAATGGGAATATTTAATGTAGTTTAACTATAGAAGTCACTGAGAAGTTATGGAAGTAATATGGAAACAAATACAAAAAAGCATTAAATCAAATGGGAATATTTAACATAGTTTAACTATAGAAGTCACTGAGAAGTTATGGAAATAATATAGAAACATAATACAAACAACAGCTTCTAGCATCATGGTGTCGATTGTTAAAGAGAAAAAGAACTTGATAAAAGACATTAATTAATTCATTTAATCAACAAATATATTTTGAATACTTCAGCTGTTTGTATTAGGTATCAGGGATACAGCAATAAAACAAAACAAGACATAAAAGGTCTTCATCTTCAAGGAATTCACATTCTATTGTAGGGAGAATAATCACTTACCAAATATATATCCATTAGGTGAGATATTAATAAGTAATTAAAAAAAGTAAAGCATAAAGAATAATGAGTTAGGGCTATTTTATACAAGATAGTCAGGGGAGGCCTCCTCAAAGATTTGATATTTGTGTGCAGAGTACAAGGGAAAAAGAATTCAAGCCATGCTGCTATCTTATGCAGTAGCATTCCACGAAGAAGAAATGGCCAATACAATGCAAGGTAGGATCATGTCTAGAGTGGAGGTCAGATTGAATGGAGTGGAATAAATGTGAAATCAAAAAGCAAACAGGAGGCCAGATCATGCAAGGAATAGTGTGTCATGGTAAAGACTTTGGATATTATTCTATGAAATAAGGAAATAAGTCTTATAATCTGATTTTGGATTATCATTGTATATTTAAAACAATCTGTACTGAAGTGAAGAGAATAGTCTATAAGGGTGCAAGCACTGACACAGGTAAAATAGGTAAGAGATGATGATAACTTGAATCAGGGTGGTAGAAATGAAGGTTGTTAGAGGGTAATGAGACTCTGGGTTTTGAAGGCTTGTGTTTGTTGACATATTGTCATGAGATGAGAGTAAATTAAAAGTCAAGAATGACTCTAGAATTTTGGCTTGGGCAACTGAAGGAATGGAGGTGCCATCTATGAAGGTAACAAAGATTGTAGGAAACACTAGTTTGAGGAAACTACTCAAGAGTTCTATTTATGACCTGATTAGGTTGAGATGTCTATAAGACAGTCAAATGGAGATGCTGATTTGGCAGAATATATGAGTCTGGATGTTATAGATAGTGTCTAACTTGGATGTGGAAATGTGAAGTTGGCAGTACTTATACTAATACATACATTTGGACCCGTACTAGAATGGGTCCAAAGTCTGACCTTGGACACTTCAATGATTAGAAGAGAAGGGATTAGAGGATAAAAGAGTGAAGGAGTAGGAAGATAATCAAAGACCAAGTGAAGTGCTTTAAGAAGGAAGGAGATATGAAATGACAATTGTTATTGATAAACCAAGTAAGATAAGGATTGATCATTGACTGTTGAATTTGGTATTTTGAGAAATGATATGAAAAATACTCTGATAAGAATAAGAGATAATGTAAGAAGAAATGAACACTGAAATTAGAAATAGCTTTTTGGAGGGGCTTTGTTGTAAAGAGGAACAGGGATACAGGACAATAGCTGGTATACAGGAAGGATTCCTTTTAGTTGCATAGTTATTATTTTAGTATGTTTTCATGCTGATGGGACTGAGACAGTAAAGAAAGGGAAATTGAGAGGGAACAAGAGAAAAATTGCAATAATAGTGTTTCTGAGATACTCAGACTTGACATGTAAGTGAACAGGTGCACAGCCCTACATTAATCAGAAATTAATACAAAAAAGATAAGTTGAGTTATGCTAAAGGGAAAAATGTTCCCAAAATTTGAGTGGAGTAAAATAACAAATATTCATTTTTCACTTAAAATTTATTTGCATTGTGGATCTGACCTGGCTTTGTTCTGTGTTGTCTTTGTTCCATAATTCAGGTTGACAAAGTAGTATTTAGCGGGAACATTTCCTACAGACAGCAAAAACCAGACAGGTGAACCATGAGATGGCTCCTATACTTCTGATCAGAGTATATACATTTTATTTCTTCCAACATTTCATTAATGAAACCAAGTCATGTGGTCACTCCTGGGATCAATGAGATGGGGACATATAATCTTCCCATGAATTGGGAAGTCAATGAAAGTTTCTGCTGGTAATATTGCTCATTCTGTGGCAAATCTCACTGGTTGTTTTTTGTTTGTTTGTTTTTGTGGGAGGGGTAGCAAGGGGGGGAGTTAACAGTACTTTCTTATCTTCTTCTATTTCTTAGGAATCAAACTCACCCGATACTCTTAGTAATTTACTCCTTTTCCATAGAATCCTCTTGGTTTTACTCTCTATTTATCCTCCACTCCAAATCATCTTATTATTTTCTTACTTTTCATTAGAGTGTTAAACACGTACCCCAAATTACTAGCGACTATGAACAATTTTATTTTAAAAGGAGGGCTTTATCTTCAAACACCCACAGAAGGTAAGAGAAAATGTTTGCAATAAAGTAAAGAAAGGAACTCAGAACAGTTAGATTTCCATACAAAATAGCTTATGCTAATCGACTTCTGCTTCTTAGAGTATGGAGTAAATGTACTTTTCCCTATTCAACTAAAAGTCCTGGACATTATATCTAAAACAAACATAAGAAGACTGAAATGAAAATAAATAGGTAGACCAGCTAAAGACCTTGGTACTCAAGGCATGAAATGGTGGCGAATTCCCTAGGTTTTCTTTGTTTCTTTGTTTCTTTGTTTCTTTCTTTCTTTCTTTCTTTTTCTTTCTTTCTTTCTTTTTCTTTCTTTTTTTTTTTTTTTGGTCTCGCATATCTCAGACATGGAGCTGAGTAAGCTGGCAACCTAGAAAAACCAATTGATGCAGACAAAAAAGCTTGAACAAAAGCAATCTCTCTCGTCAAAGGACCAGGAAGAGTGTGACCTAGCAAGGCAAAAACATTTAGATAACTGCACTATTCTAGCCAAACACATCACAGAAAAACTGTATTTCCACTTCCACCCACAGCAAAAAAAGCCTAGTGGTGAGCCTAGTCTCATGAGGCTCCCTCACACCAGCACTGTGGTAATGTCAGAGAAGGTCAAGTAGGGACCTGGGACTTTCCTTTCAAGAAAACCATAACGAGCTTCCTCTGCTGTGATGTGGCTGATAATCACTTGGGGAACCTGAACTTCTATCTCCATCTATCAGTGAAGAGGTGACACCTCGACCCACCGAGGTACTGTCAGAGGTGGCCTAGTTGAGAGTCAGAACATTCGCTAGCAACTGAACATTAACAAAGACTGCCCCTGCACTGTGGTCTCAGTGAGGCCACATGGGAAGCAATACCAAGGCACTTTTACCCCTCCCAGCTAAGGAGGCATCAGTGGAGGCCCGGTAGGAAGACAGAATTTCCAAATACCCAGCCATAAAAGGGAGCCACCCCTTGAAGTATCAATAAAGAGCAAGTGAGGAACCTGGACTTCTACCACTGCCTGTCAATAATGAAGCAATATCTCTCCCTTCCTCTGCTGAAGCAGTGCCAGAGAAAGCCAGCAAAAACAAAAGGTTTAAATAAAATTCAGCATGATACCCAATATATCCAGACTTCAGTAAAAAAATTACTTGTCATAGCAAAAGCCAGGAAGATTGTATACTGAAAAAAAATCAATATGTCAATGTCAAGATGACATGGATGTTACAACCATCTGAAAAATATTTTAAAGCAGCCATAATAAAAATGTTACAAGAAGAAAGTATGAACATACTTGAAACAAATAAAAAAAGAAAATATCAAAAAAAATAGCAAGTCTGTATTAGTCCTTTTTCATACTGCTGTAAAGAACTGCCTGAGATTGAGTAATTTATTTATAAAAGAGAATTAATTGACTCACAGTTCAGTATGGCTGGGCAGACCTCAGGAAACTTAAAATCATGGCAAAGGCAAAGGGGAAGCAAGGCACCTTCTTCACAAGGTGACAGAAAACAGCGTGAATGAAGGAGGAACTACCAAACACTATAACACCATCAGATGTTGTGGTAACTCACTCGCTATCACCATAACAGCATCGGGGAAACTGCCCCATGATCCAGTTACTACACCTGATGTCTCCCTTGACAAGTAGGGATTGTGGGGATTATAATTCTGGATGAGATTTGGGTGAGGACACAAAGCTTAGCCATATCAAAGTCTTACCAAAAATTAGGTTTATAAGAAAGCAATAGAGATTTCAGAGCTAAAGAAATACAATAACCAAAATAAATGACTCAGTGCATGAGCTCAGAGCAGAATGGAGTGGAAAGAGGAAAGAATCAGTGAACAGAAAGACAGAACAAGGAAAATTACCCAATCTGAACAACAAGGAAATAATGCAGTTAAAAAATGAAGAAAGTCTCTGGAATCCAATGGACTGTAGTTAATCTGACATTTATGTCATTGACATTCCAGGAGGGGATAATAAACAGAGCAGGGATCAAAAAGTACTTGAGGAAATGATGGCTTCAACTTCCCAAATATGACAAAACCCATAATTTTACAAATTCAAGAATCTGACCAAATTCTGAACAGGATAAACCCAAAGAAATTCATACGAAGACACACCATAATAAAACTTCTACAACTATTAATACATACAAAGAAAAATCTTGAAAGCAAGGAGAGAGAGAGAGAGAAATCAAAAGTGACACCTTACCTATAGATGAACAAAAATTCAGATGCAGCGAATTTCCAATTGGGAACCATGGAGACCAGACACAAGTAGCACAACATTTTTAAATGCTGGAAGAAAAGAATTCTCAACCCCAAATCCTAAACTCAGTGAAAATATCCTTTAGGAATGAAAAGGAAATCAAGATATTCTCAAATGAGGAAAAACAAAGAGAATTTCATTTCTGCAGACTTACCCTAAAGAAATGACTGAAAGAAGTTCTCTAAACAAAATACAAATGTTAATAGATGAAATGTTAAAATATAAGGAAAAAAGAAATAATCAGTAGCAAAAATACAAAAAAATACATCTCTTGAGTTTTCTAAACCTTTGATGGTTGAAGCAAAAATTATCTAATTTGATTATAAATGTACATAGTGAAAATGTTTAAGAAAATTATATATAATAAATAAATATATAATATCATATATATAATATATTATATATAATGGAAGAGTTTAAACAGACTGAAAGGGAGGTATGGTATATATAATATATATGAATATATAAAATCAGGATAGTAGCAGATTAGATAAATCAAAAATTGAATTCAAAAAAGTGTTCAAGTATTCTACAGAAAGGCAAGAAAGAGAAGAGACAAACAGAGAAAAATATCAATAAGTGAAATGGCATATTTAAGTTCTAATATGTTAACAATGACATTAATGTAAGTGGTATAATACATTAGTTAAAATACAGAGATTGGCAGGGTAGATAAAAAAATCACCTCCGTGTCCACTAACAGAAAAATAATCCAAGGATTTTCTGTGTAAGAAATTCACCTCAAATATAAAGATATAGTCTGGTTGAAATTAAAGGGGAAAAGATGAATCAAAAGAAAGCATATTAATGTCAGATATTAATATCAGATAAAGTAGGCTTCAGAACAAAGTAGTATTCCAGAGGTAGATATTATATAGTGATATCTGTATCAATCTTCCACAAAGACATAGGAACAGTAAATATGACACTATACAATACCAAACAACAGAGTAACAAAATATGTGAAATAAAAACCAAAAGGAAGAGAGAGTGAGAACTGAACTAAAATGAGTACATAAATCCACAATTATAGTTGAACTTTAACACCCTTTACTCAGCAACTTATATAAACAATAGAAAATCAGCCTATAGAAATACCATAAAAACTATTTATAAGCATTATGTAATAAAGTTATAAAATATTTCACCCAAAATATCAGAATATACATTTTTTTAGTGTACATGGAACATGTGCCAATGTAAAACATATCTAGGGTCTTAAAAATAATCTGAAAAAATGTTTAAAAATTGAAACAATACATACTGCATTCTGTGACCAAGGAATCAAACTGGAAATGAATACTAGAAAAATATCAGGAAAGTCTGCAACACTTGACAACTAAACCAAACAGGTCTAAACAATTCTATGGGTTAAAGAGAACGTCTCAAGAAAAAATAAAAATCAATATTGAACTAATGAAAAGGAAAATACTATGTATTAGAATGATGAAATGTGGCTGAAGTAGTGCTGAGAGGAAAATTTATAACATAAAATACATACATTTGAAATGAAGGAATATGATAAATCAGTAACCCAAGCTTCCATATCAATAACCTAGAAAAAGAAGAGCCAAGTAAACCCAAAGCAGAAGGAAGAAAATAATAAGGATAAGAGCAGAAATAAATGAAACTGAAAATAGGAAAACAGAATGATATATTTTTGAAACAGAGAGTTTACTCTCAGAAACCATGATTGGCAAACCTCTAGCAAGAATGACAAAGAGAAAGAGAGAGAGAAAGAATGAATCCATTTTACTAAAATCAGGAATGAAACAAAAAATATCACTACAGACCTTGAGACATCAAAAATATCATGTATATTACAAACAATTCTACAAAAATAAATTTGACAGCTTAGAATAAATGGACGAACTTCTCAAAATATACAAACTGATACACATTACCCAGTAGAAAATGGTAGTTTGAGGAGCCCTGTAACTATTAAGGAAATTAAATTTACAAATAAAAATCTTCCAAAAAATTAACTCCAATGGCCACATGGTATCTCTAGAAAATTCTACAAAACATTTAAAAGAGAATTAATATTAAATTCTATATAAACTCTTCCAGAAAATATGAGGGGATATTTTTCAATTCATATGATAAAGCTAGTGTTACCTTGATACCAACAGCAGGCAAAGACAATATAAGAAAATGCTGTGTGTGTGTGTATGTGTGTGTGTGTGTCTATGTGTGCATGTGTGTGTATAGGCAAATATAATTGAACAATAAATAAAAAGAATAATATACCATTACCAACCTGGGTTTATTTCTTAAACGCAAGGTTGGTTTACTATTGAAAAATCTATCCATTAGTATACTATATTAATAAGCTATAGAAGAAAAATTACCTGATAGAAGTATTTGACAAAATTTTTCATTTCTTAAAAATTTACAGAAATCCACAACCAAAATTTTACTTAATATTAAAAGACTAGATGCTTTTCTCCTAAGGTTAAGAACAAAAAAAGGATAATTGTTTTCATCACTGTTATTCAACATATAATTCTGGAACTTCTAACCAGTGCACTAGGCAAATAAAATAAATAAAATACATACAGATGAAAACAAATATATAAAATTGTCCCCATTTTCAGACGGCATGGTTTTCTACACAAAATATCCGAAGTATCTAAAAAAACTCCTAAAACTGACAATTGAGTTTATCACAGTATTAAGATACAACAGAAAGTTCCAAAAATTTGTCTTATTTGTACATATTAGTAATGAACATGGGACATCAAAGGTAAAAATACAATGCTACTTACAATCATTAAAAAATCAAAATAGTTAGATGTAAACCTAACAGAACATGTACAGGACTTGTATGCTGAAAACTACAAAATGCTGATGAAAAAATTCAAAGAAGAATTAAATAAGTGGAGAAATCTATAGCATATTCACCAATGAGAAGACTCAACATCAAGATGCCAATTTTTCCTAAACTAACATACAGATTTAACACAAATCCTATCAAAATCCCAGAAAAAAATACAGACAATATCATTCTAAAATAAAAAGACAAAGGAACTGGAATGGCCTAAAAATACATAAAGAATAAAGTGGGAGAAACCAGTTTACCTGATTTCAAAACTTATTCATATTTCTATAATCCAAATCTGTGGTACTGACAGAGACAGACAGAGACCAATGGAACACAACAGAAACCCAGAAACAGACCTACACAAATATATCCAACTGATTGCTGACAAAGGAGCAAATTGATTTCATTGAGGAAAGATAATTTTTTAACAAATTGCGCAGGAACAAAATTTTTTAACAAAAGGTGCAGGATATCATAAACACAAAAAAATGAACCTCAACTTAAGTCTTACATATTATACAAACATTAAGTTAAAATTAATCATGAGTTTCAGTGTAAAACAAAACTATATAACATTTAGAAAAAAATCATAAGAGAAAATATTCAGGATCTAGAGAAAAGCAAAGTATTCTTAGATCTGACATTGAAAGCATAATACATACAATGAAAAACTGACAAAGTAGATTTCAAAATGAAAAACTTTGCTCTGTGAAAAGTTCTACTAAGAAGATGAAAAGACAAGTTACAGTCTGGGGAAAAAAAAAAACATTTGCTAGCCATACCCCCAACAAAGAACTAGAACTACAGTATATAAAGATCCCTCAAAGATCAGCAGTGAAAAAACAAAACAAAATGTTCCGAT
The DNA here is from genome assembly GCF_002776525.5 of Piliocolobus tephrosceles. Lineage (NCBI taxonomy): Eukaryota > Metazoa > Chordata > Mammalia > Primates > Cercopithecidae > Piliocolobus > Piliocolobus tephrosceles. The sequence continues at coordinate 127,875,688 of NC_045437.1, forward strand.
TAGAAAAATGAGCAAAAGGCAAAAGAGAATGACAGATGGCAAATAAGCACTCAAAAAACATTGCCAATGTCATTTGCTGTTAGGGAAACACAAATTAAACCCTAATGTGAATACCTAATGGTATACCTAAACATAACAACACTAAATGCTGGTGAGGATGTCAAGAAACTGGATCGTTGATACATCACTTGTGGAAATATTAAAGGGTACATCCATTTTGCAAAATGGTTTGTCAGGTTCTTAAATAACTACACATGCAACTACCATATGACTTATTAATTACATTTCTAGGCATTCGTCCCAGAGAAATGAAAACTGATGTTTACACAATAGCTTGTAAACGAATGTTTATATAAGGTTGATTTGTAATCATCAAAAATTGGAAACATCCCAGGTGTCCTTCAGTGAATGAATGGTTAAATAAACCATGATACATCCATACCATGTTATAAAAAGGAACAAATTATTAATACATGCAACAGCCTGATAATAGGTCTGTGTATCATGTGGTTATGTTTATAAAGAGGCAACACCAAGGGATCCTCTTGGTGGTGGGAATGTTCTGCAACTTGATGGTATCAATGTCAATACCCTAGTTGGGAATATTGTACTACAGTATTATAGAATGTTACCATTGAGAAAAACAGGTTAAAGTCTGCACAAGAGCTACCTACATTATTTATTAAAACTAAATGTTAATTTAAAATTATCTTAAATGACTTAAGAAACAAAAAATTATCTTTTCTTATTTTTTATAGACTGATATTTAAGTATACTTGCATAAATCAAAAGATACACAGCTATCTTCCTCAGTGACAAGTAGGAATTGACTCAATACATGTCTAACAGTAACATTTATTTATTTCTATTTTTGAGATGGAGTCTCACTCTGTTATCCAGGCAGGACTTCAGTGGCATGATCTGGCTCACTGCAACCTCCACCTCCATGTTCAAGCGATTCTCCTGCTTCAGCCTCCCAAGTAGCTGGGACTACAGGTGCCATCAACACGCCTGGCCAATTTTTTTTTTTTTTTTATTTTTAGTAGAGATGAGGTTTTGCCATGTTGCCCAGGCTGGTCTTGAACTCCTGAGCTCCAGTGATCCTCCCGCCTTGGCCACACAAAGTGCTAGAATTACAGGCGGGAGCCACTGTACCCAGCCAATAACATTTAAAGCTAAGACACTTATTCATAAATCATTCACACAACTTAAAAAAATACTCCACAGCTGTGAGCCTATGTGCAAAAAAGCTCCAATCATGGAGTTGAGAGCTCAGCATAGTGCTTAGGAGAGATTTTTGCTTTCATAAAGACAGCTGAAAGTGAAGCCACAAATTTGACACTCAAATGTTAAACAAACAGAGCTTTGTAACTTTGAAGACATACCCTCTACCAAATATATTTGGCTACTGCTAACCTAAGATAATTAAGAATTCCATTGAAACATAGACAATATATATGATTTTGCCTTGAGTAGATTGGATCTGGATTATCAAAAGGTTGCTTTTAGATTTTTATTATATAGAATTCATATTCATATTTTGTGCTTTCTGGAAAGTTGAGGCCAGAAAGACAATTTATGCTAAAGGCTTTGCCACTGACTTTTTTTTGTTTTGTTTTGTTTTAGACAAGGTCTCACCACTCTGTTGTCCAGGCTGCAGTGGCATGATCACGGCGTCATGACCCACTGCAACCTCTACCTCCCGCACTCAAGTGATCTTCCCACCTCAGCCTCCCACCGAGCCCGGCTAATTTTTTGTATTTTTAGTAGAGACAGGGTTTCACTATGTTGCCCAGGCTGGTCTCGAGCTCCTGGGCTCAAGCAATCCGCCCGCCTGGGCCTTCCACAGTGCTGGGATTACAGGCATGAGCCACCGCACCTGGTCCTATTGCCGCCTAAAGTCAAGTGGCTAGGTTTCCCTTGTGTCATAATTTTGCTGACTCATTATTCAGACTGGCAAAATGATTTCTGTATAATGATTTTCTGTGAACATGCTTTTATAGTTATTTTCGGGCTCTTTTGAGTCAGTGTTCACCAATGCAATCTACAGTATTACATGGTTAGATTCTCAAAGGAGTTCTCATTTCTGTTCTCAAGTTTGTATATCCAGTGGCAGAACTAACAGTTCTGGGTCATATAGGACCACAATAATGACTTGTTGGCTCCTGTTGAGTTTATGTCAGCAGAATTTAAATGTTCTTAAACACTACACTTCTCTTAGTCTTTTGGTTCCTGCTTGCTCTGTCACGAATGGCACCTTAGTCTTGACAGAAGCTGGTTACCTCAGCCTAAACAGAGTTATGCCTTGTTTAGGTGTTGAGTTGGGTTATGCAAATAAGGCATTGAATATTTTGAAATCAACTACATTTCAAAAAGGGGGATTAAAGTATAATAAATCATAAGGTGGTATATTTATTTTGGAATGAGTGAAAGCTCAATAATTGTTTGCTGACTGGAATATTTTCTACATTTTAGTATTGGCCTAAGAGGTCGATTATATATAGGTCAAACTGTACAAATCAAGCATCGCAAATGAATGTGGCGGTAGCGCACACAGACTGGACAGGAAAAAAACATGGCATTTAACCAAACAAAGCTATAACTTGTAATGACTTGTCTTTTTAACATGCTTCTCTGTCAATTGCTGTCACAGAATCATATTAACATAAAGCGGTCTTTGTTTCTGATTTACTTTTTGTATTAAGGCTACACATCTTTTGTCTTTGTTGCCTTGGCTTAAGCGTGTGACTTCTAACATCATTTATGCATTATTGGAATCAATAAAATATTGAAACAATGGGGATTATGTTCTGAGTGTTTCTGTGATCATAATTTTTATCTTCAAAGTAAAAAATGCAGGTCATAGGATAATGAGATACCAAAAAACAAGAAACTTCTTTATTTCTATGGAGACTTGTGCAATGATTTTATTTGAAATTGGCTGTTTCAAAGACATCATTTTGCAGTGTTTTGAACACAAAAGTGCTTTAAGTTAGATTCTTTCCTTTAATCGTATTCTGTCTGATCAGGGTATGTCAGCTAAACACTAAACTCCCTATGGGAGCTTGTTGTCACCATGGAAACCAGATTGCAGTTTCCAATATCTGTGTAATGAAGTGCTGATATGTTTTCAGCACAAGGTGCTAAGTGGAGGTTTGTTTCACTAATTAGGTGGCAAAAATAATCAATTCCTTCGTGATCAATGATGTCACAAATTATACAGTAGATAAACCTGAGAAACTTTCTTAACTAGTACTTTATATCTTAGAGAGAGAAGTAAAATAATAAAGTCATTTCTAAATTTCTCTGGTTAACTAGTAGGATAATTATTGTATCCTGGGGACGAATTTAATACTATTCTAGTTCTTTAGAGGTTTATAATTGAATTTATACTATTCTAGTTCTTTAGGGGTTTATAATTGAGGTAAACTTATGAGATATGTAAACCTGAAAATAGGTTTTTATGAAATCTTTCTAAATAGAATATGGATCAAGGTCTCTTAATTCAGAGCATGCAGGAAGAACTACATAACAATTACCAAATGTGGACACCCTTAGTTCAGGGACTTACAAGTGACCAAGATTGTTGAGATAGTGGGTTTTCCTTAAATGAAGGGTCAACCATTCCCTAGAATAATTAGAAGAGTTGCCCTTTCCACTCGCCTCTCCATGGTCCTCAATAATGAAAATTTCTTTATTCTACAGTTAATTAGAACCCTCCACTCTTTACCCCTTTGTCTACTCCTGGCCCTTTCTCAAACCCTGTTTTTATAAATGCACAGGGTCCATGATTGAGAAAAAAAAAATCAAAGGGACGCCTAGAGTTAATTACTTTGTCTAAGACTCAAGGGGAGACCCAGTCACTTTTTGATCAAGGATGTATACCTAGGCCAAAATCTTCTTTGAGTCTTTGTTTCTACTTTGGCCTAGGCTAGGGGAGGAGAAAGACTGTTCTCAGGATATACCCTGAGATGTAACCCTAATATATATTTATGAAGCACCTAATATAGCACCTAGCACATAATATGTAAAGAATAATGGGTATCTATTGTTAAAAATAATAGTGATCCTGATGAAGTTAATACAGTGTGGGCTGTATATGCTGCCATAATATGGGATAGGCTGTGCATAGTGAAATAATCTAGGACAGACCACGCATGGTCAAATAATGTGGGGAAGACTACTCGTCATTCAGGAATTTAGGGAAGGCTATCATGACAGCCCTTTCTATTTCTTCCTGGTGGTCTTACTTGGAGATGTGGGCTTGGATAAAGAGGATGAGCTTACCAAATGCAAGAGGGTCTTTTTTTTTTTTTGGTCAAGGTATATTCTCCAGGACAGCCCACATGGCCCACCAGTGGCCCTGAATCCAGATTCTCTTCACATGCTCTCTTCAATAAGCAGGGGATCTGTGAGTTATTTTCTTTTCTTTTTTTAAAAATTTTTTTTTTTGAGACGGAGTCTCGCTCTGTCGCCCAGGCTGGAGTGCAGTGGCCGGATCTCAGCTCGCTGCAAGCTCTGCCTCCCGGGTTTAGGCCATTCTCCTGCCTCAGCCTCCCGAGTAGCTGGGACTACAGGCGCCCGCCACCTTGCCTGGCTAGTTCTTTGTATTTTTTAGTAGAGACGGGGTTTCACCGTGTTAGCCAGGATGGTCTAGATCTCCTCACCTCGTGATCCGTCCTTCTTGGCCTCCCAAAGTGCTGGGATTACAGGCTTGAGCCACAGCGCCCGGCCGAGTTATTTTCAATGTTTCAAATACCTAATAGAGAACACGTATTACCTACTCTCAGTTTATATCTGCATACCAAATTAAACTGAAATCCAACAATTCTTCACTCTAGCTCTTGCTGATCTGTGGTAATTATGCAGTCACATGTGTCTTCATGGTTCAAAAATTCTTAATACATATGGTTTGAGAGATATTTTACAAAAGCACAGGGTCCATGATTAATATAGTTTGGATGTGTGTCCATGCCCAAATCTCATATTAAAATGCAGTCTCCAACATTGGAGATTGGGCCTGCGGGGAGGCGATTGGATCATGAGGGAAGATTTCTCATGAATGGTTTAGCACAGTCCCTCTTGGTGGTATCCTCGTGGTAGTGAGTGAGTTCTCTCAAGATCTAGTCATTAAGTGTGTAGCACCTCTCTCCTCGCTCTTATGCTCCTGCTCTGACCACGAATGTGCCTGCTCTCCCTTTTGCCTTTCACCATGATTGCAGATTTCCTGAGGCCTCTCCACAATCTGAGCAGATCCCAGCATCATGCTTCCTGTACAGCCTGCAGAAGCATGAGCTAGTTAAACCCCTTTTCTTTATTAATTACCCATTCTCAGGTATTTCTTTATAGCAACGTGAGAATGGACTAATACAATGATCTAGAAAAGGAAATAAAAGAGAATTATAGCGGTAAAATTTGGAGAATTACCGATTTGTTCATTCCCTCATTCATTCCACAAAAAATTAGCACCGCTACTGGGTGCCAGGCACTTTTCCCAGCACTGGGGACACAAATATGAATACATCAAAGGGTTATTCTAACAATAAGCTTGGAGTCAGCCTTTTTAGAAAAAAAAAAAAAAATGACTCTCATTAGTGTGCCTTAGAATCATTCAGCATTATCCATATTTGCCAAAGCTGAGACTGCCTTGGGTTTATCTCTGAAGAGAAAAGAAAAAAATTCATTGAAAAAGGTGTGTCAATAGTTGTTCTTTTCAGGCAGTGTTAAGAAGTATTAAGATTGAGTATTAAGAAAATACACAAGCGCTAACTCTCCATTAAGTAAGCCACTTATTGTCTGGGTGGAGAGTTAGCCCTTGTTCATTTTCAGTAAAATTACCTCCAAAAGAAACTCAACCCAGTAGAAACAACTAACTTTATTTGATAAAATAATGAAAGAATTGTCAGAAATTATTATGGATGTGTATTGTCCCTGCTTCTGTATTTCTGCACCTCACAGCTGCATTAATATGGTTACTCTAATAAAAGAAATAAATGTTGGTTGGGAGAGCAAGGCTACAAAAGCCACACAGACAATTGCATAATTAGCCTTCAACTATATATTGTACCTTGTGGAAAGCAGTCATGAACCTATAGGAATCTATTAATACAATGGAGATCAGCAAATCCCACAGGTTTGCAAAACCCACCCTTTTCTCCTCTGCTTTTTCTTCTCTCCTTTGATCAAAGGAGTGTGACAAGTACTTAGACATGAACATTTTAAAATACCTTTTATCATTTCAATTGATCTGCCTAAATGAAGGAGCAAGTTTTCCAATTTTCAGAAATTTAATTGCCTATAGTTACTGCTCTAAAGTGGCAAAACACAAGGGGACATTAAACTGCTGCTGCTTTACACAGCATAAAAGGCATTTTGGCCGGGCGCGGTGGCTCACGCCTGTAATCCCAGCACTTTGGGAGGCCGAGATGGGCGGATCACGAGGTCAGGAGATGGAGACCACCCTGGCTAACACGGTGAAACCCCGTCTGTACTAAAAATACAAAAATTATCCGGGCATGGTGGCGGGCGCCTGTAGTCCCAGCTACACGGGAGGCTGAGGCAGGAGAATGGCAGGAACCCGGGAGAAGAGCTTGCAGTGAACCAAGATCGCCACTGCACTCCAGCCTGGGCGACAGAGCAGACTCAGTCTCAAAAAAAAAGGCATTTTGATAGATTCCTAGTCTTCCCCAGTTCACTATGCCATTGCATTCCCCAAAGAGCTGAGTATGAGTTAGAATGCTTTCAACAACCACTATTACAAAACCCTATCAACAGCGACTTCAATATTAAAGGCAGTCATTCACCTTTGATGACAAGAAATCTGGGGGTACATGAGTCCAAGGTTGACTCAGTAGCAGTTGTTGGTGTAGCGTCTCTGGTTCTCTTGTCCCTTTCTTCATGGCTAGAGGATGGTGGCAGCATTGTTCAGTCTCAGGTCTTTATAGGTAAATATCTTACACAGGAAGCAAAATGGTGAATATAAAAAGGTTTTCTTGGTGTGCCTCTTTTCAAGGAGGAAAATCTTTCTCTGACGCATGCAATGAATTTAGGGTAATTTTTATTGGCAAGAACTGAACCACCTGTTCATTCTAAGACCAATTGCAGGTAAAGGAAATATCATTTTAATGATTTGCTTGGACTAGTCATAATTCATTCCTCAGAGCTAGACACATGACTGCTTGAACAAAATTGGATTGTTAGCAAGGAAGAAAGGCTGGCTGCTATGTAGGCACTTTAGAATATCTGCTAGAGGGCTCTGATGTAAACACAGGTTTTTCCTTAATTATTATAGCTTCTTTACTAATATGCCACACCATCAGCAACTCATAATTGTACAGTTTCACACTTTTACAAGGGGTTAACATTCAGGTTATCTTATTTGTTCTTCCAAACCACGCAGAGGAGGAAAGTAGAAGTGGGTATAATTTTCAGCATTTCACTGATATGCAGAAGTTCCTGGGTAAAGGAACTTGCCCAGGGTTGCACAGCTTAAAAAATATAATCTGGATTTTAATGTCTTCTTATTGCAATCTGATGCTCCTTTTGAAAATATTCACTGTAGTCTTTTGTAGCAATGAAAGTCACTTTGTCTTCTCCCTTGGTTTTGCTTGTGGATAGCAGAGGAAGTCCTTGACTTTCTGTTCACTTCATGCTACAGGAGTGTTATGAAATTAGAAAGAAGGAGGTTTGTAATCCCATAAGAATATGTGCCCTTCATTATTTAATTCAAGAATAATTTATTAAGTATCACCTCTACCAAGTACTGTAGTAAGTTATGGGGATAATAGAAGACAAGACATTCATGGTTACTAAAACTTAGAATCTGAGAAAGGTGACTGAACATGGAATAATCAATCACATTAAAGTCTGAGACACGCTTTGAAGGGGAAGTATAGGATGTGTTGAAAGTACTTAGTCAAAGCATCAAATCCGGTCAATGGGAAAGGTGGTTACAAAAAAATTCCAGAAGAATTGCTATTTAATCGGAAACTCGGAAAGTCACAAAGAGGGAAATGACCAAGTGATCAATATGCAATAGCTGCTCAATAAATGTTTTTGAGTGTCTTTACAAAAACCTTTATTGAGATATAATTCCCATAGCATACAATTCATCCATTTAAAGTGTATGGTTTAATGGTTTCTAGCATATTCTGAGAGTTGTGTGTGCATGAAAAAAAATTGATTTTAGAATATTTGTATTACTTCAGAAAGAAACCACGTATCCCCTAGCCATTACCCTGCCAAAATCCTCCTATCTCCACCCTACTAATCTACTTACTGTCTCTATTAATTTGTTTATTCTGGACATTCCATAGAATGAAATTATAGAATACGTAGTTTCTTCATAACCTAATCCTTTTAATTAGCATATTTTCAAAGTTAATTTGTGTTGAAGCATGCATCAGTACTTTATTCCTTTTTATTGCCAAATACTATTCCATTTTATGGATATAACACATTTTATTTATACACTAATCAGTTGATGGGCATTTGTATTATTCCCATTTGTTTAGCTATTATAAATAATGCTGTTCTGAACATTCATGCATAAGGTTTGTGTGTGTGTGTATGTGGACATATGCTTTCACCTACACCTGTAAGTGAAATTACTGCATCAATGTTTAACATTTTGAGAAACTGCCAGACTGTTTTTCAAAGGAACTGAACCATTTTACATTCTCACCAACAATTATGGTGGTTTCATATCCTTACCAACAGTTGCTATTTGTCCTTTGTTTTGATTATAACTATTCTAGTGTGTGTGAAGTGGTATCTCATTATGGTTTTCATTTTAATTTCCTTGGTGGCTAATAAAGTTGAGAATCTTTTCATGGGCTTATTGGTCAGTTGCTTATCTTTTTTGTCCTTCATGGTGCAAAAGTATTTCATCAACACATCAGTACACAAAAACACATAGCTTGTAGCTTATTGATGTGAAAAGTCAGTACAGATCCTTGTTTTTACTTTTAGAAACTCAAAGGATTGGGAATTAAGTTCCTACTTTTTTTTTCTAGATATGTGACGTATATGTTTTCTTGTAAGTAATACTCTACCAAACATTGTAGTATAACAAAGCAGACAGATGACCAGTGAAGCTATTTACTACCTTCTGCTCATATTGAGCTCAATCAGTGGAACACTATTATGGTAGGAGAGATTTTTATAGGAAGAAGAAATTACAGAGTCTGTACCTACCCCAACAGTGAACCTAACAAACTGGTTTATACAGAAAGGATTTTCTGCAAATATGCATAGACACATTTAACATGCTATAAGAACAGGATACCTTTTAGTCTGTCTCCAGCACACAGCATACATTCATTGGTGCCCAGTAAAATAAGAGCAAAGGACAATGTAGGAAGCTTTTTTGCCTTTATTGCACTAAAGACTAAAAAGCACAGAGCATATAATACTTTGATCATTGAATAATCATGAACATTCCAATATGATAACCACTAGATAAGCTTGAGTATTCATCTATCCATATATATAGTTAAATAATGCTTAAGAGACACTTCTTGAAACAGTGTTACTACATCAGGACCAGAAGAAGACATAGTGACACTATGACTGCAAATGTTAAGACTAGTAGTTGACTTTCACATGTAGTTTTTAGGAAAAGGTCATCTCTTTCATCAGCTGATTCCTAAAGCCAAGACAAGCTGTCATCATAGAAGATTCCGAAATATCAAGACAGGCAGCTGGCTTGAGTAACACACTAGATAAATATAAGAAAACCCATTGAGACTGAAGGACTGAATTTCTGAACCATGTACAAAAGAGCTGTGAGTATGCAAAAAGATTCATGCAAAGCTGCTGGGACAAAGAGGGCTCCAGATAGTGGGTTAGTCCATGCTGTTAACACACCAACATGTATGCTGGGCCAGGGGCCCTCCAGGTGCAATGCTTGACATGGGCTTTCTTCACAGGGGTCTGACTCAGAAGCATCTGAGAGAGGTTTTTACTTGGGGAGGAGAGGAGTATTAGGGTTACTAAACACTTCAGGAGGTGTACTAAGGTTAATGAATACAAAGAAGGTGTTTCAGGAGAAATATGTCCAGGAGGGTTAGGTAATTTTGGTTTTGACCCATCAATACATAACATGAGGGAATAGTTGCAGAACACAGTAAGTCTTTCCAAAATATATTCTTATGTCATTATTAGCTGAGCCTATTGGCCTTTTGGGCTGGTGACATCCGGAATGATCTCATTCATTGGCTGGAGGTAAGACCTAGTGCTTCAGATCGTTCTGGGAAGCTAACATAGAAGATGATTTACACAATGAAGTCACCACTAAACCACTGCTTAAGCCCAATCTCAGCCTTGGTTTTCTTCTTTGTAGTCCAGAAATCGTTCTTTAAATGCTATCAAACCTGTAAATGTGAACAGTATGTCAAATATGTCACCAACCACTTCATCTTTATGGTGCTGTAATGTCGTAAAGGCTGCCGTGTTAAATCCAAGCATCTGCCCCAGCAGCTGGTCTTTAATATGCTTTTCTACCAAAGAACTATATTCACTAAAAGTAGGCATGTAGGTGAGTTTATTCTTTAATGTGTCTTCAAATTCCTCACAGTATTTTTCCAAGAAATTTCTCTGTAATAACTGCAACTCGTTATCCAGCATAATGTAGTATCCAGCTACAGCATAAAATTGTTCACCAGAGATGGAGGAGAAAGACAGTAAGAAGTTCTCTTCCTCTAAAGTGTTCATCCTCACTCTGGAGCAGGCCTTTTGGTCTTCTATCCCGCCAGCGACCCAACAGACAGCTCTGTGTGTTGCTGCGGCTGCCTCTGTACAACCCGGCTTTGGATGACTGTCTATCAAATTCTTTGCCATTTTTAAATTGGGCTATTTATCTTTTTATTATATACTCGTAAGAATTCTTTATCTATTCTTGGTGTAAGTCCCTCATCACTTACATTATTTACACAAAATTTCTACTACGTTGAATTCTTTTTACCTTCTTACTGGTGTCATTTGAAGCAAAATTAAAAAAGATTTCAGCCAGGCATGGTGGCTCACACCTTTAATCCCAGCACTTTGGGAGGCCAAGGCCAATAGCTCACCTGAGGTCAGAAGTTCAAGACCAACCTGACCTACATGGTGAAACCCCGTCACTAATAAAAGCACAAAATTAGCCAGGCTTGGTGGTGGGTTCCTGTAGTCCCAGCTACTCGGGAGGCTGAGGCAGGAGACTCACTTGAACCCGAGAGGCAGAGGTTGCAGTGAGCTGAGAGTGTGCCATTACACCCCAGCCTGGGCAACAAGAGCAAAACTCTATCTTAAGGGAAAAAAAGAGTTTTCAATTTTGATGATGCCTGGTCATTTGTTTTTGTTGACAGTGATGCTTGTGTTTTGTGTCAGATATTTTAAAAAATTGCATAATTCAGGACCATGAAGATTTTCTTTTAAGGTTTTATAGTTATTTTTATTGCTTCTCAGATTCTACAGTTTTGTTATAACTCTGAACACTTAGGACTTTGATTACATTTTGAGCTAATTTTTGTATATGATGTCAATTGAATGGTTGAGATTCTACTTCCAGTAAGTGTGGGACTCTGGTCTTTACATCAACATCAGCCTCACTTGGGAATCTTTTTCACAATGCAAATACTCAGGTCCCCATCCCAAATCTCTCAATCATAACCTTTGAGGGTATAGCAGAGAATCTTCATTTTCACAAGTTCACAGGTGGTTCTTATATACTCTAAAATGTGAAAGGTGTTGCCTTAGAAAGTTGCAAACAACTTTACCATTCATTCCTACTAACCAACTTCCTCTCCAGCTCTACCATGGAAAGTACCACTTTAGTGGTAACTGGCAGAGCATCTTTTATTTTAAAATGGTAGATAGTAACCCTCAACATTCAACAAAGGGTGACTCAACATCTCTGACTGTTTCAAACCAGAAGATCATCTTGTCCAACTACACCTTTAATGTTTTACATTAAAATTATTAAATTATTATTCATCCAGAGTCTGTATTTTCACATGGTTTAAACACTGGCTTAAATTTATGTTCAAGTAAAACCTTTGTGTGGACTAACAAAAGTCCATAGACTCTAATTTTGTGGGCTCTGACTTATGACACACATACACACACACAAGTTTTGTTTTTTAGGTTTTTGTTTTTTTTTTTTTTTTTTTTTTTTTTTTGAGATTGCTCAGTTGCCCAGGCTGCAGGGCAGTGGGGCAGTCTCGGCTCACTGCAAGCTCCACCTCCCAGGTTCACATCATTCTCCTGCCTCAGCCTCCCAAGTAGCTAGAACTACAGGTGCCTGCCACCACGCCTGGCTAATTTTTTTTTTTTTTTTTGTATTTTTAGTAGAGACGGGGTTCCACCATGTTAGCCAGGATGGTCTTGATCTCCTGACCTCGTGCTCCGCCCACCTCAGCCTCCCAAAATGCTGTGATTACGGGCATGAGCCACCGTGTCCGGCCTGTTTTTTAGATTTTTTTTGAGATGGAGTCTTGCTCTGTCTCCCAGGCAGGAGTGCAGTGGCATAATCTCAGCTCACTACAACTTCTGCCTCCTGGGTTCAAGCGATTCTCCTTCCTCAGCCTCCTGAATAGCTGGAATTACAGGTGTGCACCACGACGCCAAGCTAATTTTTATATTTTTAGTAGAGATGGGGTTTCACTATATTGGTCAGGCTGGTCTCGAACTCCTGACCTTGTGATCCACCAGCCTTGACTTCCCAAAGTGCTGGGATTACAGGCATGAGCCACCGCACCTGGCCACACATTAGTTTTTTAAAATTGCCGTTTAAATATATTAGGACATGAACAAATAAAAAATTACATTTCTGGGTGAAATGTTTGTTCTGAGGAAAAACAGTTATTTTATAAATTGTCTTTAGCTTGAAAACTGAGAAGACATAGTAATACAATATACATAGTTCTAGGCTTATCATAGTTTACAGATGTATTCTGTAATGTGGTTAGCTATGTATTCCAGTTTTTTCGGATACATTTTGATGCGGCAAGCATCTGAGCAGTAAATAGAATATACGGAAGACAATTTCAGAGTATGCAATTTTGATCACATGCTTTTAAAGGAGGAAGACAGTCAACCTATTAAATTTATGCATGAATTCTAAGATACATGGGTTTATTTGAATAAGAGATTAAAAACACCCTATACCCTGAACACTTGTATCATTTGGTAACTCTTAAAATAATTATTTGAAACTAGATAGTATTGAATATTGTCCTTTTTATCTATGTCCATTACATACAAACACCCACACACATTCACACACAAGCATTAAAAATAAGTCATTCAAACCACCCCAGTCTCCTATATATCTAGAATCTATTCTATCCTGGTCCATCATATAATTCTACAAAAGGACTGAATCACCAGATCACTGCTTATAAGTAGGTTTGGTCTCATAGTTGGAGCTTTTGTACATACAGATTATTATAATTTCAGGTTAAGCAAAAGCTCTATGTTGGTTTGTATTCATGTCATGTCCTTTGCAAAATGTCAACTCCTCTCTATTTTTTAAAGAGAAAGGCAAATTATTATTGCACAGATGGAAACATTTCTGGCCTACATGGGAATAACTTCCCTTCCCATTGCCAAGGATAAACAGTACAAGTACAGTTGTTTCTGCCAGGCAGAACTTTCATCTCAAAGAAGGTTTGATGCGTAAGATTTATATTTATGACATAAACATTTGTAGCTCTCCATGGAGATGAGAAGTGTTTAAGAACTTAAACTCTGTAGCCACATAGACCTGCGTTCAAATACTGCTTCTACCAGCTACTAGCTATGCAGCTCTGGACACGTCACAATTCTAAGTCTCAGTCACTTCCTTTCTGAAACTGAAGGAGGGTGGATACCTACCTCCTTGTCCTTAATGGAAGACAAATATATAAATTTGTGCATTCCAAACAATCCAGTTAAATCCATGAACCCATTCTGTAATTTCAAGGTTACTTATAGAAGGGCTAAAGGTGATGACCTAAAGAGTACCACGTTTTAAATGAAACCTTTGCAAAGAATGTACTCATCCCTTCTAATGACTATCACTTGCTTTTATGATCCTAAGTAATATGGGTTAGTAATTAATTTTCTATTTGAGCCATTTTATAGATTTCTCTAAGCTTCATTCATTCATATAAACTCAATCTCAGATATCCATAGAATTTGTAACTCCAACTGCACAGTTCACTGCATAGCTCTCAACTAATTTATATTTTCCAATGCCTAACTTTCAGAGAGTGTTAACTTGACAGATGAGAAATATTTTTGTCTTTTCCTTCCCTCATGGATCTTGCTGAGAGAAACACCTAGAAAGCCCATGAGAGTGGAAGGGAGAGAAGCTCTTTATTGTGGTTTGGCCAATGACTGCTGTTTTTAACATGCCAGTTCCTATGGGCAAAACACTGAAAGAAAATTGCACTTAAAAGTAGTGTTCCATGCGATCTGCAGAAAAGTTTGGAAATTCACTTGGGTTTCTCAGGAAATTAAAAAGCAGGAAAAATTGTACCAAAAAGATTAAGACAATTTTTAGATTACAAACACTTTCTGGGCAAGGATTCAAACCAATTCAAATAAGCAGCATAGAGGAGAACAAGGGAGGATTCAAGGACGACTGGGTAACACAAAATTGAAGGGTTAGGTTAATTGGTATGGGTGGGAAGGCTTTCTATCAGGTTTAAGCAGTGAGCATGTCTAAATAATGCTGAGAAAATTGAGTTAGAAAGTGTACACACAACACTTAGGAACCATGATGATTGCATTTCTGCTTAAACCAGAGATTGAGCTAACGGAAATCTTTTTTCTGTTTATTCACATGTGCAAGAGAGAAAGGACATCTAGAATTAAATCTGAAGGCAAGCTCATGAGCTGAGTTCATTGTCTGCAACTCTAATACAATGATCCTGGTTGCAGATCTTTTAAAAAGTGCTTTTACTTACTTAACTTCTCACTTATGTCAAATAAAATTTAAACAGTGAAAGTGCATAAGCTCAATTGCAGGAGATTGGGGAAGCAAGCATAATAAGTTTTCTACAATTTTGTATATGATCATCATGGCAGTCAAAGTTGATGTTACGTGTATTTCTGTGTAGTTTTTCATTCAGTCTTTTTGAAAGAGTACATATTTGCTAAATCCAAGCTTTAAACCTGATGGTTTTTTATTTGTGAAAAAATTGGACAACCTTGATAGTTCTAATGCTATTAAAAAACAAGATTGAAAGAGAGGGGTGATTCAGATAATCAGTTAATGTTTGTAAACCTAACAACAATATGCATTTTCATGCCATTCCTTCATACATAAAATTACTTTCCCCAAATATCTGGCATTGTTATAAGTAGTCAATATCATTCTTTAAAACTTATAGTACATCACTCTTGAGTGTTTAGTTTCCTCATTGAAAGCAACTGAAACAATCTCTTAATACCCTGAGGAAAAAAATGAATTTAATAAAAAGTTTTAGGAATTCACAGAGTAGACTAAAGGCTGGAGAATCAGACTTGTAAGGTATAAGGAGGCCAGGAGAGGTAGAGGAAAAGCTTGATTGAGGCTTGCAATCAGGGAGCTCAGTACCATATTTAAGAATACAACAGGCCAGGTGTGGTGGCTCATGCCTATAATCCTAGCAGCTTGGGAGGCCGAGGCGGGCAAATCATGATGTCAGGTGTTCAAGGGCAGCCTGGACAAGATGGTGAAACCACCATTTCTACTAAAAATATAAAAATTAGGCGTGGTGGGTCACACCTGTAATCCCAGCACTTTGGGAGGCCGAAGTGGGTGGATCACAAGGTCAAGAGATCGAGACCATCATGGCCAACATGGTGAAAGCCCATCTCTACAAAAATTCAAAAATTAGCCAGGTGTGGTGGTGGGCACCTGCAGTCCCTGCTACTCAGGAGGCTGAGGCAGGAGAATCGCTTGAACCTGGGAGGCAGAGGTTGCAATGAGCCAAGATCACACCACTGCACTCCAGCCTGGCAACAGAGCAAGACTCTGTCTCAAAAAAAAAAAAAAAAAAAAAATCAAGTAAAAAAGAGTAGATTTGGACCTTGTGATTGGTTCATGTATGTCCATATGGCTGTTAATTAAATGGCCAGAATAGGATTCTATAGCTCTTGTCTGTCTAGCTTCTATAGAGGGATATGAAGAATTGTATATTTTCAATGAAGAATTGCCCTCCAAGGAGGAAAGACGTTGAATGCCTCGCGGGCTCGCGCCCGCGCGCGCACGCACACACACACAGACACACACACACACAAAATCTCTTTTTCTCTCTCTCTTTTATACAAATACACTCTAGTGCTCAAAAAAATGCTTTTTTAATTTATAGAATGTGAGTCAGGTAAGATTAAATGAACCTAGTATAGCAATACGGTTATCTGTAATGACTTGCTAATAAAGGTTTGCTAGAGCTAGTCACAGCTTACAAAGAAAGTTCCAGAATATGTATTCTATAAAAGTATACATGTTTTTATTGCTATATAATGGTCATACATATTTGGGGATATATGTAACATTTTGATACCTGTATACAATATGTAATGATCAAATCAGAGTAATTGGGACATCTGTCAACTTAAGCAGTTGCCTTTTCTTTGTGTTGGAAACATTAAAATTCTTCTTTTCGAGCTATTTTGAAATAAACAAATTATTGTTAACTATAATTTCCTTAGTGTACTATCTGTATTCTATGAATTTAAAATTGGCACAAAGTAAATAGTGTTTCTGGTGAAAGTTTCCTTTGAAGATATTGGGGAAGAATCATGATTCACCAAGATGTCATGGTTTAAGAACCTTTTTTTAGAGATGGAGTCTCACTTTATTGTCCAAGCTGAAGTGTGGTGTTGCAATCATAGGTCACTGAAATCTCAAATTCTTGGGCTCAAGCAATCCTCCCATCTCAGTCTCTTGAGTAGCTGGAACCACAGGTGTGTGCCACCATGCCCAGGTATTTTTAAATTTTTTTTGGAGAAAGGGTGTTTCACCATGTTATCTAGGCTGGTCTTGAACTCCTGGACTCAAGCAATCTGCCTGCCTCAGCCTCCTAAAGTGTTGTGATTACAGGTGTGAGCCACTGCACACAGTCAAAAATTTCTGAGTATTAACAAATACTAACTTTAACTCTCTCTATATATAATAATAAACCAGGTATAAGTCAAGGGAATCATCTCAGTTAGACCTGCTATCCAGATTCAGAACCAGGGTGGATTTAAGGCATAATAGAGAGTATAAGGGTGTATTTTGAGTAACTTGACTATTTAACTCTTTACTATGGTTTGACTGTTTGAATGTGTTCCCTACAAAATTTATGTTGAAACTTAGTACTCATTGTGTTGGTATTAAGAGTTAGGGCTTTTTGAGAAGTGATTAAGTCATGAGGTCCCTGCCCTTATGAATAAAGGAGCTGGAGGAAACTAGCTTAGGTGCTTTTGCTCTTTTGCTCCTCTGCCATGTGAGGACACAGCATTCAAAGCACCATCTTGAAAGCAGATATCTGGCTCTCACCAGACACTGATCCTGCTGGTACTTTCATCTTACATTTTCCAATCTCCAGAACTGTGAAAAATAAATTTCTATTATTTACAAATTATTCAGCTACTTGTATTTTGTTTTAACAGCCCAAAACTGATTAAGACATTTCTCTATCCAATATCTTAAAATAAAAAAGTAGTAGTATCAGTGGACAAAAAATATTGGTGCATGACTTTTATGTTCTTTCTCTTTTTCATTTAATTTTTCTTAGAATTTTTAATTTTTTTTCTAAGAGGTGTCTACTTCAAATTTTACAAGTTTTTGGAGACTTTGCCACAATTAGATATATGGACAATCTTAGCGCCATGTGATTTGTGCCAAAAGAGAGTAAGAAAGTGAGGAATAAACAATACATTGTGCAGCCAAATGAATGATTTATTATCATTATTCTTTGAAGAAATGAGGACTCATTGTGGGGTGTCATTATGAGGCCCAGGCTGGTCTTGAAATCCCGGACTCAAGCAACCCTCTCGCCTCAGCCTCCCAAAGTGTGGGATTATAAGCGTGAGTCACTGTGTCCAGCCCCAGATGAATCATTTAGGCTAAGGACATGTTTATACTTTGGCTTTTTCTTGTTATTTCTGTTGCTGTTCTTCAAAACTACTTTTGAGGCTTGCCTAAGAACATAAGGAGTTGAATTTTAATCTTCTAAATGAAAAACTCCATGTTTCATTAAAGAAAAAATATGCAGATTTTTTTCGGAATTACTGTGACTATGAATTTATTTCACTGGAATGCAATTTAAAACCATTACACTAATTTCTTATGCAAATATATCAAAATTGACAATTTTAATTTTGTTTATAACTCATTGAACACTTAGTCATGGAAATGGGGAAAAGTGACTTGTTATCAAAACAAAAATAAAGTAGGAATTAAACTGGCAATTTCCAAAAGCATAGTTAAATTATTTCAAAGGAAAATCCCTGGATGAGTGGCAGAAATCCATTAGGACAAGCAAAGTTGTAGTCCATTCTCGGAGAATCTGAGCCAGGGGTTGCAGTAAACCGGGTTCCTTGTGAAGGTTCATGGCCTCCTGCAAAGTCTTCACTAGCACATTGGATACTGTTTGTACTACTCAGTGTTCTTGGTTGCAAACAACGAAAGAAGACTTTGGCTGATTAAACAGGCAATGAGTTTGTTAAAAGAATATTGGGAGTTTGTCTAATTGTTGAGGTCCTGGAAAACAAAACTCAAAGTTAGCAGCCAGAAACTATGTTCAAAATTGGATAATAAATTGGCTCATTGGTAAAACTGAAAGTTTTGCTTGGTCCTATAATTTTCAGATACTGCTACTATTGCTATAAAGACAAAGTGATCCATTATTACCACCCTCACTTTTTAAATGACTGGTTTTGATGCACTTACGAGACTGTGGCTAGGTCAAATGCCTCTGTCACAGCACTGTAGCTCCAATGGTGGAAGACAGATAGTCATAAGATGAGGAATTGCAGAAACACAAAAAAGAGCTTCAGTATTCTAAAAGTGGGGATGTAGAATTCATTCTTTATTTTCTGTAGGGAGTTCATAAAAACCCCACAAATTACACTCTAATATAACCATATGTAAAGCTTATTTTAAAGGATATTTCAAAAGAGCCTCCAAAATATTTTCCCTCATCAGCATTTCCCATTAGTTAATGTAACCATCTTAAAAATATATATTAAGGCCAGGTGCAATGGCTCAAACCTGTAATCCCAGCACTTTGGGAGGCCAAGGCAGGCGGATCACCTGAGGTTGGGCGTTTGAGAACAGCCTGGCCAACATGGCAAAACTCGTCTCTGCTAAAAATACAAAAATTAGCCAGGCGTGGTGGCATATGCCTGTAATCCCAGCTGACTCGGGACACTGAGCCAGGAGAGTTGCGTGAACTTGGGAGGTAGAAGCTGCAGTGAGCCGAGATAGATCGTGCCATTGTACTATAGCCTAGGCAACAGAGTGAGACTCTCTCTCTCTCTCTCTCTCTGTTTCTTTCTCTCTCTCTCTCTCTCAATATATATATATATAGAGAGAGAGAGTTTTCTGGGAATATAGGGAGCTTACTTTCTTTGATAGTTATAAAAGACTCTCTCTCTCTCTATATATATATATATATATATCACATTTGGAAGAAGAATGTTAATAAGCTCCTATCATCATAAATCTTAAGTAAAATTTTTTCCTGGTTGACAGAATGGAACATGGAAAGATGTTTACATTTTTGAAGGATGGAGGAATGTGGAAGGGCAAAACTCTAGGGAGTAACTTTATTACTATCCCCTGAATTTTCAGTCAAATACTAATCCAGGTGATGTTGTGAAAGAACTTTGCAGAAGACATTCTGGAATATTAATCAACTCCCTTTAACATAAGGAGATTGTGATGGTGAGCCCAGTGTAATCTTGAGTCTTTAAAAGCAGAAGTGGGAAGCAGAAGTGTCAGAGAGATGTAGAAGAGAGAAGCAAGATGAGAAATGAGGCTAACAGGGAGGTCAGAGAGATGCAAAGCATGAAAACCAACTGTGCTGTTGGCTTTGAAGATGGAGTGAAGGAAGCTATGAGCCAAGGATGAGCATTTCAACGTCCAGAAGTTGAGAATGACCTACTTCACCCACTGCTACCAGCCAGCAAGAAAATGAGAACCTCAGACATACAATTGTAAAGATCTGAATTTGACTAACAACCTGAATAACCTTGAAAACAAATTTTTCCCGGAGATACCAGAAAGTAACACAGTAACATGTTGATTCTGGCTTTGCGAAACCTGACACAGAAAACTTGCTGAGCCCGGGAATGCCTAGATATCTAACCCACAGAATTCTCATATAATAAATTTCTGTGGTCTAAGTCACTCTGTTTGTAGTAATTTGTTTTGGTAGCAATAGAAAAATAATAAAAGGACAGAAGTGGCTGAGATGTGGAATAAAAGCTGGTCTTTTAACACGTGAGCCATATAGATAAGACAACATACCAGCACCAAGTGCCTTGGGTTTAGATATTCAGATATGGGAAGTAGAATTTGGAAGGAAGAGGAAAAATACTGTGAAAAGCAATCTGAAGACTATTGAAGACATATTTGATCTTCATTCCTGCTCTTGGGTTTCCACCCTGAATATGCCCCTTTTTGTAGAATATTACCGTCATTTACAGATCAAAAGATCTTTGCTTTAAATCTGCAAGAATGACCAATAAAAATGGAGGAAAATTAAGAATTTCTATAGATTGATGCAGAGAGCAAAATATATTTCCTTGATCCACAGACCCCACAATGTAGTCAGAATGCTTTTCAGTATTTTCCTGAGGGAATATGTGGGTGTAGTCATAAAGTATGCCAATACTAGGTACTGGATACTTACATAGAAAGTAATCCTTCATTTCCCAAACACTGAATGTATTTTTTAAACAATGACAATATTTGCTCTTGTTTATGCTTCTATAATTATAAACATTTGAGTAGGTTTTACTTTTAAAATAGAAAATAAAAAGTAACAGATGGGTTGAGTTATTTCCAAATAGACATTTGTTTTAATTACCTGTGATAAGAAGATAAAGACTTTTGGTCCAATGAATGTAACACTGTTAAAAGTTTGTTGTCAGACTTTGATATATGACCAAATTGAGAATTTTGGAATGTTGGGAGACAATCAGATTAGGATACCTCTGACGTCCTGGAATTGACAACAACTGAGCAATTTTGGAGGTAATGAGAGAGAAGCAAAGTACCCCAGCTAGAAGTAGCTGGAAGTAGGAGTAGAATGTTCTGTGAGCTAGAGGTAGGATTAGAATACCACGTTGTGCACGTGTACCCTAGTACTTAAAGTATGTGTGTGTGTGTGTATATATATATGAATATCGTATATTTTTATTCATACTGTCTTTTGACCAATCACCTGAGGCTACATTTCAAGTGCGGCAAAACACTAAAAAAGTCACTTAAAATTGACAAGTTAGGAACAATGTATATTAAAAACAAAATGAACAATAAAAATATTCCTCTATATCAACCAGGACTCTGTGCTATAATCATTAAAAATGGTAATTTAAAATAACTTTTAAAATAAAATTATTGGCTTACATAATTTGAAAGTCTGTGGGTAAATATGGCCTTGTCACTGGCTCTAAGACATCACTGGGGACCCTCTGAGTTGTCAGCCACATTTTAAGGCTTGTTTCTATCATAATAGAAAAAATGAATGTCCCAATCCTAGTTGTCAGACAAGTCATATCACACTACCCAAAAAGAGAGATAGTGATTTTCTTTTTTTTTTTTTTTTTTTCCAAAAAAAGCTTTTCTTTTTTTTTTTTTTTTTTTTAACTATCAAAGAAAGAAAGCTCCCTTTCTTTCTGCTTTGGCCTCAAGTCAGTCGCATGCCTTATTTCTTACCCAATCTCAATTACAGGAAATTGTCATATGCTGACTGACTTAGGCCTAGGTTAGTTGAATTAATAGAACCCACAACTGGGAGATAGAGTCCATCTCTACCAAACACATGGCTTCACAAAATAATTGTTGGGGTAACTATCTTAATGCTCACTATGATCTCCATCTGAAAATCTAAGACTTCTTCCTTGATTCCTTAGAAAAGATTAGCTCCCATAATAATTTGCGTATCTCATGATAAGAATTTTTGCACTTTGTAGATTTTCTACGTCTACTGCTGAATTTTTATCTAAAATTTTATAGTGAAAATTGTCAAACATACAGATAAATTGAAAGAATTATAGATTGAATATTTTATATTTACTCTCCACCTAGATTCCACAATTATCATTTTGCTATATTTGCATTATCACGTATCTGTCTATATGTGTATCTATCCGTTAATCAAATTTACTATATTCTGCTGGATTCTAGTCTGTTTGAAGGAAACAGAACCTCTGTATTGTTCAATGTTGTATCCTCTGCATACTAGCATAATACCTGACATATAGAAAGATATCAATAAACATTAGGGAAGGAAGAGAAGGAGATAAGGAAGGACGGAGTCAGGAAGGTAAAGATCGCTTTTTTGTGTGTGAAATAAAGGTTTATTTTCAGCTTAACCAGAGCAGCATGTACCACGATAGGTCACGCTCAATTTAAGAGGTCACTAAGCAATATCGTATGTTAAAGTCAACATGAATTTTAGACCATGTCTTTGAAAATGAGTACAAAATTAGGGATATTAATGTTTTTTTCAGTAGTTGGGTACATGATCAGAAATCCACATACACATTCATATCTATTTTCCTTTAGCCAGACATCATTCAAAACATAGTTTATGAAATAATTTTGGTGGAATTAAACTTGAAATGTTCATAATTGTGTAATTAATTATAATCAACTTTGATTACATTTGCTAATTAATGCAAGTTCATAAGCATGGCACTGTGCAGTGATTCGCAGCAGTAGGTGTGAGAAGGATGGTGGTTTGAGTATGATAATACATTCAAGACTTCTTCTCTATGGTTTCTTCTAAAAACCTCCAACAGGCAGCTTCTAAAGGTCAGTGAGGTCACATTTGTCCTTTCATATCCAGACTGTTGGCAAAGGTTAAGGGTTCATTTGGCAATCAACTGCAGTGTCAGTTCAAGTGCTGCTAAAGCCATCTGTGAAGTGATTGTGTCATCAGGATAACAGAAGGACACTACACCTACCTGCTAGAACAGAGAGGTAATCTGCCAATAGCATTTAAGGAGAACAACATTTAACCTAGGCAACTACTGCAGGAATCATTTCAGAGCCCCTTTAAAATAGAAAAAATATCAATAACTTTGCAGTTGGAATTGGGACATCTGCTTCTACAGGCTCAGAGATACCATGGTTCTCAACACACAGAAGGTCGATGTGTCTAATTTTATCCCTTTTTTATTCCTCAAGTGGATGGTAAACTCAGGAAGCAAGCCTTATACAAGTTAAATACTTTTTTTTTATTTCAAAAAAGACATTTCTGTTGGGAAAGTAAAAATTCGTCTACGTTTATGATTTAAAATTGTCTTTCTGTTGTGAAATATATTGTGGTGATTAATGCAAACAACAAATATTTGCAGTTTTATGTGTGTATCATATGTTCCTATTGGTCACACATAAGCAGTCTTTTGTATTCCTTGTCAATAAACCTGAGAAGCACAGAAAATTTTATTATCCTCATTTAATTGATGAGAACATTGACAATCAGAGGAAAAGAAACTGATAGGCCTTTAAGACCAGGTCTACTGCCTCATAACTTCGTTGTATTGCCTTATCTCTTGACAACTATCTTCTTGCCTTATGAAGAAGCTATGTCTTTTCAGTCAATAATGCTATAGTTTCACAATGAAAAGAATCTATAGCATTTTTGGAGCCAGTGAGAGAATAAGTATATATGTTTACCTATATTATGTTGGGTTTGTGTAGTGATTTGTGGGACTAAGGCTAAGAATCTATTTTATGCAACTGCCACCCTTTTTTCCTTAACTGCCTTCCAACAAAGAGAGTCGAATTTCTATATGAAGGTGATTTTTAATCAGAAATAAGCACTCTCAATTTTGTATATGTGTTGCACCTTGGTGAATATTTCTTTCATTTGGGCCAAATTATACTAACAGGACTCTTTCTGGTCCAAGTGCCAGAAACCTACTTGCAAGGCTTACACAAAACAGAACTTTTATAGCCTCAGGAAATAAAAACCTACCTGGGAAAGTCTAAGCTTCTGACAGAGCGGACTCCAGGTGCTCAAATGATGTTTTCAGGAATTTCTCCTTCCTTTGTTTGAGTCTGCTTCCTTTTAGGGTGACATTAGTCTCTGGCAAGCCTTCCTTTAAGGTAGAAGAAGGATTAGTAGCAGATCCAGACTCACATCCTATTCACTTAGCAGTACTCGTTCATTTTTTTGCATGAACATACATTTGTTTATAAATAAAAATAATACATACTTATGGTGTACAGCATGATGTTTTGAAATATGTATACATTATAAAATGATAACCATAATCAATCTAACACATCCATTGCCTTACGTAGTTACCATTGTGCGTTTGTGCATGTGTGATGAGAACACCTAATGTCTATATTCTTAGCAAATTTCTAGTATATAATATATTATTATTAACTGTAGTCACCATATTTAAATTAGATTTCCAGAACTTATTCATCTTATAATTAAAAATATGTTTTCTGTAACCAACATCCCATTTCCCTCATGCCTTGACCCTTGATAACTACACTTCTACTCTCTATTTCTGTGAGTTCAACTTTTTAAGACTCTACAAGCAATATTTGTCTTTCTATATCTGGCTTATTTCACTTAACATAATGCCCTCCAGGTTTATCCATATTGCAAATAGCAGAATTTCCTTCTCTTTTAAAACTGAATAATATTCCACTGTGTGTGTGTATACACAAATGTTGTATAGGTACAATTTCTACATATACAATATACAATCTAAGTATCTCTTAAAGATGAATGGATACATTGTAATATATATTGTAATATATATTTACTTATAATATATAATTTTCTAATTCATTGGTCTGTTGAGAAACATTTAGATTGTTTCCATATTTTGGCTATTGTGAATAATGCTGCAATGAACATAGAAGTGCAGATGTACCTCTAAATAGTGATTTTATTTCCTTTAGATAGACACCTAGAAATGAGATTGCTGCTGGATCATCCAGTAGCTTTTTTTTTTTTTTTTTTTTTTTTTTGAGGAGCCTCCATGCTGTTTTCCATAATTTTTACCAGTTTACATTTCCACCAACAGTATATAAGGGCTCCCTTTTCTCTACGTCCCTACCAGTACTTGTTATCATTTGCCATTTTTGATAATAGCCACCCTAACAGGTATGAGATATTATTTCCTGTGGTCTTCATTTGAATTCCCGTGATGATTGAGCATCTTTTTATATCTCCTTTGGTCATTTGTATGTTTTCTTCGGCAATATGTCTATTCAGTTCCTTTACCTGTATTTTAACTGGGTTGTTAGCTTTTTTTTTTTTTTGTAATTGAGTTGAATGAGTTTCTTCTATATTTGGGATATTAACTCCATATCAGATATATGGCTTGCAAATATTTTCTGTCATTCTGTATGCTGCCTTTTCATTTTGTTGGCTATTTTCTTTGCTGTGCAGTAACTTTCTAGTTTGATGTAGTCCCATTTGTCTATTTTTGCTTTTGCTTCTTGTGATTTTTGGCTCATATCTAAAAAATAATTGCCAGGACTAATGCCATCGAGATTATCCCCTGTTTTCTTCCAAGTGTTTTACAGTTTAGGCCTTCTTAATGTATTAGGTGTTTAATACATTGTAAGTTGATTTTTGTTTATGATAAAACATAAGGATCCAATTTTATTGTATTTTTTGCATGTGGATATTCAGTTTTCTCAATGACATTTATTGAAGTGACTATCTTTCCCCATTGAATATATTTGATGCCTTTATCAACAAGTAGTTGATTATATATATATATGTGAGTTTATTTCTGGGCTTTCTATTCTTTTCTATTGACCTATGTGTCTTTTTTATGTCAGTACCATACTGTTTTGATTTCTATAGCTTTGTAATATAATTTGAAGACAGGGTGTGTGATGCCTTCAGCTTTGCTCTTGTTCAAGATTGCTTTAGCTATTTGGAGGCTTTTACAGTTTCATATGTATTTTTGGATTGTTTTTCTGTTTCTATGAAAAAATACCAGTGGCTTCACAGAATTGGAAAAAACTGCTTTAAAGTTCATATGGAACCAAAAAAGAGCCCGCATTGCCAAGACAATCCTAAGTCAAAAGAACAAAGCTGGAGGCATCGCACTACCTGACTTCAAACTATACTACAAGGCTTCAGTAACCAAAACAGCGTGATACTGGTACCAAAACAGAGATATAGAACAATGGAACAGAACAGAGTCCTCAAAAATAATACCACACATCTACAGCCATCTCATCTTTGACAAACCTGAGTAAAACAAGAAATGGGGAAAGGATTCCCTATTTAATAAATGGCTAGCTATAAGTAGAAAGCTGAAACTGGATCCTTTCCTTACTCCTTATACAAAAATTAATTCAAGATGGATTTAGAAACTTAAATGTTAGATCTAATACCATAAAAACCCTAGAAGAAAACCTAGGTAATACCATTCAGGACATAGGCATGGGCAAGGACTTCATGTCTAAAACACCAAAAGCAACAGCAACAAAAGCCAAAATTGACAAATGGGATCTAATTAAACTAAAGAGCTTCTGCACAGCAAAAGAAACTACCATCAGAGTGAACAGGAAACCTACAGAATGGGAGAAAATTTTTGCAATCTACTCATCTGACAAAGGGCTAATATCCAGAACCTACAAAGAACTCAAACAAATTTACAAGAAAAAAACAAACAACCCCATCAAAAAGTGGTCAAGGGATATGAACAGACATTTCTCAAAAAAAGACATGCATACAGTCAACAGACACTTGAAAAAATGCTCATCATCACTGGCCATCAGAGAAATGCAAATCAAAACCACAATGAGATACCATCTCACACCAGTTAGAATGGCAATCATTAAAAAATCAGGAAACAACAGGTGCTGGAGAGGATGTGGAGAAATAGGATCACTTTTACACTGTTGGTGGGATTGTAAACTAGTTCAACCATTATGGAAAACAGTATGGCAATTCCTCAAGGATCTAGAACTAGAAGTACCATATGACCCAGCCATGCCATTACTGAGTATATACCCAAAGGATTATAATCATGCTGCTATAAAGACACATGCACATGTATGTTCATTGCAGCACTATTCACAATAGCAAAGACTTGGAATCAACCCAAATGTCCATCAGTGACAGACTGGATTGAGAAAATGTGGCACATATACACCATGGAATAGTATGCAGCCATAAAAAAGGATGGACATTTTGACAATATGGATTATTTTGATTCATAAACATGAGACATATTTTCCATTTACTTATGACTTCTTCAATTTATTTCATCAATATTTTTAAATTTTTCAGTGTGCATATATTTTGCCTACTTGGATAAATTTATTCCTAAGTATTTTTTTTGATGCTATTGCAAATGAGATTGTTTTCTTAATTTAGTTATCCATAGTCTGTTGTTAGTGTATGTAAATACTACTGATTTTTGTGTGCTGATCTTGTATCCTGCAACTTGCCTGAATTTTCTTATGACCTATAAGAGTTTTTTGGTAGAATCTTTTGTGTTTTCTATACATGAACTAATGTTATATGCCCACAGAAACAATTTTGCTTCTTCCTTTTTAATTTGGATGTTTTTTCTTCCTTTCTCTTTTCTTTCTCTCTTTGCTTTTTGCCTACATGCTTTAGTGAGGACTTTCAGACCTATGTTGAATAGAAAGGGTAAGAGTGGGAATACTTGTTTTATTCTTGATCTTAGAGGAGAATTTTCACCTCTTCATCACTGAGTATGATGTTAGCTGTGGGCTTGTTATATATAGTATTTATTATATTGAAGAACATTCCTTCTATACCTAGCTGTTGAGAGTTCCAATCATGAAAACATGTTGAATTTTGTCGAAAGCTTTTTCTAGATCTATGGGGATGATCATATGATTTTTATCCTTAATTATATTAATGTGGTATATTATATTTATTGATCAGCATTCCTTTTTGAAAGAGACTGTCTTCCCTAACTCAGTCCCCTACAGAAGTCTTAGGCTTGAAGACATTGGCCTGCATTGGATCATTTGGCCATATTGAATTAAATAAAATATGTACCTTTGACTGATGATATGCTTAACCCCCAATCTCTGGGCTAGTCTCAGACCCCTTTTCTCACATGATATGTGCATAAGGTGGGGTGGTACTTTAGAATAAAACCAAGGCATTACTTAGTAGACAGGAAAGGGGGCATTGGCAGATTCAGTGACATCACTACATCAAGTTTAAATAAAATGATGGGTTAAATATGAGGAAAAGAGAGACAAAAATGTAATTTTACAAGGCATAGGTTTTTTCTGTTTTTTTGTTTTGTTTTGTTTTGTTTTGAGAGAGAGTCTTGCTATGTTGCTGAGGCTGGAGTTCAGTGGTGTGATCATGGCTCACTGCAACCTCTGCCTCCTGGATTCAAGCAATTCTCCTGCCTCAGCCTCCCAAGTAGCTGCAATTCCAGGTGCCTGCCACCACACCTGGCTAATTTTTGTGTTTTAGTAGAGTTGAGGTTTCACCATGTCGGTCAGGCTGGTCTCAAATTCCTGACCTCAAATGATCTGACCGCCTTGGTCTCCCGAAGTGCTGGGATTATAGGCATGAGCCATTTCACCTGGCTAGTCTTTTGAGAGCCACAAGTTGACTTTAATTCCATGGTATAAATCAGTTATTTATAGTTAAAATGTAAAATACTATGAAATATCAGATATTTGTGGAGTATCAATACAGATCATCGTATTCCAAAGCCCAGTAAACATTTAAAGATTGCAAGTAAAGGATAAGCATTAGCAAGTCAATTAATTGGTGTCACATCTTTACTTTTGTTGCCAAATAAATACATAATTTGAAAGTGAAATTTATTTAATTTATTACCATTTTTTTTCTTCTGGTCATTATATGTTGGTGAACTTAATTTTATGAATACATACATTCCTTGCCAAAATATTATCTTTGAAATGTCCAGGAAGTGTTTAAAAATATTTTCAATTTTCCCTGGAAATCATACTTCAGAATATCACCCAGGATGACTTACTGAACCTAGCAAGACAGTCCAACATTCAAAGTCAGGAAATGCCAGAAAATTCCAGTAAGATACTCCATGAGAAGACCATCTTCAAGACATAAAATCAACAGATTCTCCAAGGTCAAAATCAAAGAAAAAGTGTTCAGGGCAGCCAGAGAGAAAGGCAAGGTCACCTATAAAGGGAAGTCCATCAGACTAACAGAAGATCTCTCAGTGAAAACCCTACAAGCTAGAAGAGATGGGGGCCAATATTCAACATTCTTAAAGAAAAGATTTTCCAACCCAGGATT
Source organism: Piliocolobus tephrosceles (assembly GCF_002776525.5). NCBI lineage: Eukaryota > Metazoa > Chordata > Mammalia > Primates > Cercopithecidae > Piliocolobus > Piliocolobus tephrosceles. The sequence continues at coordinate 127,905,132 of NC_045437.1, forward strand.
TCATATCCAGCCAAATTAAGCTTCATAAGCAAAGCAGAAATAAGATCCTTTTCAGGCAAAAAAAATGCTGAGGGAATTTGTTACCACCAGACCTGCCTTACAAGAGCTCCTGAAGCGAGCACTAAATATGGAAATGAAAAACTGTTACCAGCCACTACAAAAACACACTGAAGGGCAGGCACAGTGGCTCATGCCTATAATTCCTGCAATTTGGGAGGCCAAGACAGGTGAATCACAAGGTCAGGAGATCAAGACCATCCTGGCTAACATGGTGAAACCCCGTCTCTACTAAAAAATACAAAAAGTTAGCCAGGCGTGATGGCAGGCGCCTGTAGTCCCAGCTACTCGGGAGGCTGAGGCAGGAGAATGGCATGAACCTGGGAGGCAGAGCTTACAGTGAGCGGAGATCATGCCACTGCACTCTAGCCTGGGCAACAGAGTGAGACTCTGTCTCAAAGAAAAAAAAAAAAAAAAAAAACACTGAAGCACACAGACAAGTGACACTATGAAACACATAAAACAAGACTGCATAATAACCAACTAACATCATGCTGACAGGATCAAATTCACACATAACGTTACTAATCTGAAATGTAAATAGGCTAAATGTCCTAATTAAAAGACACAGAATGGCAAGCTGGATAAAGAACCAAGACCTATTGGTATGCTGTCTTCAAGAGACCCATCACACATGCATAGACATACATAGACTCAAAATAAAGGATGGAGGAAAATTTACCACACAAATGGAAAACTGAAAAAAGCAAAAGTTGCACTCCTAGTTTCTGACAAAACAATCTTTAAAGCAACAAAGATCAAAAAAGACAAAGAAGGGCATTACATAATGGTAAAGGGTTCAATTCAACAAGAAGAGCTAACTATCCTAAATATATATGCACCCAATACAGGAACACCCAGATTCATAACAAAAGTTGTTAGAGACCTACAAAGATACTTAGATGGCCACATAGTAATAGTGGAGACTTTAACACACCATTGACAATATTAGCTCACCGAGACAGAAAATTCACAAAGATATTCAGGACCTGAACTCAACTCTGGAACAAGTGTCCCTGATAGATATCTATAGAAGTCTCCACTCAAAAACAAAAGAATATACATTCTTCTCATCAACACATAGTACTTACTATAAAATTGATCACATATTCAGAAGTAAAACACTTCTCAGCAAATGCAACAGTACTGAAATCATAACAAACAGTCTCTCAGACCACAGCTCAATCAAATTAGAACTCAAGTATAAGACGTTCACTCAAAACCATACAACTACATGGAAATTGAACAATCTGCTCCTGAATTACTTTTGGGTAAATAATGAAATTAAGGCAGAAATCAAGATGTTCTTTGAATTGAATGAGGAAAGAGATACAGTGTACCATAATCTCTGGGACTTAGCTAAACCAGGGTTAAGAGGGAAATTTATAGCACTAAATGCCCATAACAAAAAGCTAGACATATCTCAAGTTAACAACCTAACATCACCACTAAAAGAATTAGAGAACCAAGAGCAAACAAACTCCAAAGCTAGCAGAAAACAAGAAATAACCAAGATCAGAACTGAACTGGAAAAGACAGAGACAAGAAAAACCCTTCAAAAGATCAAGAAATCCAGGAGTTTTTTTTTTTTTTGGAAAATAAAATAAAATAGATTATTAGCTAGACTAATGAAGAAAAGAGAGAAGATTCAAATAAGCACAATCAGAAATCATAAGGGATATATCACCACTGATCCCACAGGAAAAGGAACAACCATCAGAAAATACTATAAACAACTCTACACACATAAACTGGAAAATTTAGAAGAAATTGATAAATTCCTGGACACATCCATCCACTAAGACTTAACCAGGAAGAAATTAAATCCCTGAATAGACCAATAACAAATTCTAATATTGAGGCACTAATAAATAGCCTACCAACCCAAAATAGCCCAGGACCAGACGGATTCACAGCTGAATTCTACCAGAGTTACAGAGAAGAGCTGATACCATTCCTATTGAAACTATTCCAAACAATTGACAGAGAGGGACTCCTTCTTCCCTAACTCGTTCCATGAGGCCAGCATTATCCTGACACCAAAACCTGGCAGAGATACAACAACAACAAAACAGAAAACTCCAGGCCAATATCCTTGATGAACATTGATGCAAATATCCTCAAAAAAAAAAAAAAAAAAAAAAAAAAAATACTGGCAAGCTGAATGAATCCAGCAGCACATCAAAAAGCTTATCTACCACGATCAAGCTGTCTTCATTCCCAGGATATTAGTTTGGTTCAACATATGCAAATCAATAAGTGTGATTCATCACATAAACTGATCTAAAGACAAAAGCACATGATTGTCTCAATAGATGCAGAAAAGGCCTTTGATAAAATCCAACATCTTTTCATGTTAAAAACACTCAATAAACTAGGTATTGAAGGAATATAACCCCCCAAAATAAGACCCATATATGACAAACCCACAGCCAAAATCATGCTGAGTGGGCAAAAGATGAAGCATTGCCCTTGAAAACCAGCACAAGGCAAAGATGCCCTCTCTTGCCACACCTATTCAACGTAGTATTGGAAGTTCTGGCCAGGGCAATCAGGCAAGGAAAACAAATAAGGGGCATTCAATAAGGAGTATTCAGATAGGAAGAGAGGAAGTGAAACTATCTTTGCAGATGATAGGATCCTACATCTAGAAAACCCCATCATCTCAGCCCCAAAACTTCTTAAGCTGATAAGCAAGTTCAGCAAAGTCTCAGGATAAAAAAAATCAATGTGCAAAATTTCCTAGCATTCTTATATACCAGCAACAGGCAAGTTGAGGGCCAAATCATAAATGAACACCCGTTCACAATTACCACAAAAAGAATAACATGCTTAGGAATGTAGCTAATAAGGGAAGTGAAGAACATCTTCAAGAATTGCAAACCACTACTCAAAGAAATCAGAGAGGAGACAAACAAATAGAAAAACATTCCATACTTATGGATCAATATCATGAGAATGGTCATACTGCTGAAAGCAATTTCTAGATTCGATGCTATCCCCTTTAAACTACCATTGACATTCTTCACAGAATTAGAAAAAAAACTATTTTAAAATTCATATGAAACCAAAAAGAACCTGAATAGCCAAGACCATCCTAAACAAAAAGAACAACGCCAGAGCCATCACATTACCCAACTTTATACTGCAAGGCTACAATAACCAAAACAGCATGGTACTGGTATGAAAACAGACACTTAGAACATAGAATGGAACATAATAAATAGCCCAGAAATAAAGCTGCACACGCATAGCCAACTGATCTTCAACAAAGGTGACAAAAGTAAGCAATGGGAAAACACTCTGTATTTAATAAATGGTGCTGAGATAACTGGCTAGCCATAGACATAGACCCTTGATGGTCATCAAAATTTGTTTGTGTAAAACTGTTATGCAAACAAAAGCATCCTGGATGAAAATTAATTTCCTCCAATCCAGTCTGGTGCTGGATTATAGTGAACTGTAATTGGACAGGGACGATCAAACATGGTGGTCAAATATTTGGGCCTTAGAATCAAACAGCACTGGGTGGCATCCCAGCTTTGCCACTTCCCAGCTATGTGACTTTGAATAGGTTACCTTGTCAATTTTCAGTTTCCTCATCTTTGAAATTAAGAACAAATGATCTCCTTCAAAAGATTGTTGTAATTCCATGAGATACAACAGTTGAAACATTTACTGTAGTTCCTGGTGCAAAATAAGCATTCAGTTAGTCATTCTTTATCTCCTTATTAAAACACAGTAATTAATGACTGCCAAACCATAGTGAATCAGTATATAACCTTTCTTAGCTGGCTGTTTGAAACTCTGATTTGCTATGTAGGTGAACTACCTTCTCATTAGTGAAGCCATTTGGAAATACACTACTTGTTCTTAATATGAATGCATTACAGTTTCATCAGCTTCAGTGTGCACAAGACTGTAATTAACAAGTAAAATGAACATGGACCATCTAAAAGTCATTAAAGTATGAGAAGAAAATTCCATTTGAACAAAAGTAAAATTCCCTGCATATTTACTCACTTAGCAGAAGACATTTGAGGAGGATAATTTACTCACTGTTAGGCCTCTGAGCCTAAGCTAAGCCATTGTATCCCCTGTGACCTGCACATATACATCCAGATGGCCTGAAGTAACTGAAGAATCACAAAAGAAGTGAAATTTAAATGGCCTGTTCCTGCTTTAATTGATGACATTCCACCACAAAAGAAGTGAAAATGGCAGGTCCTTCCCTTAACTGATGACATTACCTTGTGAAATTCCTTTTCCCGGCTCATCCTGGCTCAGAAAGCTCCTTGTGACCCCCCCACTCATGCCCGCCAGAGAACAACCCTCCTTTAACTGTAATTTTCCTTTACCTACCCAAATCTTATAAAACAGCCCTGACTCTATCTCCCCTCGCTGACTCTCTTTTCAGACTCAGCCCGCCTGCACTCAGGTGATTAAAAAGCTGTATTGCTCACACAAAGCCTGTTTAGTAGTCTCTTCACACGGACACGGACGTGAGTGAAACTCACTAATGTGTGTCAGCAGATCATGGATGAAACTGCTTGTAACCTCCTGCTGTCATTGTCATGAAATGCAGCTAACATTAATTGAAATATCTGAATGCTTGGCTCTACAGCCTGTGAAACAAACATAAAAATCTTTTGTGTATTTTGTTAGTTTTTCAGTATGAATATTAGAATGTCAGGTTTTCATTAATTATTTGCTGTATTGATATATATTGTAGTAAAGATGTATTGACATCTTTTTCTATGATGTCTTTAAGGAATACTCATATAATAATAATATCCCTATCTCTTTGCCATTGGACACAGGTAAATCATTGTTTGTAACAAATGCCAAACCTAGATAACCTTAATTATATTCCTAGTCTTCAAAAACTGACATTCTGAGATTAAATGGAATCTGATAATGTTTTGAAAAAGGAGAGAAAAAAAGCTGTCCCTATTCACCGGACTTGGTGGAGACAGAGATTTGCTAATCACTGCAAAGTGAAAGTGTTCAGGACATTATGATGGCAATTAGTTGTGTACCTTGCCGAAGTGATGGCTTAAATAGCTGACAGAGCTTTCTTTAGTGAGTACTTTTGTATTCACCAATGGGTTCACCTTGTCTGCTACCTAGACAGATCTGATTTATCAAGACATGTGAATTGCAATAGAAAAAGTGTAATGCATGCAGAGCCAGCTCTGCAAGAGACTGGAGTTTTATTAGCCAAATCAGTCTCCTGGAGCTTTCAGGGATCAGAGTTTTTTTTTTGTTTTGTTTTGGTTTTTTTTTTTTTTTTTTTTTTTGAGACAAAGTCTCGCTCTGTCGCCCAGGCTGGAGTGCAGTGGCTGGATCTCAGCTCACTGCAAGCTCCGCCTCCCGGGTTCACGCCATTCTCCTGCCTCAGCCTCCGAAGTAGCTGGGACTACAGGCGCCCGCCATCTCGCCCGGCTAGTTTTTTGTATTTTTTAGTAGAGACGGGGTTTCACCGTGTTAGCCAGGATGGTCTCGATCTCCTGACCTCGTGATCCGCCCGTCTCGGCCTCCCAAAGTGCTGGGATTACAGGCTTGAGCCACCGCGCCGGCGGATCAGAGTTTTTAAAGACAACTTGGTGGGTTTGGGGAAGCCGGTGAGCCGGGAGTGCTGATTGGTGAGGTCAGAGATGAAATTGTAAGGAGTCAAAGCAGTCTTCTTGCCACTGAGTCAGTTCCTGGGTTTCTCCCAAAGTTAGTTCAGCGTATGCCCAGGAATGAACAAGGAGGTCAGCTTGAAGGTTAGAAGCAAGATGGAGGTGGTTAGGTCAGATCTCTTTCACTGTCTGTTACAATTTTGCAATGGTGGTTTCACTTCGCCTAACTCAGACTGCTCTTCCTCTGTCTTGCATTATTATTACTATTTTTTAGCATCTTCAAAAGAAGAGAAATGAAAGAATATTGCACAAGTGCAAAATTTACCTTGTAAAGTCAAATGTAGGAAACGATTTTGAGGACCTAATAGTAACAGGATCTTGATACTGACTAAAATGAAATTACATTATCAAAGACAGATGCAAGAGGCAGATAAAGGAGAGTGCCCCTGGAGAATCTCTGACCTGCCTACATGCTGGGAGAACAAGGTAGAGCCACGGGAAGTCCCTGCCTTGTGCAAGGGGAGGAGCCTGGCCTCTTCAGCTCAGGTGTGGTGGCCTGGAATCAGTCTGTGAGGGGGGGGCCTGCTAGGAGACCCCCCTCTCATTTTGCTGACAGTTTATTTATTTTTTCTTTTTTTCTTTTTACCCAATATATTCCACTCTACTCATCCTTCAGGTGTCTGCATTCCTAATCTTTCCTGGTTGTGTGACAGGAACCCGGTTTTAGTTGAACTAAGGAGCAAAATTCTGAAAGACTATTATGCCATCTCTTTACTCTTTTATCGAAAATCATACACACACACACCATGTATGTGATTCTTTTGAGCTTGTTCTTGTGCTGATAACAAGCTAGAAAAACATAAGAACATCTCTGCCTTACAGCTGCCTGTAATCCTCTATAAAGATTATGTAGGTTCATTAATTACTCAATATTTTAAACACTGATACATTAGTATTATGTTAACAACTGTTTCTAAAGTACAAGTGCTAGATTACAAACTTCATTGATTCGTAGGATATACATGCTATTAAAAGTTACTCCAAAGGATTCTGTAACTTTTTTAGTAGAACCCATGTTTTCAATTTTAGTTTTAAAAATTTCAAATATAGAGAGAACTTGAAATAATTTTAGAGTGAATACTGTATTCTAAGAACCTAGATTCGACCACTAAAATTTTAACTATAAATCTTTAATCATATATCTATCAATATATGCACAGAAATCTACTTTAAAATTAAATCTTAATGGGACCTCAGTATTTTCTAAAACAGATAATAAATGCAGTGCTTCTCTGATCACAAGAGACCTCAAGGCCCAAAAGTCTACTTGTTCTGGTTAACTCTTCCCTAAGGGACCCGACCTCTTTGTCAGTTCCACTGTGCACAATTTGACAACCAATAATCTAGTCAAAGCCTCCTCATTATTTTGAAGATCACAAAACAAAAACAAAAACGAAGATGCAGTGACTTGCTGCGATGAATGCAAGGCTGCCTTTTAAGCTGTTGCCAGACCTGAAACTAGAATTTATTTTTCTCTGTCTTTGTTGCTGATGTACCACTGCTTAAAAATCACTTTGAGTTGCTTAAATAAGTGTCAGGATAGCCTCATCCATCTGCATATTTTGTATTCTGAAAGCATTCCAACTAGTGTGGTGCTGGTTAGAATGAGTATGTAGTCAGGTGCAGTGGCTCACACCTGTAATCCCAGCACTTTGGGAGGCCGAGGTGGGCAGATCACGAGGTCAGGAGTTCGAGACCAACTTGGCCAATATGGTGAAACCCCGTCTCTACTAAAAATACAAAAATTAGCTGGGTGTGGTGGTGCACACCTGTAGTTTCAACTACTTGGGAGGCTGAGGCAGAAGAATTGCTTGAACCTGGGAGGCGGAGGTTGCAGTGAGCCGAGATGGCACCACTGCAGTCCAACCTGGGTGATAGAGCAAGACTTTGTCTCAAAAGAAACCCAAAAAAAACCAAAATGAGTGTGTAATAACTTAGCCCATGTGATACAAACAAAGTAGTTATTTTTGGGCAAAGGTCAGGGTTATATTTTGGCTTTGAGAGCAAAGGTAATTCTGGGGATCATCAAAAAATTAAATCTTACCATAGGCTTAGATCATTGTACAAATACTCTTAAGTAACATCTTTTTCCTTTCTGTTAGATCACTTTATTCTTGGGTTTACTCATGCATTTATTCATATGGCTTCTCTTTGGTAGTCTTACCTTCTTAAGTCAGCTGCATAGCATTTGATTTTTTAAAATACAGGACTTGGATATTTATGATTTCCTCTATGGAAGTATTTTTCCTTTAGCCTTTTCAGAGGTTGACTTCTTAACCTCCAGGCTCCCATTAAATATCACTTCCTCAGAAATGCCTTGCTTCGCACACTTCAGGCTGTCTTACTCAGTCACTGCAAAACACATCACTTACTGCATTTCTTTCACAGCACTTATCACCATCTGTAATTATCTGGCTTTTGTTTTGGTTTTTTATTTTTGCTTTGATATTCAACACATGTCGCATGAGAGCAGGACCAGAACAAAAGCCTGGCTTACAGTTAATGCTCCTTTATTCATATCTTTGTGTTTATTTGAATATCTACTATGAATATCTACTATGTGGCAGTCATGGTTTAGACTCCAAAATATTACAATAGATAAAATAAACAAAACCTTTGCTTTTATGAATTTTACATTTTCATAAGGAATGGCAAAGACACACCATATAAGTAGGTAAATAAAATGACAAAAATCTACAATAAATTGAAACATAGGGAGGATGGAGAGTGATGGAAGGTGATCTTTTAAACATAGTAGTGAAGTCAGGTACCATGGCTCATGCCTGTAATCCCAGCGCTTGGGTAGTCTGAGGGCAGGACAATTGCTTAAGACCAGGAATTTGAAACTAGCCTGGGCAACTTGGCAAAATCCCATCTCTACAAAAAAAAAAAAAAAAAAAAAAAAAAAATTAGCCTGGTATCACAGTCCTCGCCTGTAGTCCCAGCTATTTGGGCGGTTGGGAGGCTGAGGTGGGAGGATTGCCTGAGTCTAGGAGTTTGAGGCTGCAGTGAGCTGTGATCATGCTATCTCACTCCAGCCTGGGCAACAGAATGAGACCCTATCTCAAAAAATAAAAATAAATAAATAAATAAACATGCTAGTCAGAGAAAGTGTTCTTTGGAGGTGCTGTTTCAGTACTAGTATGAATAAAGTAAGGGAGGAAGTCATTGAGACATCTGGGAGATGAGCCTTCCAGACAGAAGGAATAACATATGCAAAATCCCTGAGGTTTTTGTCATGTTCAAAGAACAAGAAAAATTTCATTAAGCCTGGAGAGAAGGGACTGCAATACAAAATCGTAAGTGAGATATTCAGGGACCATGTAAAACGTTTATATTGTATTTATAAAAAGAGATGATAGCATCAGAGGTTTCTGTAGAGAGCAATTATTGATTTTATTTATATCGGGCAAGAGTCACTCTGGTTAATGCGTGGAGAACAGCATGACACTGGGGTGTAAAAGTAGAACAGGAACTAGTTAGAAGGATGCTGAATGGTCCAGGTCAGAGATGTTGGTGACATTGAGGCAGGAGAATAGGCTCTGGGGGCCAGGAACCTAAGGATTTCCTAGAATTAAATCAAATGGAAAAAACCCCAACTTTCTAAGACCAAGTGAATAACTTTGTAGCTCCAGCTATGACAGGAAACATCCTCTTCATTTGCATAGGGTGTACACCAAGTAAATAACTTTGTAACTTAACTTCATCCTCTTCATTTACAAAGGGTGTGCACCAGGCAACCAATGGGAAACCTCTATAGGATATTTAAACCCCAGAAAATTCTGTAACCGGGCTCTGAGCCACTTGCTCAGGTGCACTCCCACCCTGTGGAATGTGCTTCTGTTTTCAATAAATCTCTGCCTTTGTTGCTTATTCTTTCCTTGCTTCATTTGTGCGTTTTGTCCTATTCTTTGTTCAAAATGCCAAGCACCTGGACACCCTCCACCAGTAACACATGGTTTGGGCAGTGGAATAGGTAAAATGTGATCAGAATTGGGGTATGTTCTGAAGGAAGTAACAGCAAAATTTGCTCATGGATTGGGGTATAAAACTACATTTTCTTTATCCATTCTCTATCTTTCCGTGAACATTTGTGTTATTTTCACATTGGGCTCGTGAGAAGTTAGCCTTAAACATGAAGGAAATCCTACCATTTATGACAACATGGAGAACCTGGAAGACATTATGCCAAGTGAGGTATCTGTGACACAGGACAAATACTGCATGATTCCACTTACATGAGGAATCATTTTAAATTAAGTAGAAAATAGAATGGTGGTTTCCATGGGCCAGTGGGATGGGGACATGGGGATTTGTTGTTTAATGGTTACAAGTTTTCATTTGTATGAGATGAATTAAATTCTAAAGATCTGTACATCATAGTGCCTGTGGTTAATGATATATTGGACGCTTAAAAGTTTATGAGGATAAAGCTTATGCTAAATGTTCTTACCACATAAACAAAAGCAAAAGAGATACATCAACATTTTGGAGGTGATGGAAATATCTGTTACATTGATTATGGTGATGATTTCACAGGTTTACAAATATGTCCAAACTGATCAAACTGTATTAAATGGGGGCAGTTTTTTTGCATAGCAGTTATACCTCAGTAAAGCTTTTAAAGTAATTTTGATAGTGCATAATAAATTGGCCATAAGTTTTTAAAAAATTAATGCAATTTTTTTATTCTGAGAACTGGAAAAGTGCCGTTCTTATTTATTGAGAAAAGGAAGAGGTAGGAATGAACAGGGAAGAAAAATAGAGTTTGGTTTTGGACATGTTAAATTTGAGGCATCCAAGAGAATAAATTGAGGAGGCAGATGGATCTGAGAGCCTGAAGTTCAGAGGAAAGACTGGAGAAACTAAATTGTGAAGTCATAAGTATAAAGATGGCATATAAACAAGGAGAAGGTGTAGGGTCACCTAAGGAATGGGGACAGATAATTGAAAGAAGATATCCCAGGACAGATCTTCTGCATTTAGAATTTGGGAAGAAAATAAAGATTCAGTAAAGGAGACACTGAAGTAGGAGGCAAAGTGAGGTAGGAGGAAAAAAGTGTATGGTATCACATAATGCGGTGACAGTATTTCTAGAAGAAAGGAGTGATCAGCTACTTCAAATGTTAGTTAATAGGCAGAATAAGATAATAATGAAAAGTGGCCATTGAGTCTTTTCATGTAGAAGTCACCACTGACCTTGACAAGAATGGATTTGGTGATTAGGGATAATTTAAAAAAGGATGTAAGAATAACAAATGGAGACAGCATTTAAAAATTTTGTCATAAAAAGAGTAGATAAGGCAGTGCTAACTGAAGAAGGATGTGAAATAGAGATTATTGGTAAATGCCAGAATTATCACAAAAATATTTATTTATGACAGAAATTATCCAGTGAAGAAGACATTAATCATGAATGAGGTTAATGATGAATGTGGAGACAACTGCAGAAATGATATTCTAGAGTGAGCAAGAGGTGATGGTACAAACAAGAGGAGAAAGAGCAATGCATCATTAAGTTAGGAAAAGACAGTGGGACAAGAACTAAGAACATTTTTGTTAAGGGAGTTAGTTAAATGATGGACTTGGAATCTAAATTGGTTAGGGAGGAAAATGAGAATACAAGGGAGAAGGGTCAACAAATCAAAAGTGTCTATGTGGTTAAAGAGTTAGTGATATCAGGCTATTTGAGGGAAATGAGATTTAATAGGGCTAGATAAGAAAAAAAATCAGAGTGGGGAAGCTATTCATAATGGAAAAGTCAAGAGTGGAGCCATTTTTCAACTTTTTATAATGCCTCAGGAAATTCTATTTTAATTAATTAAATAATCTGTGTATTCATCAAAACATATATTTGTGTATTCATTCTTCCTTTATTTTAAAGAACACTGTTGTCTTCCCCTATTTTAAAAAATGATGACATTAATTGATCTGGGCTGGAGAACCGTACTCATATACCTACACACACACACACACACACGCACACACACACATATAATTTTCAGATAGGACCTTGCTCTGTTGCCCAGGCTGGAGTTCAGTGAGTGAGAGCATGATCTCAGCTCACTGCAGCCTCGATTTCCTGGGCTGAAGTGATCCTACCACCTCATTCTCCTGAGTAGCTGGGACTACAGGTGTGCACTACCATGCCTGGCTAATTTCTGCATTTCCTTTTTTTAGAGTTGGGGTTTCACCATGTTGCCTAAGGCTGGTCTTGAACTCCTGAGCTCAAGAGATCTGCCTGCCTCAGCCACTCAAAGTGCTGGAATTACAGGCATGAGCCACCATGTCTGACTGACACTGATATATAAAATGCTTCCAAGATGCTGTGAAGGAGAACATCTGGCTTAAGATACAAGTTTGCATCTTCACCTACATATTTAAATCATTTGACAGATACACACACACACACATTAAAACACATATACAATTCTCAAGTCATTTGAAGCAAGAAAGTGAAGGTAATGGGTGCATTGTTTATTTGAATTGTGAAATCACAAATAAAAAAATAGAAGATGCAAGAGAGTATTTGAACAAGGTGCTAATATCCTGAAGGAATGTAAAAGCCAGTCTGTAGTTGGCAGGTACAGGTTTGGAAGCAAATGGTACACTCTGACACAAAGAGCATGGAAGTTTCATCAGGAAGAAGGCAAGAATGGTGATTTGAATGCAGCAATGAGAGGCAAGGTCATCAGTTACTCATCTCCAGGTCTAGGATGTAGCAGTTAAAAACCCCAATTATTAATCTTTTCAAACCAGCTCCTGGATTCATTGATTTTTTGAAGGGTTTTTGTGTCTCTCTCTCCTTCAGTTCTGCTCTGATCTTAGTTATTTATTGTCTTCTGCTAGCTTTTGAATTTGTTTGCTCTTGTTTCTCTACTTCTTTTAATTATGATGTTAGGGTGTCTATTTTAGATCTTCCCACTTTCTGATGTGGGCATTTAGTGCTATAAATTTCCCTCTAGACACTACTTTAGCTGTGTCCCAGAGATTCTGGTATGAACATTCCATGGTCATGGATAGGAAGAATCAATATCATGAAAATCGCCATACTGCCCAAAGTAATTGATAGATTCAATGCTATTCCCTTCAAGCTACCATTGACTTCTTCACAGAATTGGTAAAAACTACTTTAAATTTCATATGAAAACAAAAAGAGTCCTTGTAGCCAAGACAGTCCTAAGCAAAAAGAACAAAGCTGGAGGCATCATGCTACCCAACTTTAAACTATACTACAGTAACAAAAGCAGCATGGTACTAGTACCAAAACAGATATATAGACCAATGGAACAGAACAGAGGCCTCAGAAATAACACTACACATCTACAACCATTCGATCTTTGACAAACCTGACAAAAACAAGCAATAGGGAAAGGATTCCCTATTTAATAAATGGTGTTGGGAAAACTGGCTAGCCATATGAAGAAAACTGAAACTGGACCACAACAATTAATTCAAGATGGATTAAAGGTTTAAATGTAATACGGAAAACGACAAAAGAAGAAAACCTAGCCAATACCGTTCAGGACATAGTCATGGGCAAAGACTTCATGATTAGAAAAGGATGAGTTCATGTCCTTTGCAGGGACATGGATATAGCTGGAAACCATCCATCTCAGCAAACTAACACAGGAACAGAAAACCAAACACTGCATGTTCTCACTCATCAGTGGGAGCTGAACAATGAGAACACATGGACAAAGGGAGGGTAACATTACACACTGGGGCCTATCAGGGGATGGGAAGTAAGGGGATGGAGAACATTAGGACAAATACCTAATGCATGTAGGGCTTAAAAGCTAGATGACTGGTTGATAGGTGCAGCAAACCACCATGGCACATGTACACCTATGAAACCTGCACATTCTGCACGTATACCCTAGAACTTAAAGTATACAAAACCCAATTATGAGATCTTCAGGGAACCCCCACAAGGGAAAGCCAGATTCTAGTATAGGAAGGTAAAGGAAGTGTCAGAGCAGTATTTTAAATTTCACAGGATTTGACAAACACTTTGGTGCTCGATGAATGTTTGTTGAATGAACAAGTACTTTTTATTCAGATCAGCATTATGTGTGTACAACAGTGCCATATCATGTTTGATTAAGGGTAACTATTTGAGCACCTGTCTTATTCATTTAATCAGGATTTATATTGTGGAATACCAACAAAGATAATTTTATCAGCTCTGAGTGCACCCTTAGGAGTTCATCTATTACTGATAGTAGGTTTACATGAAGATGTAGGATCCCTATTGTTTAAATATAATATGGATAAGTTATTGAGTATACAGATCGACAATGGCCAGACCACAGATGAAAGCAGAACTCTGATCTACAAACTCTTTGATCCGGGAAACAAAACTATAACTTCTGTAGCAATCAGTCCAAAATGTCCAGGACTGGGTCAATAACTACCAACTTACATATATTTGCCTCTGCTTTCAATTCAGGACCAAGTAGGGAAAGTCAAATATGCTCCCTAAGCCATTCACATAAATGACCAACTTTTAATTAGTCCACCTACTGCTGCTTCATGCTAACTTCTAATCAGAAAAAGAACCTGGTGGCTTGTTTTTCCTCACTATAAAGTTTGGTCTTCTTCCCCCAGTCAGCCTTTGAGTCTTTGTTAAACACAAGTCATGGTGACTATCTTCTTTGCTGTTGAAAGCTCTAAATAAATAGCCTGTGTTCTCATTTGGGTTTTGTGCTGGTGTGAATGTTTAGGTTCCCCAAAAGTTCATATGTTGAAAACCTAATCACCAAGGTGATAAATGTAAGGAGGCAGAGACTTTGGGTGATGGTTAGATTGTGACGGTGGAGTAATCATGAATAGTTTAGTGCCCTAATACAACCCAGAAAGCTGCCTTGATTTTTCCACCATGGGAGGAAACAGTGAGAAGTCAGTATCTATGAGTCAGGAAGTGGGCCCTCACCAGACACTGAATGTTTCAGCATCTTGATCTTGGAATTTCTAGCCTCCAGAACTGTAACTAATGAATTTCCTTTATTTATAAGCTGCTCTGTCTATGGTATTTTGTTATAGCAGCCCAAACGAACTAAGACAGATAGTTTTAGTTTATTTCCATATATGACTGACTATTAAGAATTTATATGTAGGTAATAATAACACTGGAGCCATTAAACTGTTAAAGCGTATATTAATAAAGTATTTAAATCAAGTATTTTAATAGAGGTTGTTCTTTTAATTTTATTTCTTAAGAATACTGATAGCTGAATATCATACTGAATGGGCAAAAACTGAAAAATTCCCTTTGAAAACTGGCACAAGACAGGGATGCCCTCTCTCACCACTCCTATTCAACATAGTGTTGCAAGTTCTGGCTAGGGCAATCAGGCAAGAGAAAGAAATCAAGGGTATTCAGTTAGGAAAAGAAGAAGTCAAATTGTCCCTGTTTGCAGATGACATGATTGTATATTTAGAAAACCCCATCGTCTCAGCCCAAAATCTTCTTAAGCTGATAAGCAACTTCAGCAAAGTCTCAGGATACAAAATTAATGTGCAAAAATCACAAGCATTCTTAGACACCAGTAACAGACAAGCAGAGAGCCAAATCAGGAATGAACTTCCATTCACAATTGCTTCAAAGAGAATAAAATACCTAGGAATCCAACTTACAAGGGATGTAAAAGACCTCTTCGAGGAGAACTACAAACCACTGCTCAGTGAAATCAAAGAGGACACAAACAAATGGAAGAACATACCATGCTCATGGATAGGAAGAATCAATATCGTGAAAATGGCCATACTGCCCAAGGTTATTTATAGATTCAATGCCATCCCCATCAAGCTACCAATGAGTTTCTTCACTGAATTGGAAAAAACTGCTTTAAAGTTCATATGGAACCAAAAAAGAGACCGCATTGCCAAGACAATCCTAAGTTAAAAGGACAAAGCCGGAGGCGTCACGCTACCTGACTTCAAACTATACTACAAGGCTACAGTAACCAAAACAGCATGGTACTGGCACCAAAACAGAGATATAGACCAATGGAACAGAACGGAGCCCTCAGAAATAATGCCACACATCTACAACCATCTGATCTTTGACAAACCTGACAAAAACAAGAAATGGGGAAAGGATTCCCTATTTAATAAATGGTGCTGGGAAAATTGGCTAGCCATAAGTAGAAAGCTGAAACTGGATCCTTTCCTTACTCCTTATATGAAGATTAATTCAAGATGGATTAGAGACTTAAATGTTAGACCTAATACCATAAAAACCCTAGAAGAAAACCTTGGTAGTACCATTCAGGACATAGGCATGGGCAAGGACTTCATGTCTAAAACACCAAAAGCAACAGCAGCAAAAGCCAAAATTGACAAATGGGATCTAATTAAACTAAAGAGCTTCTGCACAGCAAAAGAAACTAGCATCAGAGTGAACAGGAAACCTACAGAATGGGAGAAAATTTTTGCAATCTACTCATCTGACAAAGGGCTAATTTCCAGAATCTACAAAGAACTCAAACAAATATACAAGAAAAAAACAAACAACCCCATCAAAAAGTGGGGAAAGGATATGAACAGACATTTCTCAAAAGAAGACATTCATACAGCCAACAGACACATGAAAAAATGCTCATCATCACTCGCCATCAGAGAAATGCAAATCAAAACCACAATGAGATACCATCTCACACCAGTTAGAATGGCAATCATTAAAAAATCAGGAAACAACAGGTGTTGGAGAGGATGTGGAGAAATAGGAACACTTTTACACTGTTGGTGGGATTGTAAACTAGTTCAACCATTATGGAAAACAGTATGGCAATTCCTCAAGGATCTAGAACTAGATGTACCATATGACCCAGCCATCCCACTACTGGGTATATACCCAAAGGATTATAAATTATGCTACTACAAAGACACATGCACACGTATGTTTATTGCGGCACTATTCACAATAGCAAAGACTTGGAATCAACCCAAATGTCCATCAGTGACAGACTGGATTAAGAAAATGTGGCACATATACACCATGGAATACTATGCAGCCATAAAAAAGGATGAGTTTGCGTCCTTTGTAGGGACATGGATGCAGCTGGAAACCATCATTCTTAGCAAACTATCACAAGAAGAGAAAACCAAACACCGCATGTTCTCACTCATAGGTGGGAACTGAACAATGAGCTCACTTGGACTCGGGAAGGGGAACATCACACAATGGGGCCTATCATGGGGAGGGGGGAGGGATTGCATTGGGGAGTTATACCTGATATAAATGATGAATTGATGGGTGCTGACGAGTTGATGGGTGCAGCACACCAACGTGGCACATGTATACATATGTAACAAACCTGCACGTTATGCACATGTACCCTAGAACTTAAAGTATAATAATAAAAAAAAAAGAATACTGATAGCTGTATTTTCTGAAAGATCCAAGGCACAGTTTAAATTGTTAAATATTAATAAGATGGCCGGGCGCGGTGGCTCAAGCCTGCAATCCCAGCCAGCACTTTGGGAGGCCGAGGCGGGCGGATCACGAGGTTAGGAGATCCAGACCATCCTGGCTAACACGGCGAAAGCCCGTCTCTACTAAAAAATACAAAACAATAAACTAGCCGGGCAAGGGGGCAGGCGCCTGTAGTCCCAGCTACTCGGGAGGCTGAGGCAGGAGAATGGCCTGAACCTGGGACGTGGAGCTTGCAGTGAGCCGAGATCCGGCCACCGCACTCCAGCCTGGGTGACAGAGCGAGACTCTGTCTCAAAAAAAAAAAAAAAAAAAAAATTAATAAGATAATGTAAAATTTGTTTTAGCACTAAGATTAGATGTTGCATTTAACATATTTAAAATAATTGTTCTTACCCCAAAGAAGATGTGTGATAATTCACCCCATAGAAGATGTGTGATAATGTGTATTAGGTAAATTATAATTTTCCTAATACACAAAACATTATAATATAGTGCATGGGCCCATGGGCTTGAATAAAATATATAATTTTAAACATGGGCAGTGGGATATGTAGTCAGACACTATGTATGTGTATGAAAATCTTTTAAAGTTTCTTTGGTATAAAACAACTTACTTTTCTAAATTTTAAATGATTACTTCATTTTACTATCCTTATTATGGTTCTGCTTTAAAAATCAATAAGTTGTTTATAAAATCCTGAGCTAGATATCTTTCCTCTTTGCAAGTTATTAAAATATTAGTATTCTTCTCCCATGTCTTAACTAAAGACACATCCAAAAGGGTATTAACTATGCGAGTCCATGCTGTGTGCTTACTGGAGGCTTGTTATACAACTAGAAATATTGGAAGAATTCCTTAAAGAGAGGCCTTATTTTTTAGGAGGTTCTATCGATAGGCCTAAGGTGATGGATTTCATATAAAAATGTTATTTGCAGTTATAAATATTTCTCATGGCAACAATATTATTAATAATCTGTTATTTAAAATGCATAATATATCACTTCACATTTACATAGTGGCTAATGTTTTGGGGCTGGATTTAATCAAGGTGAACTTAAAATGATGCTGTTTGTCTAAGATAGCAATGCTCCTTCTCTGTCACTTTGCAGAAAGGTATTCATCTGTAAATTATTGGATAATCGTTGTTCATAGGATGAGACAACTCCTTAAATATAATAAATGTAAACCTACTATGAAGTCTCAGGCATGTTATCACTGATGGTTCTTTGTCAAACTTGGAGGTCTGGAGTCACATGAAATGGAGTCATAGAAAGAAATTGAGAGAACCTACCCAATGAGGATAATTATTATAATATTACCAGTAATCGAAAGAGAGATCCCAAGGGAAGAGCCTAAAGGAACATGGCTCTTTGGCTCATTGTTATAGCATTAGCAAAGAGTGTGCTTTTCACTCAATAGGAAGAAATATCACAGTTCCTTTGGTGTGTATCCTACAGTGGACTTCATTAAGCCAATGTTCAATAAAGGCCAGGAAAAATTGTGACAAGCTGCACAGATATAGCATGTCATACCTGTAAAATGATAGTGCATGTCACTAACTCTAGCACTATTTTATGTTCAAGTTAAGATCTTTTAAAAATAATGAGGCCAGGCGTGGTGGCTCACGCTTGTAATCCCAGCACCTTGGGAGGCTGAGGCGGGCGGATCACGAGGTCAGGAGATGGAGACCATCCTGGCTAACACGGTGAAACCCCGTCTCTACTAAAAATACAAAAAATTAGCTGGGCGTGGTGGCGGCGCCTGTAATCCCAGCTACTCAGGACGCTGAGGCAGGAGAATGGTGTGAACCTGGGAGGCGGAGCTTGCAGTGAGCGAGATCACGCCATTGCACCCCAGTCTGGGCAACAGAGCAAGACTCCTTCTCAATAATAATAATAATAATGATAATAATGAATTTGGGCAATCTTTCAGGACTTAAAACAAGTCTTCATCCAATAGTTCATTAACTGGGTCTTGCCTGAAAGTTTTGAGTAACAAACAGATTTCAAATAGTTAAATTAGCTGCCAATATTTAACAGTCAGCAACTTCACACAAAGTCTATACTTCTTTCTTCTTGTGTAAAAAATGGCAGAATAATACAGCACTCTATTCCTACATGGCAGAGATCAACTGTAGGTTAGAAGCTGCTGTTACCTATCTTTTCCTGTAGACTTTGGGGACAGTGACCTCTAACATTGTGATTGTCTCTATCTTTTTGATTTTACTGAGACAGAAGCGAATTGAATGTGAATGCCACTATAGTATTCCAGGTAATCATCTGAAAAGTTTCCCTTGGGCGATTCTACTTTTGGACAGGAAATTTTTTTTTTTTTTTTTTTTTTTTTTTTGAGAAGGAGTCTCGCTCTGTCGCCCAGGCTGTAGTGTAGTGGCATGATCTCGGCTCACCGCAAGCTCTGCTTCTGTGGTTCACGCCGTTCTCCTGCCTCAGCCTCTCGAGTAGCTGGGACTACAGGCACCCGCCACCATGCCCAGCAATTTTTTTTTTTTTTTTTTTTTTGTATTTTTACTAGAGTCAGGTTTCACTGTGCTAGCCAGGATGGTCTCAATCTCCTGACCTCGTGATCCGCCCACCTCAGCCTGTGCTGGGATCACAGGTGTGAGCCACCCTGCCCAGCCAGGAACACTTTTTAGTATGAAAATAAGTTGCAACTTGAAGTGTTCACACAGCCCTCACAGATAGAAGCAGAAGTAGACTGCAAGTTGATTTCTGGGTTTCAGCTTTTGTTTGTTTGTTTTTGCTTAAAACCTGCTATAGCTTCCCAGCAGAGAATAATCACATACAGGGCATCACTGTGATTACAGTTTGACTGTTTTTAATAATTCTATCTCAAGACAGATGAATAAGATTGTGAGTAAGAAAACAGTTTGAAATCCAGTTATAAAAAGGTATTTTTTTTTGAGACAGGGTCTTGCTCTGTTGCCCAGGCTGGAGTACAACGGCAGGATCTCTTCTCACTGCAACTTCCACATCCCTGGCTCAAGCAATTCTCATGCCTCAGCCTCCAGAGTAGCCGGGATTACAAGTGTGTGCTGCCACGCCTGGCTAATTTTTGTATTTTTAGTAGAGATGAGGTTTCACCATGTTGGCCAGGCTGGTCTCAAACTCCTGACCTCAAGTGATTCACCTGCCTTGGCCTCTCGAAGTGCTGGGATTATAGGCATGAGCCACTATGCCCTGCTGCAGTTAAAATAAGGTATTAATGTTCAGTGATGGTGGCCTGAAGCTTTGTGAACATTTGTTACCAAGAGATACACTAAAACTAAAATCCCAGCATAAATTGGAAACAAAGGAAACAGTAGCAGTAAAAAGTGCTAGTTATACGAGGTCTTTGTTTGGAAGAATTTACAAAGATTAATTTTATTTATTTTATTTTATTTTGTATTACAGCATCATGGGCGTTTCCTGCAAGAGTTAGTTCTCCTGAAAAAGGATGATAAAGTGAGAACAAAGCCATTAAGCCATTAATCCTAAACAACCCAATGGGACAGCTGTCAAAAAAATTAATTAACCTGGCCTAACTGAGCCCAAATATTAGGGTATAGGCAACTTAGATTAAATCTACAGCCACAAATTATTTTGACAGATTTAACCAGGTGAGTCAGTTTCATGGAAACCATAGTTAAATCACATTTCAAGTTATCTGTGAAAGAGCACCAAAGTATTTTAAGTAGGAATGGATAAACAAAATTATCAATACTAATAGCCAGCATTTATTTGGACAACGTGCTAAGTAAGCACTTTGCACATGTATCTCATTTAACGGCCACAACCACCCAATGATATAAGTCATCCACATTTGAAAGATGTAAACCCAGAGTTTAGAGGAGCCAAATAAGTTGTCCCAGGTCATGTGGATAGTCAGAGAACGGTAAATCTGAGAATCAAATTTTCCTTCATGTTGTACTCTTCCCTGTAGAGAACAGAGGAGTGGGGGGTACTTATAAGTTAAATCAATTTTTTGTTCTTCTACTCTATGGTGATTCCTAAACCATTTATGGCCCAGTAAAATTAGTCAGAGACCCATTGGTAGCCTTTCGAACATGACCATTTTCTTCTCTGATTCAACATTTGTGTTTGCCTCCTGTTTTGCTAATGATTTCAAGTTGCTTATCAGATGTGACAGTATATCATCTGTGAAGCTATTTTTTTTCTAGAGAAACCCTATGTATCTGTGTGTACAAAATATTCTAAATCTTAGACAGTCTTGATGACTCCGATAGCAATAACAGTAATGATGATGGCACTAACAAAATCATCATCAATAAACATCTATTAAACACTGACCATATGCCATGCACAATGCTGAAATTTTATTCAAAGCCTAGGGACTTTATAGCATCAAAACCCTATAATTGCAACATAGAAAAATGGCGTCTCACAAACAATACTCATTTGACCTTGAAAAATGTTTTACTTCTCTTTACATCCAGAATACTACGTGGAAAATACTGTCTTCCTCATAGGTTTATTGTGAAATTCTCATGAGAAAATGTAAATGAATATACAAACAATAAATTCAGCAGAATACAATACATTTGAAGCCTTTGGAATAAGATGAACCTAGATTAGAGTTGCCCAATTTAGCAAATAAACATATAGGATACCCAGTTAAATTTGAATGTCAGATAAACAACAATTTTAAAAAATATTTCCTAATTATTGCATGTCCCTCACTAGGAGTGTGACCTTAGGCAATTTCTGTAAATCTCAATTTCTCCATCTCTAATAGAGCCACTACTCGGATCTTACAGAGTTGTGAAGATAAGTCAGCATCGTAAAGTACTTAGCACTCAGTCTGCCACAGAATAGTTGTTCAGTAGACTGTTAATTTTGAACACTTCAAGTATCAGATCCCTAAACCATGTGACATTATCTTTCCAAAATTGCTTCTAGCCATTTAGTAGCTAACAACTACTAAATTATGGGGGAGTTAAAGATCTAGCCACTGAATTCTAAAATCAAGGTATTTCAGAACTAAATACATATTTGATGTTATCTTATCCAGTGGATATCTTTCTTATGAATAAGAAAGAGGTAGAAAATCAGATAGGCCTAGAGCCACTGATAGTATATAAATCTCTTAAATATTCATCCATAATTTTTTCTAATGTAGCAACCTATCTTACAGGAGATGTTGCTGAAAGATAGTTCATATCTCTAGTTTTACCTGTCTCTATTATCTATGTCATCAGCTAGGCACCATTAGCAGTTTCAAGTTTCTTTTGTAACATGAATAATATTTTGTTCTATCTTGTAGACACAATGTGTGGTAACTTATCTAACTACATTTGAGTTAATAAAACATAGTATTTTTAAATCATTGCTAATAAAATGTTCTTTCCAAGCATGAGTCTTAGTCACTAATCACCATCATCTATATGTGAAAATGTGATGAACTTTGTACACTTGCTCAGCAAGCTTTTTAAGTACATCTGACTTCTCACCCTAGTAGCAGAAAACAACTTACCTCAGAGCACTGACTTCCTATCTAGTTTATTTTTATCTAAAACGAATATTAAGATATTTTGCAATTGATAATGAGCAGGTCAGTTTTGCTGACACTGAGCTCTTCAACAGGCACTTTGCAAAGTAAGGCTCATTTGCATTCAACTACACATCATTCTGCAAGATGTAACTCACATTTCTCATCATGAATATAATTTTCCATTAACTTTGTTGCAACATAGAACATAAATACAGATATTATTTTAACTTGAAACTATTACTTTTCATATATGACATGATTTTAAAAGATCATTCCAAATTTCCATCTGGATGTTGTGAACTGCTTGTTTTACATACATTGGATGTTATTATTTACACCTGCAGAGTTCAAATAATTTACCTCGCATAAGACAGACTTGGGTCTGTATTTTTAGTCCTGATACCTACAAAATGTATTCTGTTAGGCCAGTTACTTAAATACTCTGAATTTCAATTTTCTCATTTTGAAGATGAACACACAAATAGTACTTACAGAGTAGGAATTTTGTGAGGATTAAATGAAATTGCATGGAAAGCACTTGGCCTAGGGACTCAGAGCAAGTTCTAAACAAAGTCTATGTTTTCTTTCACTTACCATCATTATACTTCTAATTTTTCTATTGTTTTATTGATTATTCCACCATTACTTCTAATAATTCAATTCATATATTAGAGAAGATTATTTCATGGAAATATATATGAATCTTAGAAACAGGTGATTTTGGCAATGAAATCAGGTAACAGATTTCTGTTAGCAGAGGAGAGTTCATGGAGAAAAAGGGGCCATGAAATTCAATGTTGTGATCATCCCTACGAACTATGTCATTTTTATTAACGCCTTCATGGAATAATTCCTGACAGTTGATTACATGGTGTGTCTCAGTTTATATATGATTGAGAAATAAAAAGTGGGGGCTGACCTAGGTGTGATGATACTTTTTAAAAACATTTTCAAAAATTTTGTGAATACATAGTAGCTGCATATATTTTTCGGGTACACCAGAGGTTTTGATACAGGCGTGCAATGTGAAATAATCACTTCATGGAGAATGGGGTATCCATCCCCTCAAACATGTACACATTGTGTTATACCCATTGTGTTACAAACAATCTAATTGCACTGTTTTAGTTATCTTAAAATGTACAATTAAGTAAAGGTGTGATGACACTTGGTTTAGTTCCAGAATCCACAGTTCTACTGGCTACTGAGAATGGCGGTCAGCAAATCAAAATGGTGTATAAAATAACAAGTGAGCAGCAAGAAGACATTATACAGCAAACACAGAAACTGCTGTATAAAGATTTCTGAATGTGTTTCAGTTTTGGAAGACATCTAGGTGAAGTTCAGAGAAAGTACTTGTCTTGGGACTAGAATTAGTTGGGTTGCTTTTCAGCACATGAATCTAGAAGACATTTGCTTTAAAGGTCACGAAAGCTGATACTAAATACACTAGATAGAAAAAAACATTGTCATGATGAAAGCAGGTTAGACTCAATGTTTTGTCAACTATTCAGTAGATAACATTTGAGAAAAAAACTACAGAAAGAACTGTCTTCCATTTCCTTCTACTTTTTTATTCATTATAATGTACAGTATATGGTTTTGCAATCAGTAAGATAAAAACAAGATTGTTTGTAAAAATTGATATAAATATACCTGCAGTTCATAAAAGAGACTTAATTGTTATTGCTACTATCATTATTTATAATTATAAAGTCATTGGAGTATGGCCACCACTGACACTAGACTGTGAGTTTAAACCTTGTGCCACCACTTACTAGCTGTGGGACTTGGGCTGTGTCTCAGTTTCATCATCTAGAATACAGGTTCTTGCTGAGTGGGTTCAATGAGTTAATACTTACAACATAGAACAGAAGAAACTAAGTATGCTGCAGTTACTAAATGTTAACTATTAAAGCACTGAGTAAAATGCATGCTATTCCTTATACTGCAATTTTTAAATTCATGCCAGAATATGATATGTATTATATATTTTATAATTCCCCAAATATGTTATTTATTCATAAGACTAGAGAGATGAACATAGCAGACAGATGCCCAGGTGTGTTGGTTGTAAGAATAACGAGTCATCATAATGGTCACAATTTAAATCATATCTAGTAAAAAAATATTTTCTTATATAATGTGCTTCTTCCATATTCTTCTATTAATATTGAAATAATCCACTTTTTGAAGATTTGTGAGTTTTTTAAAAAATAAATGTTTTCCTGTTTGCTGAGTAAGTCCCAGGGACTGGAAGTAACTTTTAAATACTTCATATGACTGTCAAATTTTGAGCCATGATCATCATCATATCAATGTTTAATTCTGATGACTGTGGCAGGGAAGGCACTGTGAAGGTGGGTAGCAGAAACAAAAATTTTTAAAAAGCACAGTCTATGCTGTGATGTTCAGATAACTCCAGGTATCATTGGAATTTATTTGAGTTCAGATTTACTCCAAAAATTAGTATACATGTTTCAAAAGTCTTACAAATAGCCTATTTACACACAGTAATCTATCTGATGGAAATCGTACTAAAAATCTCCCAAGAAAGACATGCCATTACTTGCCATTTGCAGCTTAATTTGCAAATGAAGAATAGTATGCATTAAAAAAACTTGGTGCTTCTTCTCTGTTACCCTTCTGTTGCATATAATAATAATTATTATCATAGCAACATATATTGGGCATTTACCATGTGCTAGGTACCTTACCAAATCTTACATACTGTCTCATTTAAACATCCAATAATGCTATCAATTAATCACTCTTGTTATTTTCATTTATTATCCTTAGGAAACTATGGCCTAAAGAAGTTACCTGACTATGGTAACCAAATTAATATGTGGCAATCCAGGATTGAACCCAGGTCTCTGTTCTTCAGTCTCTATTTATCCCAGAATCAGTATGATGGATCATGAGAACTGGTCCAGTGCTCAAGGATCATCTAATCTCAATACATCTTCTTGATTTTACTCTATTACATTCTATATTCGTAAGAAATATGTTTAAAGTTATTTGATCAGTTGACATTATATTTATTAACCAGGAAATAAGATTACTCATTAAAAATATAGTGCAAAAGGGCCTGTTTTCCCTTCAACATTTGAACATTAAGTGTAATCTAATAGTCCTCAGTGTTTGGGTTGCTCTACCCTGACCATATACAATTAAGTGATTTATGGAATAGATATTAAATGACATTGAAGGTGAAGAAGTTACTCCCTTTTCAATTCTTGCTCAACCAAAATTAGCCACAGCATTAGTCTGGTCATCATTGTTCTAACTCTCTTGACCATAAGGTAACTTTTATTTTTTAGAGTGGTCCTCACAATTCACAATCCTCAGCATCAGGTTACCAACAGTGTATAGAATTAAATACCATTATTTTGTTTAATTTATTGTTAGTGTATTTTCTATCAATTTAAAAGAATATACTTTCATTTATGGGAGTGATACACAGTAAAATTTGTTTATGTAAATAAAGTAATAGCCATATAAGTTTCATTTGGGCATACCAGTGTTGCAATAGAAGTAAAATAATGGTTGATGTTTGGAAAGCACTGTAATTCAAGTAATTGTTCAGAAACACACAGCTTTGAGTTTAAATCCTGCCCCTCAGTCCAGCTGCCTCTGCTACTGCATACCTGCTAGTGTGTGTCCTATTGTGTAAACCTCAGAAAAATCATTAATCTCTTAGCATTTTCAACTGAAAATATGAGATCTGGGATATGAGAATACAAATGTTACAGAATTCTTTTCTTATTAAATCTCTTTCTTTCTATTATACCTAGTGCTTAGCTCAGGGATAGGTATCTCATAGTAATCATCCATAGGGTGAGGTAATAATGATATTCTTTTCCAGACTTTTATTCTCTTTCTCATTTCCATGCTTCATATTGGTTATCTCTCTATCAAAAATTGAATATCACATTAATTGAACTGACAGAAAACCAAACTTTCTAGAATTTAACAGTCTCTACCTCTGAGTAAATTTAGGCTCTTTATATTATGAGGGTAGTGTTTATAACAATAACAGTCATTGGAGTATCAAAACTGCTCATGAAATGAAGTAGTTACATAAAATATTTAAATTATCTAATTAAGTCATCTTTTTTAAAAATCACATGTCATGCAAATCCTGAGTGGTTATATATAACCAGAGTTGTGAGACAAATCAGAACGTGACCTCACAGCTTTGTCATCAAGAAAAATAAGGTTCAGGAAATTAAATTTCCTTACAGATACTTCTGAACAGTTATTCTGGGATTTACTGAAAAAAAAAATAAATGGTGATGGGCCATGATTTTATGTTCTTAATAACAGGAAATGGCAGAGCAACTTTTCTTATATGCTTCTGATGGGATTAAATCTGGTTGCATGGGAATAAATGTTCGAATTCCATGGAGACTCTAAAATTCATACTAAGATTTTTCCTGTTACAGGGCCTTTGCGTATGATGATTTTACTGACTTGCAGCATGCCAACCCACCATGTGTTGGCTTTTTCTTTTGCTTTACATTATTGCTTCTTATTGTGCTTACAAATCATCTGACATCTAGAGACCTTGTTCAAAAGCAAACACAGATTCAGTATATTCTGAGTAAGTCCTGAGATTCTTTACTTCAAGTAAGCTCCAAGTAATGATGATACTTTCATCCCCAGGCCATATGTTGAAAATAGATGTTTTATTTTCTCCTTAGAAAAACCTTCCATGATCTTGTCATTTAAAGTAGTTTTCTCCCTGTTATTCCTATTCCAGTACTCTGTCTATTTAATAACCTTTATATCACAACTTTAATTATTTTATTTGCTTGCCTTTTGCTTGTCTATTGTTTCTAGATTGTAAACTGCTCAAGGTCAGGGACTAGGTTATGTCGCTCACAACGTCTCTAGGGCTTGACACCTAGTAGAAGCTCAATAAATAGATAAGCAAATACATAAATAAATAAAAACTACCTCTAGATTACACCAGTGTATCATAGTTTTACCTAGATCAATCTTTCCAAAATTTTACAATACATCAGAATCCCCCAAAAGGGCTTGTTAAAATGAAGATTCCTGGAATACCCAATGCAAAGGTTCTGATTTAGTAGGTCTGGGGTCTAAGTTCCAAAGTCATGCTGATGCTACTCATCCAGAAAACACACTTTGAAAACAACTGACCTGTAACACAAGATGTAGTTTACTAATCACCAGTCTCAAAAGATTATGCTGAAAAGCTGATGCCTGTCCTGAAGAAATACTTGATTTAATTTCTTTACTTATTTGGCACTTAGGATTCAGTTTTCAGTATTAATCTAACAATTGTGAGTGTATATATATACAATTACTGTTCATTTATTTTTCGTGAATATATGTGTGTGTGTGTGTGTGTGTGTGTGTATGTATATATCTCCTTGAGAAAAGGAGAAGGAAGTTTTGTTGCCCATTCCTGCAGCAGATCTTATGAATTGCAGTCACACCAGGTTTCTTTTTAAGTCCCAAGTAATGTCACTCGCTCACTGCTTTTTGACATTTTGCAAGCATCAAGTCCAGCCCTTGAGATCACTCACTTTGTTTGATTTTCTTCACAATAGCTCAGGGCCCAATAGAACTTCTCTTTCCTTTCTCTTTCTTTCTTTTTCTTTTAGCATTCAAAACCTCACCTTCTTGCTCAGATTGTATTCTCTTTAATTTTCTGTTTGCAATGATGAAGCATCACAGGAAAATGGAGGCAAATGAATAATTACTGCATAAGCTTTCTAGAGCATGGAAAAACATTGAAGTCATTATTGTAAAGTATGCTGTGAATTTTAAGAGGGACTATATGATATCTCATTCTTCCTCTAATTATCTCCAGCAAATAGCAACATAGGTAATGAGAATTAGAATTCTCAGGCAGACATTAATGTGAAATAGCATTTTCATTTAAATATTGATTAATAAAAAGGTATATTAAGGAAAATTAAGCATGTAGTCAGTGTAAAAAAGTTAATATCAGCAAGCCTTTTTAAAGATGTATATTTTAATAGGTTTTGAATTAAGCTTGATTTAAAGGTTGTCAGAAATGTCTCTCTGCATAAAGATAATTTTAATAAATTAAAAAATATGTCATTTTTCACAATAAACCCAAGAACTATATAAAACAACATTATTTTTATTTGAAATGACTAATCCTTATAATTACATTTTAAATTTCCACTGCATTTTTTCTTGAGTCTCCCTCCACATCAAGATCTAATAAAATTGTGGTGAAAATTATTGCTTAAATTATACACAAAAATGTTGGAAATCATCAAATTTTGAATGAAAATATTTTATGCTTCCAACTCAGTTCTCTAGCCTGTATTTTACTGTCTCTCTAAGTTCTCACATTATTCTCATATGATATCATAAGCCATTATCTGATTAGTTCTGTGATGCCTTGATAGATTGGGATGTTGATACATGGTGTTAATTTGAGGTAATAAAACACAAACATATCTTGGCATTTAATTTTTTTAATCTTTTTGGAAAATTTCCATTGCTCTACATCAACCAGTGATATGAGAGAACATGTGATATGCAAGTCATAAGGTCTGCCATTTTATTACAGGTTTATTTGAGCTAATGCCATATTGGTTTTCAGCAATTCATTTGCTGGACAGTTCTTCAAGCAGCCAGGAGAAAGCTGCTAGAGACAGTTTCAGCAATGCAGAGACTCCTTAATTAAGCTCTGGCTGATGTTCCAGAACCTCTCTTCGGAGTCTAGGGAAATAACAGTACTGTATTTATTTAGAAGGTACCTCTTGCCCTAAGGCTTTCAGGTCTTCTTAATACAATCAGTATGCCAGTCTGTCCTAAATAGAAAAAACAAGCATTTTGTTTAAATGTATAGCAAGTGACTGTACTTTTCTGCAAATGTGCATATTTCATTGATTAAACATTTCAGATTCCAATCTATCTTTGGTCCTCATCAAAACAGTCCTATTTTTAAGGAAGTAGTAAGGAAAAAAATATAGGACTCTTTCTGTTCCTGATTAATCTTCAACCAAGCTTCCTTTATATGACTACATAGTTACAAATCTGATTAGGTAAATTAGAAATTCCCTTGAGGGAATTTAATATTTTCTCTAGTTTTTAAAATCAGGAAAGATTATGCTTATTTGCATATTTTATTTATATGTAATTATGTTTTCTCTTCCATCTTAGCCACCAAACTTATTCCAAGAATATTTAAAGTGGCTTATAAAAAAATATACAGTAGAGAAAGAATGAAAAAAAGTTAAAACAAGCCCAAAAGATGAGGCAAAGATAAAGATATGGAAATAACATAAAGCTAGAGGGTAAGGTACTACATAAAATATAGACCTTACAACCTCACATACAACTTTACCAAAGAGTATACAGAGATGGCAAATGAGCAAATGAAAAGATAGTCAACATTATCAGCCATTCGGGGAATGAAAATTATGACTACCTTTTTGCACTTATTAGAATGGCTAAAATAGCAGGTACTTGAGAAAATGTAAAACAACTGACATTTTCATACACTGCTCTTGGAAATACAAAATGTCACTAAAAAACACTTTGGCAGTTTATCACATCGTTAAAAATACACTTATCTTATGACCCAGCAACTCCTCATCTGGGTGTTTACCTTACAGAAGTGAAGTTATAGTCACACAAAACATGTTTTTATAGCAACCCTGTCAATAATTGCCAAAAACTGGAGCAAAACCCCCAAAATCCTTCAATGGATAAATGGATAAATAGTAGTATATGTATACAATGGGATACTTTTCAAAAATAAAAAGGAATAAACTATTGATACATGAAAATTATGCATGTAAATCAAAGGCGTTATGCTGAGTGAAAGTAGCTAGTCCTGTAGGGCTACATACTGTGCGGTTTTATTTATAAAATATTCTGGAAAAAATGCCATTGATGAAGAACAGATTAACAGAACAGAGGATGGGATGGAGGAAGAACATGATTACAAAGAGGTGGGATAGAGCATGAAGGAGATTTCTGGGTAACAGAACTCTTCTGTATCTTGATTGTGGTGATACTTTCATAAATGTGTATATTTAAGTGCATATAATTATACACTGAAAAAGTCAACTTTATTGCATGATAATGTAATAAATAAGATAATTTTAAAAACCCTCACACATTTGCAAGAATTAAAACCACAATTTTGCATCCGAATTCTGTCCATAGGTCAAAGAATATAACAGTATCCATAGATAAAATCAAGCTGGCTACTCAGGGTCATATCTATTCCTGATAGAATAATATAATAACATGTGTCTAATATAATAAAAACATCTTTTTAATAACCTGAAGCATATATCGGTAACAAATCATAATTGTATTGTACCTCCTGAATGTCAGACCGCTTCTTTTTGTCTTTTTCATGCCTCTGTTCTTTTATCTGCTTTTAAAGTATTCTCTAGGTTGTGTCTTTCATCCTAATTTATTCTAGCTCAGAAACATCTCCCTGAAAAATTGTTTTCAGTCCAATGGCTTAACCTAAAATCTCCTTGCTGAAGATGACTTCCAAATTTGTACCTGAAGTCCTAATATCTTATTATCTTTCTTTACAGTTCTGTGTGTAATATACCCTCTTAGATACCACACTAATCCAAAAAAATCCCCATACCCCAAACAATTTAATTAGTAGCCTTTCTTCTAAAGTCTAAGATTCTTCTGAAATCACTGACCTCTTGATCACTAAAGCTAGAAGCATCATCATATTTCACCGACTCCTTATACTCACCCTCTCTTATAAAATTAGTTACTAAATACAGTTGATTATTTCGATTTTGCATTTTTCCCATCATAAAAACGTAAAGCCTTAGTCATATGTACTTCAGAATATTACAGAAACTTTCCTTATGGTCCTTTGGCTCCTATCTGTTATGTCTAAACTTCATTTCTATATTCTTGTTACCATTACTTTATAAAATCAGATTGATTCTTCCTAGGTTGACTGAAAATCTTTTATTCTTACAGAAAAGAAAAATCCAGACTTCATATGGTATTTAACACCTTCAATAATCTTGTGACATTATCTAGCGCTGAGTACATTCTCATCACTACCTACCAATGTCCCATCCACCAGGACTGTAGCTCTTCATATGTTTTGCTGTTCCTTGTAGGTGTCATATTCCTGGCCAAATACTTCACTTTATATGGGTGATATCCTCTATATGTGATACCTTGCTCTCCTCTCATCTCCTCTCGTCTCCTCTCGTCTCCTCTCCTCTCCTCTCCTCTCCTCTCCTCTCCTCTCCTCTCCTTTCCTCTCCTCTCCTCTCCTCTCCTGTCCTCTCCTCTCTGTTCTTCCTGTTAAAATTCTATGTACTTCACATCTCCACTCTTACACTGTATCTTTTATATAGACTCCCTCAGTTCAGGAATTTGGAATTCAGTTTACCTTCCTTTGAGTGTTCATAGAATGATTTTATACATCCCCTTATGGCATTAATTTCTTTATTTTTATTTGTTTTATTATGCATGTGTATCATCTTCCCCACTGGGATTATAACCTTCTTAAGTGATGCAATCATATATTAATACCCTTCCTTGCCTTAAATCCTTTGGGATAAAGGTGCAGCACAAATACATATATAAATATATAATCTTCATTTTCTTGTTAGATCTGGAACAATGCCCCTTACTTATAAGATATACAATGAATGTTTGCTCTATGAATAAATGGATGAATGAATAGCAGACAGGTTAAGCAGACTGGGGAGTGTTGGAAATGTTACCCTGTATATTACAATTACAGGAAGATTATCATTAACAATAATGTGTTATTACAAATAGCATTCTGCATGATCAGTTAATGTCAACATTTATTTATTTTGCAGTTGCACATATCTCCAAAGGCCAAATTATATTTTTATCCTATCATTCACGTGCTCAAAAATTCAATGTCTGCCTGAGTGTGCTTCAGATCAAATTTAAAGTTTCATTTTTTTGCATGGATGACATTTTTATTAGCTATGCTCTTTATCTAGTATGCCAACACGTATCTGAATATATGAATACTGTATTTCTCAGTATTTTCTATGATCCGCCCTTTTTCCTATTTATTTAATTATTTATTTAGAGTCAGAGTCTTGCTCTGTAGCCCAGGTTGGAGTGCAGTAGCACAATCTCGGCTCACTGCAACCTCATCTCCCCGGTTCAGGCAACTCTCTGCCTCAGTCTTCCGAGTAGCTGGGATTACAGGAGCACGCCACCACGCCTGGCTAATTTTTATTTTTTATTTATTTTTATTTTTTGTAGAGACAGGGTTTCACCATCTTGTCCAGGCTGGTCTTGAACTCCTGACCTCATGATTCACCCGTCTCAGCCTCCCAAAGTGCCGAGATTACAGGTGTAGAGCCACCATGCCCAGCCTCTTTCTTCTTCCTTTCTTCTCCACTACTCTCAGTAAGACTCATTCTTGGCTTTACTCAGTCTTCACATGACACCTGAAATAATGCCCTCTGCCTCCCCTTCATCCATGCTTTCTCCAAAATAGAAAAGCCTTTCATAACCATCACAGAGCTGAAGTGAGCTACAATACATTTGCTACTCTGCTTCTTATTTCTTTAATTGTGATTCAGTTTTAGAATGTCATGCTGCCATTCATGTTCTTCAGGTGGTTGTTTCAAGCATACTTGTCATATGTTACTCAAGGTTACTGAGTAGTTTTATTTTATTATATTTTAGTAGCCCTCATTGTTCTTAGCAAGAGTCCTCATGAGAAATTTGCTTAATCAATTGACCACTGAAAATATTAACAAGAACTGATTGAGAAGAATAAAAAGACTGATTGAGTAAAAACAAAAGTTTACTTAGCAATATTTGGTAGTGAGTTTTTTTTTTAAACTAAAATTGTGTACAGTAAACTCAGAAAGAATAGAGTCAATTTTCATTAGTGTTTGTCTCTGGATATAGGACTTAGAGAACTTTGATATTCTTTGTATATTTCTGTATTTCAACAGTCATTTTTAAATGTACTATTTTTATTGAAATAAGTAAACTAAATGTAGTAAATTTTAATATTTTGTGCTGAAGTATGAATGTCAGCATTTTACAAAAATCCTAATGAATCGTAAATTTCCAAAGACACACCACATACATTTTGGCTTCCAGGAGATATTCTAGGTTATCGGTAAATATATAGAGGCAGTTATATATGACAGCTCCATCAAAGATATTTTACTCATACTTGATCCTGCTCAAGGACATTATTATTCACTATGAAACAATAGAGGGCAGTAGAATAATGGTTCATAGGACTTATTTAGAGAAAACTAACCAAATCCTTCATTCTAACTCTTAGAAAAATTATCAAAATAGGTCTAATGCATTTATAAAAGTAAAAAAAAAAAAGTTAGTATCATGATTTTTGCTTTTTATTTGCCAAAAACAAGGTTTACCCTGAGTGTAGAAAAGGCAGCTTAGACCTGTTCAGAATCTTATGCTATTTATTTGACCTCATGTTAACTTTCCTGTGCTTTGAGCTTTCCATGAGAATGTTAATAAGTAATATTTATATTTTTCATTGATCTATAATGTAGGGTTTATATGTTCACAAACCAGTTTAGAGAGAAATAAAACAATCAGTTTAATCTAGCTACTGAGTACTTAATGGTTATTAACAAAATAACACCTTGAATGATTGAAGTAAACTGTTTGTTTTCAAATGTGCTTATTCATACCAGTTATGTAAAAATCAACTTACAGCAACTGAATATCTTCAGATGCAAGATTGACAGAGTGCATCCCAGGGAAATTGTGATTAAAGAGGCTTCTACTGGTGCCATGCAGAGCTGTATTGGAGCATAAGGCAAAACTAAAAAATCAGCATTATGATTTTTCAAAATGTTTATGTTTTGCTTATCATAGACATTTGACATTAATTTTGACTTTTAAAATATTTCATTAAAATATTGTTTATCTTAATTTCTGGTTTGCTTGTCATTTTGGTATCTCCTTATTCTGTTCCTGAGGTGAGGACCTTACTATCTATCTTCACTCTAATGCCAGTGCTGGTATCTACTCAAACCAATACCCTCTTGAGTCACAGCAACATAAAAAATCTTGCATTGGGGAGAATGATAGAAAAGGAAATAAAAATGTAGAGTTAATCCTCAGAAATATGATCATTAGTAGAGTGCCCTGCTATGCAGAATTCATGGTGTGATACATAATGAAACATATTTCAATAAATCATGCTTCAAGCCTACTTGGAATGTAGCTCTCTTTCCTTCAAGAACAAGAATGAATTACTACCTTGATCATATATGTATTGATATCTATATTATAAAATGCATTTGTTTAATTTCTTATTTCAGAAAGAAAAGGAAACTAACACAAACCATGTTGAATTGAAACATTATCTCCAATTAATATCTTCTTTCAGTAACCCACTTTTCTCCTCAGAACCTAGATTACCATGTCAGATCATGTCTGTCCTAAGAAAAATAATGTTAGTGCCAATAATACTGTAGCTTCTGGAAAAACTCTACCTGCCCTAATCTCAAGGAATCTGGTGCTGTGCATTCTGACTTCCCATAACTCTTATAAATAGATAAAAATAATAGATAGATGGATGGATGGGTGGTTGGATGGATGGATGGATGGATGGATGGATGGACAGGCAGATAGCTAGCTAGCTGGATAGATAATGATAGATGATAGATAGTTACATAGATACATAGATGATAGATAATGATGGATAGATGATAGATAATGATAGATAATGATAGATAGATAAGGATAGATAGATAATGATAGATAGATGATAGATAATGATAGATATGTAATGATAGCTAGATAATGATAGATAGATACTAATAGATATATAGATAGATGATAGACAGATTGACAGATAATGATAGAGAGAGAGAGAGAGAGATAGACAGATGGATGTCGGCTTAAAATGACCCAGACAGGGACAACAAGGGAGTGAATTCTAGCCAATCTCGTGTTTCTAGTCTTGAGCTTAACAGAATTTCCTTAGGCATCCATTTAGGAGTTCAAATTGCGGACCTTAGAAAAATAGTGTAGCAATGAACAAAGAGAAAAGAATTCTGTCCTCAAATGAGTTGTGCCATTGCTGTGTCCCCCCCATTGGAGAATTATATTAAAGACTCAGAAAAGTCTTGAAGACTTTCCCTGAATGATGAAGCCAGCATTTCTGAAACCTACTTGACAGCAGAAGAAATCATTTTTTTAAAAAAATGTAACCCTAACAAATTTTTCAGAGTTAGTATTCTGAAGAATGCAATTTAGGAAATGTTGATCTATATTCAGAATATACAGGTTTCAATTATATCTTGGTGTGGGTCAGAGGGATGGTTCTTAATAATATTAAAAATAGGAATGATAATCATACTAACATTTGAATTGAATTTTTTGTTTTCTGGGTTGGGCCCTTTCAGAAACACACAACTTTATCAGCTTCCTCTCTACTTCCCTCATGCTGTATTCTTCCTTTGTCAAAGTATTAACAAACATTTTAGAAAATTTACACACTACAAGTTAAAAAATATTTGGCTTATACACCAAAATGTAAATATGCATAGAATTAATGATGGATGCTTGGAAAATATGTGGGTATTTCAAAGCTAATAGGAATAGCCTTTTTCATGACCTAAATATGTATCACACCTCACCACTCTCTTAGTTCTGAACATTTATATCTTCATATCATAGTTGTTGTACATCTCTTGTCTTTCCCAGTAAATGAATAGTTCCACGAAAGCAAGAAGTTCCTGTTTCAAATGCTTTGGATCACTGCTACTATATTCCCTGCGGCTGTCTTTAATACCAGGTATTGGTAGGGCTGTAGAATGTACTTAGTGAATAAACACATTTCTGGAACTTTGTTTTCTAAAATTTTAGACATTTTGATATCTTTTAAATGATAGTGTGCTTATTCGTGAGATATTCTATTATATTTTTGAAATAGAACCTGCAATTTAAAGACTTAAATGTTAGACCTAAAACCATAAAAACCCTAGAAGAAAACCTAGGTAATTCCATTCAGGACATGGGCGTGGGCAAGGACTTCATGTCTAAAACACCAAAAGCAATGGCAACAAAAGCCAAAATTGACAAATGGGATCTAATTAAACTAAAGAGCTTCTGCACAGCAAAAGAAACTACCATCAGAGTGAACAGGCAACCTACAGAATGGAGAAAATTTTTCCAATCTACTCATCTGACAAAGGGCTAATATCCAAAATCTACAAAGAACTCAAACAAATTTACAAGAAAAAAACAAACAACCCCATCAAAAAGTGGGCAAAGGATATGAACAGACGCTTCTCCAAAGAAGACATTTATGCAGGCAACAGACTTATGAAAAAATGCTCATCATCACTGGCCATCAGAGAAATGCAAATCAAAACTACAATGAGATATCATCTCACACCAGTTAGAATGGCAATCATTAAAAAGTCAGGAAACAACAGGTGCTGGAGAGTATGTGGAGAAACAGGAACATTTTGATACTGTTGGTGGGACTGTAAATGAGTACAACCGTTGTGGAAGACAGTGTGGTGCTTCCTCAAGGATCTAGAACTAGAAATATCATTTGACCCAGCCTTCCCATTACTGGGTATATACCCAAAGGATTATAAATCACGCTGCTATAAAGACACATGCACACATATGTTTATTGCAGCACTATTCACAATAGCAAAGACTTGGAACCAACCCAAGTGTCCATCAATGATAGTCTGGATTAAGAAAGTGTGGCACATATACACCATGGAATAGTATGCAGCCATAAAAAAGGATGAGTTCATGTCCTTTGTAGGGACATGGATGAAGTTGGAAACCACCATTCTCAGCAAACTATTGCAAGAACAAATAGTCAAACACTGCATGTTCTCACTCATAGTTGGGAATTGAACAATGAGAGCGCTTGGACACAGGAAAGGGAACATCACACACCAGGGCCTGTCGTGGGGTGTTGGGAGGGGGGAGGGATAGCATTAGGAGATATACCTAATGTAAATGACAAGTTAATGGGTGCAGCACACCAACATGGCACATGTGTACCTATGTACCAAACCTGCACGTTGTGCCCATGTACCCTAGAACTTAAAGTATAATTTAAAAAAAACAAAAAACAAAAAAATTTAAAAAAGGATTATTCAATAGATCTAAAAGTTAGTTTTACATTTAGTAAAAGAATTTGCATAGGAAGAGATTTTCTTCCATTGCATTCCTATGCCCTAGAAAGAGACTGCCTTTAACATTAAAACCTAAAGGTATGACATACTTTTTAAAATTCTATTTTAGGATCTTATAGCATATCCAAACTTACAAATAAACAAGAAGATGTTTAGGTTGTGCCCATGGGAGAACCATTTTTTTTTTTTTTTTTTTTTCAGACAGAGTCTCACTCTGTCACCAGGCTGGATTGCAGTGACGTGATCTCAGCTCACTGCAACCTCCGCCTTGCGGATTCAAACGATTCTCCTGCCTCAGCCTCCCAAATAGCTGGGACTACAGGTGCCAGCCACCATGCCCGGCTAATTTTTTATTTTTAGTAGAGATGGGGTTTCACCATGTTGGCCAGAATAGTCTTCATCTCTTGATCTCGTGATCCGCCCACCTCAGCCTCCCAAAGTGCTGGGATTATAGGCATGAGCCTCTGCACCCGGCCTAGAACCACTCTTTTACATGTCCCAGACATAAATTTTATTCTGTCTGATCAAGAAATATTAGGTCATACTGTGATCGGCACTATTCACAATAGCAAATGTACACCCAAATATTAATAGGCAATTATCTTCCAGAAGATACATTGGTTTGATATTTCTGTATGTTTATCAACGACTCAGTTATATGACTGAAATGTGATGGTCAAGTTGATAGAACCTTCTAGTTGGGAGGGCCTTCTTGAAGTTTAATCTGTAGACATAATCTTTAAATTTGTGAAGGTGGACACAAAATTCTTTCTCATTCAGTGAAATAATGATTTTGAGACGCTATATCTACAACTTTGGTGGCTACTGAGGATTCCTTCTTCAACCCATTATTGTTGTTACCAAGTGTCTATCACCTTTTAATGATACTCTCTCTTGACTTGAAAAAGTACAACCCTTAAAGGTTTTATATAATTTTTTTTTTCTGGCAAATGACTTCACCTTCTTTGAGGTTAGCATGATTGTAAGGGATAATTACACACACACACACACATAAATATGTGTATATAAATATGTGTGTGTATGTATACATATATATGTATCCACACATATGTATATGTATACATATATATGTATACACACATATGTATATGTATACATACACACACACATATATACACACACACACATATATACACACACACATATACACACGTCAGCTCACAATTCCACTCATTGGATGTTAACCTTCTTTGAATGTTTATCTCTTGAAGGTAATTCTGAGAACAATTCAAGAGGCAATCCAATTCTGTTTTAATTTATAGATCATTAAATGTTGCTAGAAAGAAGCAAGAGAGTCATTATAAATATAAACTGCCTCATAACTATATTGACCCAACATCTAACAACATTGACCTACTTGCAGTGTATATTTAATTAAAATAACATTAGACAGAACAAAATTAACTTTAGAGTATAACTGAAGCAAATGGCTATAATAAATACAATTATCTATTACCCAGTTTCACATCATTGAAAGACTTATCAATATATCTTCTGGAAGATAATTGCCTATTAATATTTGGGTGTAAAATATTTCTCATGAACATTTAATGTTTCCTTACCATCAGGATAATAGAGGATTTTTCAGTCTGAATGTTTTTAATATTATTTACAAAGGAGATAGTTTAATGACTAAATAATTCTTCATAATACATGAAAGAAAAATAATCACTTGAGATTTAAATTAAAACCCTTAAATTAAAAAAAATGGCAGAAAAAGTTGTTTCCAAACTTTCTAATGAAAGAGAATGAAAAATAAGCATAATCAGCATAGAAAATGTAGGTGGGGCTGGGTGCAGTGGCTCATACCTGTAATCCCAGCACTTTGGGAGGCTGAGGTGAGAGGATGACTTGACGTCAGGAGTTGGAGACCAGCCTGACCAACATGGTGAAAACCCATCTCTACTGAAAATACAAAAGTTAGCCAGGCATGATGGTGGGTGCCTATAAACCCAGCGACTCAGGAGGCTGAGGTAGTAGCATTGCTGACATGGAGGTTTCAGTGAGCCAAAATGGTACCCCTGTACTCCAGGCTGGGCAACAGAGTGAGACTGTCTCCACACATAAAAAATGAAAGTCATTCTACTATGAAGACACATGCACATGTACATTTATTACAGCACTGTTCACGATAGCAAAGACTTGGAACCAACCCAAATGCCCATCAGTGATAGACTGGATACAGAAAATGTGGCACATATACACCATAGAGTACTATGCAGTCATATAAAAGGATGAGTTAGTGTCCTTTGCAGGGACACAGATGAAGCAGGAAACCATCATTCTCAGCAAACTAATACAAGAACAGAAAACCAAACACCACATGTTCTCACTCATAAGTGGGAGTTGAAGAATGAGAACACATGGACACAGGGAGGGGAACATCACACACCAGGGCCTGTAGGGGAATGGGGGGGCTAGGGGAGGGATAGCATTAGGAGAAATACCTAATGTAGATGATGGTTGATGGGTGCAGCAAACCGACATGGCACTTGTATACCTATGTAACAAACCTGCACGTTCTGCACATGTATCCCAGAACTTAAAGTATAATAAAAAAAAATTAAAGTGTATTGAAAATGTATGTGGGTGAACTTATGCACAAAAGAAATTGGACAAATCAGCTCATTTCCATTTCCTAAAGGCAACAATAGAGCAATTTGGTTTAGCTGTAATACTATGTCAGAAAGTAAATGTTACTAGAATTTAGGAGAAAAAGGGATGCCAAAAAGCTCTTGATTGTGATAAAAGTTCTTTTATTTTGGTAGTAGAACAAACCAGTCTAAGGCTATTTAAATGTCATAGTTCCTTTAGTTCATAAGCATTTCTGGAATCTCTCCTTAGAAAGAATTTCACAGTATGTAAATTGTAACATCGAC
Source organism: Piliocolobus tephrosceles (assembly GCF_002776525.5). Lineage (NCBI taxonomy): Eukaryota > Metazoa > Chordata > Mammalia > Primates > Cercopithecidae > Piliocolobus > Piliocolobus tephrosceles. Next base: position 127,945,898 of record NC_045437.1, read on the forward strand.
AATATCACTCCTTCTTGGTTTAAGCATGGCAGGCTAGTGCCTTTACTTGGTTGTAACTATTATATAAGAGGGCTGAATTTTACCCTATGAGGACAGAATGCAAAACTAGTAGAAAAAAAGTAGCTCTTTAAATGTCTGAAAACTTCGCATTCAGAGTTACTTTGGACCAACTGAAAACAGAAGAGGTGATACATCATCATGAGCTCCTGAGGTTCTGGGAGGATTCCAGATTCTCTTCCTCAGTGCACACTCGAAACATCCCAAGGTAGGGAAAGAATTCCATTTGGACACATGCTAGTACTAGCAAAATGTTTCTTTAACTATATAGACTAACACAGAAGTTAGTACTAATAATTCTGCAGGATTCTAAAACTGATGTTTCCAAGATGGTGGGAAGTGGATGGAGAGTAGGAAAACTATGATCTTAAGGAAGTGATAGTAATGTACCCTTGTTAAAAGAAACAATAATGTATTCTACAGGAGACTACATCCATCGAATCCCATGCCTAGCATTACTAGCACAGAGTAAGTGCTCAAAAAATGTTTGACAACACAAACCTGCCATCGTAATAAGGAATCACGACCTTATTGTTATCACTGATCGTTCTTCACGATATTTTGATCATGCCCCACATGTGCCTTCTCTCTTCCAGGAGGAGCTTAAAACCATGGCCCGCCTGGCTGGGCGCGGTGGCTCACACCTGTAATCCCAGCACTTTGGGAGCCCAAGGTGGGCAGATCACGATGTCAGGAGTTCAAGACCAGCCTGGCCAATATGGTGAAACCCCGTTTCTACTAAAACTACCAAAGTTAGCCGGTGTGGTGGTGGGAGCCTGTCATCCCAGCTACTCAGGGGGCTGAGGCAGAGAATTGCTTGAACCCAGGAGGTGGAGGCTCCAGTGAGCCGAGATCACACCACTGCATTCATATCTGGGCGACAGAGCGAGACTCTGTCTCAAAAAAAACCGGAAAACAAACAAAACATGGTTGGACTGGGGTAAAGGGAAGAAGATGAATCTAAAGACCTGAGGAAATCTTAAAGGAGGAAGTAATAGTAAAAGTTCTCCAGTTTTCAGACACAAACCTTTCTCCAGAAGATTGGACCGTAGCTGTTTGATGCAGTTGAGAAACGGATCACTGAGTATGCTTTACTAGCTCATTGACAATTAAAATGACAATGATTACTTAAGTACATAATGAGATTTCCTGATTCCAAGCATAGTATCTAGAAGTTTCTAAATATAAAGCACAGACATCTTTTGAGTAATTGCTACTTGGGCTTTCCTTCCAATTCCAGCTCCTGAGGACGAGGACTAAAGAATGCAGACGGCAAATATGAACAAAATTTTGCAAAAGTTCTGGGGTTGCAGCCCTGCGGGATTCTCAGTTGCTTTTAATTAAATTTTTATTGTTTTAAATATCCTGTTAAATTTAAAACTCCTCATATAACCATTTTCCCCTGTGTGTGATTCAGATGTTTATTAGTAAAAATATTCTATATAATGTGTAATGCTCGATAATTATATTCCTAATATTTATTTTATATATTTTTATATAGCAAATATTTTATATAGATATTAACTTTTAATATCCCAAATTAAAAATAGAAGTAATATAAAATATAATGTGCATGTCTAAGTCACTAAGAATGGGTGTTCTTAGTTGTTGATGGCAAGCAAAACCGAATGGAAAACAGTATTTATCAGCTAGAAATATATGATTTATCATTCCTTCAGTGGGATGAGTATTTCTCTTCTGTGAGTTTCCAGGTCATGTTAGCTGTTTGACCTCATTGATTTGCTTGGAGTCTTACTAAATTGAAAACAGCAGCAGCACAAAATTTGCTTTTCAATAAGATCCTGCCAATTTTGATGATGGACCCTTTTTCATAGTTTAACAAAACTCATACTCTAGCAAGTGACTTTGCTGTTATGCTGGTATAGATTTCTCATGACCACTGAAAAATTCTGGAATATATGCAGCTTTTGAAATATTTTATTATGTTCTTTTTGTTGTAAATTTGAATGAATCCAGCCAACAACCTTGAATTAGCTTCTAAATTGAGCTCACATTTTTTTCTTCATGTGGGCTTTCCTGAGCCTTCCTCTACGGGTCAATGCCTTACAGCTGTGAGAGTTTCCCAGGGCAGCTATAACCAATGACCACAAATGGGTGGCTTAAAACAATAGAAATTGGCCGGACGCGGTGGCTTACGCCTGTAATCCTAGGACTTTGGGAGGTTGAGGCGGGCAGATTGCCTGAGGTCGAGAATTTGAGACCAGCCTGGCCAATATGGTGAAACCCCGTCTCTACTAAAAATACAAAAAATTAGCTAGGTGTCGTGGCAGGCACCTGTAAGCCCAGCCACTTGGGAGGCTAAGGCAGGAGAATCGCTTGAATCCAGGAGGTGGAGTTTGCAGTGAGCCCGAGATCGTGCCATTGCACTGCAGCCTGGGCAGCAAGAGCAAAACTCGGTCTCAAAAAAAAAAAAAGAAAACAAGAAAACAAACAAAAAAACATAAATTAATTCACAAATGCTTTAGGAGGGAAGAAATCTGAAATCCAGATGTTGGCAGGATTAGTTCCTTCTGGAGGCTTTGAGGGAAAGCCTGTTCCATGCCTCTCTCCTGGTTTCTGCTGTGTGCCAGAAATCTTGGGCATTGCTTGGCTTGTAGCTGCATGGCTCTGAATCTTGCCACTCTAATGCCTTCTTCTCTGTATGCCCTCTCTTCTTTCTATAGGAACACCAGTCATTAAAATTAGGGCTCACCCTAGTCCAGCCTGACCTCATTTTAACTAATTATATCAGCAAAGACCTTATTTCCAAATAAGGCCACATTCCACATTCTAAGGTTCCAGGTGAACAAGAATTTTGGAAGATACTATCCTACTGCTACTCTGTACATTAGATTCTTCCTCAGAGTTAAACAAACCTCAGACTGTGTCAATTCTCTGGAGCGGATTTCTCATTACCACTGTAGCAGTCTAGAGTCCATAAAATATACTGTGACTCTCTGTTGGGACAGAGCCCGGTTTCTGTACTTCAATAACATCCGTGTGCAAATTTATCTTATCAGTTACCATTCCAAAACAAAATCATTTCCATACCTTTTTTTCCCCCTTTAGAATGCAAGATTTTTGAGGAATGGTAATACAGTGGCACTATTGAAATCTCATATTTCAGCACCTGTCCAGAATATACAGGCAAAATGTTGACATTGTTCACTGAATTGTTCATTTATTTATCTTTGCATTTATTTAATACCTTTGTATTATTCAAATACTTACTGAATGCCTACTATGTGATGCCATGATCAATATAGCAGTGGGAGAAGATAATAATCTATTTTTAATCACATATCTGTTTTGGATCACACTTCTATTTAAACATTTGTTCAACAATTTCCTGGAAAGTATGCATATGTATAAATAGTTTAGCATACAATTCAACAGAGTTTATAGACCCAGAGATCTGTGAATTCTTGTTTAAAAATTCCTGGCATTTGTCCTATGTAAACTATTTATCTTGCTTTAATTTTCTCATTCTCAGAATATTTGCAAGGCTCCTCATAATATATTATACTTGTCTTATCAGTTGGAATCCCTTTGGCATAACAGAAATCTCAACTAGTATCTCATTAGACCCGTATAGTTTACTTTTTCTCACTTAAATCTGTTGGAGATCAGAAAATGATACCCTGAAATGAAGGCCTCAGAAGCATCCCCAGAAGCAAAAGTTTTTCACTGACATTCACCTGCCCTCCTGTATCTGGCCCCTTGTCTCCCCTGAGGCTAGCCGTAGAAACTACAATCTCTCTTCCCCAAGGTGGGTCATGGAAATCAGAACCCCTTTTCCCCAAAGCCAGCCGTAAAACCTAAGAACGTAACTCAAATTTTCCCCTCTGCCTTTCTGTGCAAACCTGGACCTAAAGAAATTATCTGACCTACATTTTTTTAAGGGTTCTGCCCCATACCTGAAAGGAAAAACTGCTTCACAGACAAGCCAGGAAGAATCTAAACAGTCAGTATTTGGGGGGCTTCCCTGTTCCACCTATTAGCATTAGATCTTACCCTTTTTGCCCAATCATATTTCTATATGGCTGTTTATACTTCGTTGAACCCAAATATAAAAATGGAGTTTCCCTTGTATCTTTGAGACCTTCTGAAGGCTCCTATGTCACATGAAAGCATGATCAAATACATTTGTATTTGTTTTATCCTGTTAATCTGTCTTTTATTGGTGATTTTCAGTGACTCAGAGGGCAAAAGGGGAACTTTCTTCTTGGCCCTACAAAACTAATTGTAGAGGTTGGCAGTTGCTGATATTTATTCAGTTCCTCAATGATTTTATCCAAACCCAACACCTTTCAAATATCTACTCGCCCTTCCTTAGGCAAGGTATTGACTTTGACAGCATGGTTTCACTCAAATAGAGGAAGCAGTGGTTGGCTAAGAAAGTAATCTTACCTTCTTTTGCCTCCTATTAGAGGGCAAAATTCTTTCCATTAACACGCTGGAAGACTTCTTGTTCTGTGGAATTAGCCAGAAGAGAGTAACATAGAAACCTCTGGGTGCAAGCAATACTGGAAGATTAATATCTACCCATGACCAGATTTGATCTATAGTTAGATCTATAATACAGAAATCTGCATTTCTTTTAACAATAGAAATCAGAGTTTCTTATTTTCTCATCCTGAGAATGAAGCAAACAACGTTTTCTGTTTTCTCCACTTTTAAAAGCTGATTAACAATAAAGATAGGAGTAGAAATACAGCTAGCAACTTCTTGACTAGACCTGCTCTTACCTTATGATATTGAGTTTCCGACGCAGTTCAGTGATGAGAAGGAACTGGCAAGATTAACATTTTTAGAATGGAATTTGGACAATAATTATTAATGTTTCAAAAAAAACATGCACATGCATAGTAGCAGGTGTTTTTCTTCTGATCAACATTCATTACTCTCTCTTCAGGTAACCTCAATTTAATTTTGCATTGTGGAATCACCATTCTCTCATATTCATGATTTCAAGGATTCTGATTCTGAGCCTACCCTATTAGTCCAGGAATTGACAAGTGAGCCACATCTGGCCAGTTACCATAATCCACCTCTCACCTATCAGTATTTGCTTTTGATATGCACAATATCAGGAAGATAAGACACAAATCTGTAACTTTGGCTGAAATAATCTGGAAGTGGACACAATCTGATATGGTTTGGATATTTATCCCCACCCAAATCTCATGTTGAAATGTAATTCCAGTGTTGGAGGTGATGCCTGGTGGTACGTATTTCAGTCATAGAGGTAGATCCTTCATAGCTTGGTGCTGTCCTCATGACAGAGAGTTCTGGAGAGCTGGTTGTTTTAAGGTGTGGCACCTCCCCTCCCTCTCTTCCTCCTGCTTTCAACATGTGAAGTGTCTGCTCCTGCTTCACCTCCTGTCTGCCATGAGCAAAAGCTCCCTGAGGCCTCCCCAGAAACCAAGCACCATGCATTCTGCGCAGCCTGCAGAACCATGAGCCAGTTAATTCTCCTTTCTTTATAAATGACTCAGTCTCGGATATTTCCTTATAGCAATGCAAGAATGGCCTAATATGCAATCTTTATGCTAATATTGCTAAATTGGTGGAGTAGATAAGGCTGAATGACAACTTGGCAATAACTCAAGGGAATGAGGAGGAGAAGAAAGAGAGACTCCTTTATTTACTGAACATTAGTTATACTACAGGCAGTATTTGAAGTGTTTTACATAAAGTATCTTATGCAGTCTTCCTACAATTCTATAAAGTAACACTATTGCTTTGATTTTCAAATGAGATTTAAGAGATGAAGTGACTCATCCAAGATTACACAGTCCCAAGAAAGAATCTGAACTTGTGTCTCTGGAATATGGAGATTTTGTTTTTAACCATCTCCTTCCATTCTGAGTATTGATAACGTAAGAATATATATATATATATATATACACACACACACATGTATATTAATTTATGCACATGGTAAAGTTAGTATGCTATATTGAGATAGAATTATGTATAGTGTAGTGTTTCTTTGTTACATTATATAAACTGCATTGATCCTGATAGGGGGTTTCATCTCTAATCGGAGAATGTTTCCAATGACCAAATTTGTGACTATGAAATAACTCTCTTCTATGGTTTGCTGGACCAAATGGACATTGCCAGTTGTCCTCCATGTAAGAATAATTGGGTAGCATAGCTACCGACAACCACATTTGGGTTAATAAAACCATCATCCACCCACTTGCTCAGGATAAAATCTAGGGTCCTCTAACTCCTTCTTCCTTTTCTCTTATTGCTTACATCCATTAGCAAGTCACATCTATTTTACATCCAACATATTTTGTATTTATTTACCCCAGTCTCCTGTGCTGGCCCTAGTCATATTGCTATTCTAGTGGAAATACTGCAACAACCTGCCTCTTGCAGTTGATGCTCCTGCTGCGCTGTTGCATTCTTTAGTTCATCCTTCACAAAGTCATGTGAGTGATCTACAAATAGAAATCAGATTGTTTCACTGCCCTCTTTAAAATGCTCCAAATGGCTTCAAATTGCAATTAGAATAAAGTCCTAATGTATTACCATGTCTACCAGACTCTAATATCATCCTGCTACCTGCCCCTAAATTCACCCCTATCATTCTCTTTCTCCTTCCTACACTGTAGCAACCCTAGCCTTTTATTTCCTTTTCTTTTTTTTTTCTTTTAATTTCTTAAGCACACTGAAGTTGTCTCTGTTTTGGGGATTTTGCATTTGCTGTTCTCTCTTCTTGAAATTCTGTATTCTTTTGTCTTTGTAAAGCTAATGCCTACTCATCATTTAGCTGTCAGCTCAAGTGTCACCCCTGTGGATGACTTTTCCGAGAACCCTACCCCAAATAACCCAGTGTGTGAGTCACTTCTCTCCCACTAGCCTGTTTTATTTTCTTCATAGAATATGCCACTATTTGAAATTGTCTTCTTTATATATTTGTTTATGTTTTTCCTTGTCTTCCTTCCTTTCAACTTACTCAAGTCCCAGTATAGTTGAAACCTCGTGAGGGTAGGGACCTGCTTCGCCTTGTGCATAGAACAGCGTCTAGCATTCACTGTATGCTAAATAATAATTATTGAATGAATGAATTGGATTTGGAATGAAAATCGGTGAGAATCAACATGAAAAGTTGATCTGAGTCCATTTCTCAGTATTTGTTTACCTCTTTTTATGCATGTATGCATTTATTCTGCTTTGGATACAACTGGGAAAACAGACAACTGTCAAAATATTGAACCTCAAAATATATTTTGAGGCTGTTCAGAGGGACTGCAGACAATAGTAACCCTACAAAGCTGACTTTTGTGGGAGAGAATTGCATCTGCAGTGAAAATCTGCATGGGTGTTGCCAGTCTTTCTCTGAGGCCCTCCCTTCTCTAACTCTGGAAAAGGTCAAGTAAGAGTCTGACACTTTTAAAGGTCTGAAAGAAATATTTACCATCTGGTCTCTCTGAGGGCTGCTATCTGTGAGGTTTTGTCTATATAACAGGAGAAGCTGTGCTGGCCAGACCTCCTCTTCTCCCTCTCCCATAACCTGTTTTACCACCACAAACTGTTTTGCCATGCTTCCAGCCCCCGTTCTTTTTGTAATTTCAAGATGGTATAAAAGCGTCAACCATCTGGCCATTTCTTAGAGTTGTCATATTTAGTATAACTCCTGTGCACACATGTGCACATAAAAATGTGGATGCCTTTTCCCTATTAATCTGTGTATTATCAGTTTGCTTTATGGACTCAAATTTTTAAAACTTTAAAGGAAAAATGTAAACCTCTTTGCACAACTGAGGGAGCCACAGAGCTCTGTGGAAATGTGACTGTAGGAGAAAAAGGCCATCTATACTACCTTACTTGTATAGACCTATTCCTTTGAACCCAAATGTTCAATATGAAAATCAAAGAAGAAAGCTTGTATTTGAAAGTGAAATCTCTAGAGAGGGGATTAGCATGTTGTTGACATTTGTACCTAAAATGTCTTTCCCAGAAATGAGCAATCACCAGGGGTGAAGGACAAAGGGTCACACAGTTTCCATCAATAGCATCCACCATACTTAATTTTTTTCTTGGCTCAAATATATTCAATATTAGAATCATCATTACATCAAAAATATCCCCTGCCTCTAAAAGATTGTGTATACACACACACCCCACAGACGCACACTAGAAATGAATGTTTTGTAAAGCCTAATAGGCTACATTGTATCTTGCTCTTTTCATAATGTCACAGCACAGCATTTCTTTAATTTCGGACTAAAAATAAAATGTTTTATTAATCAGCAAAATAAGATTACTCATTGCGGATGGTTATCATGTTCATGGAGACACATGGCTTAAAGTTAATTATAGATAGATTTCAACTTACTAATCTGTTGGTTATCCAAAATTTATTCTAACCACTTGCAGAGTTTTCCATAGAAATAATACCGTGAAACAAATCATGGGTGTATCAGTGCTGTTCAATAGAACTCTCAATAATAATGGAAATATTCTATATTTGCACTGTCCATATATGACAGCCACTAGGCACATGTGGCTACTGAACACTGAAAAGATGGCTAGCATATTTGGGAAACTGATTTTTTTTTTTTTTTTTTTTGAGACAGAGTCTCACTGTGTCACCCAGGCTGGAGTGCAGCGGCACAATCTTGGCTCACTGCAACCTCCACTTCCCAAGTTCAAATGATTCTCCTGCCTCAGCCTCCCAAGTAGCTGGGATTACAGACAAATGCCACCACGCCCAACTAATTTTTGTATTTTTAGTAAAGACAGGGATTTACCATGCTGGCCAGACTGGTCTCGAACACCTGACCTCATTATCCACCTGCTGATTTTTAAATTTTATTTAACTTTAATTAATTTAATTTAAATAGCCATATGTGGCTAGTGACTTCTGCGTTAGACAGCACAGATAGATAACAATATCCTTAATGAAACTATACATTCAGAACTGGACAGTATGAATTAAACTATCTACAAAGATATTACCTTACCAAAGATCATGCAATTACCTTTTTCATAAAACATTTGCATTTTGACTGTAAGAACAAATTTGAACAAATAGGCCACAGTCATCTCCTGAAATTCATGGACCCCTCTTGCTTATATAAAGAATTCCAGGAACTAGAGGTTAATCACAAACTGGTAACTGGTAATAACTATTCCAAGAGGTACTGTATGCTTTAGTCAATCAAACTGTCACTAATTTTTGTTCCCCCATGGTGTTTCTATATGAATAGACTGAGACTGCCTTGCTATATCTCTTCAGTTTATCCTTACAAATCTGCTTGTAGGCAGGGCATGGTGGCTCATGCCTGTAATCCCAGCACTTTGGGAGGCCGAGACGGGCGGATCACAAGGTCAGGAGATCAAGACCATCCTGGCTAACACGGTGAAACCCCATCTCTACTAAAAAATACAAAAAACTAGCCGGACGAGGTGTGGTCGCCTGTAGTCCCAGCTACTCGGGAAGCTGAGGCAGGAGAATGGCGTGAACCCAGAAGGCGGAGCTTGCAGTGAGCTGAGATCCGGCCACTGCATTCCAGCTTGGGCGACAGAGCGAGACTCCCGTCTCAAAGAACAACAACAACAAAAAAAGTCTGCTTGTAGCTGCCCCAACTTGGAGCACCTCTCAAACTTAATGTGTAAGTGTGTTTTCTGGGTGCAATCCTCAAATTTGGCTCAAATAAGCTCTCCACTTATGTTAATTTTGCCTCACTTTTTCCTTTTAGTCGACAGCTGTTATTGTCAAACCATCACACATTGGTAAGTTATGTGTGATAATCAGGTACGCTGAAAGGGCAGTGGGGGAGAGTTTGGAAGCAAGGGGTCCTTCTATGATACAGTGGAGTCATATACTAGTAGATTTGCATTATGTATTTACTTTAGAACTTAAACTCTTACAACAGTTAATAAATCTATTAAATATATTAAGATATGAAGACAATATTAAAACTGGTCAACCAATGTGCAAGGACAAACGCTTCAGAATCCTTCACTCACCCTCCATCCCTTACCTCTAGGAACTTCATAATTGTATTTAAAGCAAAATGATTAGATTTTTATACATCTGCATATAGATCTTCTATTTTTCTTTCCTTTGTCTACTTCAGTGTTTCTTAACTTTTAGTAAGCAAATTATTTTATGGACTAGGTTGAGTACACAGAGTTATGTGAACTGTATTTTGCAGGTAATTTAAGGGCAATTTTTTACATAATTGATTCTTGCCTTCTGTGCTGAGTTGACTAACTTCTATGTGACTCTTCTACCTCTTTCAATGCTTAATCCTTGCCCTTTTGTTAAAATTATTTCCCCCAAAGGTTAGGAAGTAGATCAATTGAGTGTTGCTTTAACCACATTTAAAGCATTTTTTAAAAAAATTCAAACCTGCAATTATCTGATTTTTCAAAGGGTTTGTATGCCCAAAGGCTTAATTGCTAAGAGCAGAGTTTCAAATAACCTAATACACTTCAAGCTTCTGAATGCTGAATGATACTATCTATTTCCATCTCTCTCTTTTTTAATGTGTGTCAGGCCAGCAGAAGCTATACATTTTTAGAATCTTTTCACAGACAACTTATGAAAAATTTTCTTTGATTTTAATTGCAGAAAAGTGAGTATTCCTTTTTCTACTTCTTGGACTTTTAAAATAAGTTTCTTAATCTCTGCTTACCTAGAAATCATATTAGATAATTTAAGATTGTTCAATGATTCATCTCTTTATATAAATTAGTAAATTCCTCAGCATCGTGCTGGAGGCTATTTGGGAAGCAAAACAAAATCTGGCAATCGTACCAATATTTAGACATTTTACAATATCGTTGTCACAAAGTAATCATAGATGAAATAAATGTGAATAATTTTAGGGCTTGATTTATAAGTTACCAACTATTTTACAAGTCTACTTGTGTCAAAGTGTTTAAATCAGTGATTTTTTTACAAGCATATCCTTGTTTTTTAAATACTCTTGCAGGTTAACAAATTCTGATCAACATGTAAAATATAATTTGTACTTCTGAACATACACACAAACACACACACACACACACAGAGAGAGAGAGAGAGAGAGAGAGAGAGAGAGAGAATTGGTATTTCTCTGACAGAAAGTTTTGCTTATATTCTTAAAGATGGATGTTTACCAGGAACCTACATTTCGAAAAAATACTTGGATAATTAAATGAGAATGGCCCAAGTCTTACCGTCTTGAAGAAACCCAAAGTAATCACATTCCTCCGTACTCAAGTGTGTCTGCATCATTCATTTGGCACTGTCTTAAATTCTTCTACAGTACCGTATGCAACTATGCTCGCTTTTTGACAAAAGCAAATACTTCTTTGTGTCTTCTTGCTTTTAACACCAAATGGTAAGATGGGTGAGAGAAGAGATATAGTGGCTCATGTTCTTGAACAATTCCAAAAAGTGTAGGTTCATGTTACATACTGGGTCATCCATGTTCATCTTCAAGGGTTTCTACTCCTTAGTGATATCATGCATACATTTCCTAATAAAATTAATTTTTCTGTCTTCATTTCTTGGCTTAGGTCTTATTTTCTGATTATGCCACAATTTATTAACTTATTTCTACAAATACTATTAAGTACTTTTGATATGCCAGCAACTTTACTAGGTATTTTTAAATGGTTGTTGCCCGGAAGGAATTCATAGTGTAGTGACGTTATATTTTCATTTATTATTCCACAGTCTTATTTACCTTCTTTATCACTTTGATTTATAAGACTGTCATAGATATTTACTGAGCACTTACTAGAAGCCCAATATTTACTGAATAAAAGAAAATAGAAATGTGCAGGACACTGTGCTAGGCCCTGAAGTTTAGAAAATCAATTATGTTGCCTGTGTGTTGAAGTGGAGTTCTGAAACTGCAACCACACTAAGAAGCCGGGAATTATTTTTATTTTTTCTATAATATGAGAAAACATTATTCCTCCCATTCTCCCTAGAAAAAGACACAAAAGACAAACAAATCTAATGAATGAAACTTTAATATGGCTTCAAAACTCATTGCATTTACTCAGAAGAGAGGCTGTGTTCTTTAGGTTTTCAGTCTTAGGACTCAGAAATCAGATTGAAAAAAAAATAATTCCATTACCACCACCCATGTTTTTCTGACCCAGATAGCTATTACACAGCATGTCATCCCTCTATGTGACCCTACCTATGCAGAATCGCTGCTCCTTGAGATAGATTTAACCTTTATTACTGGGATAAGTGCACTTTTCAAGCTGCAGCACAGAAATGCTCTTCCAAGGGAAGTCAAGAGCAATAAGGACTCTATGTTGAGTGAGGAATTAGGGGATAAGGATGGCTTTATTAATTTTTAAATATCTTTGGCATTCTTTTAAGCTAAGAGAAAAATATGGTTCTCAATTTAAAAAGAATTCTATAACATAAAGAAGAGTCTGTATTAGATATTCCTAACCTTTTTCTACCTTTTAGTAATCCTACAACATTTTATTTGAATAATTATCCAATAACCTTTATTGAACTGTAGTAAGAAACCAAGCATTGAAGACCTAATCCTTGTTCTTAAAGAGCTCCCATCATGCTTGAGAGAATATCGTATGTGGCAGGGTTTCTGGCACCATAAATCAGACTCACATTAACTAAAATTTAGAGCTAAGCAACCCATAACAACTCTGTAATAATGATTTGCATCTAATGCCATACATGGGGAAAATGGCTTAAACTGTGTTATCAACAGGTTTAAACAGAAACAGGTTTGACTATTGTACTGTGGGCTGGGGAGACAGGAGATAATGGTATTCCTATTGCAAAGAGGATATAAAGGAATATGTGGGCTGATTCAATAAACTAGACTTCACAATGGAACATGAGCTTCGGACAAGTGGATTCTTGAACACTGCGTGGTGACTGGTCCTGATGTGATCAAGAAAAATGAGTAATTTTTTTTGCGGGGGGGGGGAAATAAGATTTGTTAGCTAAAAGTTTTAATCACTTAGAAAGACTCGTTGAGATGCTGAGTACTTCACTGTATGGGTAACCCAGTGCTAAAGGGCATCTCATTTAGTTAGAGATTGTTGAAATGCTGTGGAGTATGAGAATTGAAGCATAAGTGAGGGGCATCAGCAGCATCAAAATTGGGATATTACTTGTAAGTCAATATAAGTTCAGGGAAGTTCCAAAAATATAACCTGGGAGAGATTTTAAGGAATTATATTCCCCATGTGTACAGAAGAGGATGAGGAGTCAGTACAAATTGGGTAGTGCATTCAAGAGTTAACGGGATGTGGAGACATTAGGATAATATGTGAAAAATTATGTATAACTATTCACTGGTAGTTTTCTAATCAGCACATTCCTACCCGTGAGTTGTTTTACTGTGAAGTGGACTAATCTGGGCCACCTAGGCCCGATTATCTTTATTGGTATTCCTGCTCACATTCTTAAAAGATTCACCACACATAATTGAAATCACTTTCACTTTCTTGACCCACACTAACAAACCTGAAAGATCTAATACAAAGACCAATATGATAGAACTTCAGATCCAAGAAGAGAATTTAGGCAGTGGTGAACAGGAAGACACAAATACCAGTGTTACACAATGGAGAATAACTAGAGAGAGAGAGACAGAGAGAGAGAGAGAGAGAGAGAGAGAGAATGATTATGCACTTGCTAAAAAATGGACTTCTAAACTGATGAAGAATCAACTGAGGTAATAAACAATATTACATCCAGAAAATTCCTCAGTTTGATAACAAATTCGTGATGGAAGAAAAAACAATGCACAAGAATAACAAGTAAAAGATCATGTTGTGATTTCTTTTAATGACAAAAAAATTAATATTTAACTTAGATGACCTGCAAGAGAATAATGATTTTTTAAGTAGCATTCTAAGAATTATTTGGAAAATATCTGAAAGAATTGTCAACATAAGAAAATGACAATAAATCTAGTTTAAAGATCTTAACTGGATTTTATTTATAATTCTACAATCAGGCAACATTTTATTTTATAAAATGGAGTAAGTGTTCTGATGAGCTAAGCAGAGGAGTTTGGCTTTATAGGCAGAAAAGAACTGAAGAAAGCGGAAACAGAAAACAAATAGTGGAGTGCTCAATTCCAAGTTACTTTCCTTATGAGGTTAAAACACACGTGGGCTTCCTTGTTACAATGACTCATGTTTCCTGGAATCTATGGATTTGGGGAAAAGTAGTTCCGGTTCATTACATGGCACTTTATACAAGTGATTCCATTCAGGTGTAGCTGGTCTGATGGGGCCTAGTGCAGGAGCCTAAAACAATGGCCTCCCATAAATTTGTTTTGCAGTGTTAAGAAAAACATAAAAGCAAGCATAGTATTAAAGAATGTATTTCTGATAAACAAATTTCTTGGTTCTTGAAGTCTTATGAATTTCCCCCAATAGTTCTGAACTGAGGAATGTTGTGCTCAACTCTATCCTCTTCGAAGTCTTTTTCAATCTTTATCAGCCACCTAATGTAGTTTGGAAAATGTGTGCATTTCTTATTCAGCAAAATATCCATGAGAAATTTTGCCACTATAGTTTAGGGAACATCTCTATGACTCTTAGAAACTCGGGGAATAACTTTTAATCCAATTCATTGGAATCTTGAAATGACTACTTTGGGGGTTGTGTGTGTGTGTGTGTCCATTGTCCTTTCTAGTCAACCCTAGCTACACATTGGCAGCACCTGGGGAGCTCTGAAATAATACCAATGTGTGGGTGTCATCACCAGAAAATCTTGACTTTTGTTTGTTCAGTTCATTCACTGAGATCTGGATGTGAGTACTTTGTTAAAAACTCCTCATGGGTTTTTTGTATTCTGTTATGGTTGAGATACTCTGTTTTAGACGAAAACAATTTTCATTTGATCTTATAATCCTGAACAGTTTCCCAATGCTGATTAATTATATTTCTTTATGGTTTAAATTGTCAGGGTCATGGTAGAAATGAGTTATTGTAGGAGCCATCTCTGTTTTAATCGCATTCCCAGGTGATATTTTTATAGAAGCATCTTTAAAACCAGTAAGCATGATCTAAAGTTAGTTACCAAAGGTCAATGTGAGAATGGTCTTTTAGTCTATTTGTCTCAATAATTATTATCATGCATTACTTTGGAAAGTTATTGGAACAGAAGATTCACCTGCAACATCCCTTGATTTGACCACATTAAACAGTTGTGCATAAAAAAGTGATGTTTCTATTTTAAAAATTGAGAAACTGAAGAAAAACATACTGACTTGTGTCTAAACAAGTCGTATCTTTAGACTTCACTATGATTCATTAGAATTGCTTCAAGACCTACTTTGCTGAAAGGAATTAGCTTCATATTGACATAAACCAATAGAAGAGGTTGAGATTGGCAGTTAATGCAAAATGTTAATTCAAAAGGCAGAAGAGTAATATAGATGGGAACAGAAATTAAATGTCACAAAGAAAAATCTTCTAAGTTTAGAGACAGAAGCATTTACATGTAATATGACTTCTGCTTCTGATTCTTAAATGCCTTTTTCCCTAATAGCTTCTTTCTTAATGCCTGATTGCACTTGACTTTTTGGTGCACCTTGGCTGATTAGCAAACTGGCTTCATCGGGATGAAAATGTGTGTGTTTTTCAGGAGGAGACGTGTTGCAAGAGGCGTCAAGAAAAATAAAATATTTCTACAGTGTTAATGTTTATGATCAAGTGTGAACACAAAATAGCCAAATTTCTCTCAGAAGTCAATTGCTTCACTCCTGCGGTATTCTTGTGCAATCCCAAAGACATCTCAGTGACCTTTTCAGTGTATTATCTTGGGACACTGGCTGTTCATGACAACACACTTTGAATGTAGCTCTACTGCAGCAGAAAGAATTCTAATCCCAGTCAGGGGATATAAAGCTCATGAGACTCTACAGAGAAGGAGGGCACTATTTTAGGCAAAAATAAATCTCTCTGGAGAATCCCCAAGCAATTTACCAAAGTTTGATAAGCCTATTATTGTGTTTTAAATAAACTGTGCTACTTTATTACCCTTAATAATAAATATACATTAAATTTAAAAAGTCACAGGGAATGCTCTGGATTAGAAGCAATTTTTGAAGTTTAATAGACTGTGAGTTCCTTTGTTGCACTAAAATATTAAATTATTACTTTTTAAAGAATCAAAACATTTGTGCATAGCATGTTGTCCAGAAATACACATTCAAATAGCTTATGTGTTTATAACTATTTTGTTTTGCAAACATTTTTGAAACATTGTGTAGACACATTATCTGGAGAATTATCAGCGGGTATATCACATGGGAAAATTTCCCCTCCAACACAAACATACAACCACACTAGGATGCTACGAGGAGTTTTTAATGTCCTTTAAATTCAAGAAAGGTTTTCTTTTCTCCCTCATGTCTTAGTGATAAAGTAACCCTCTCCTCTGCAGTGGATAAGGGAATAATCAGACAAATAGAAGCGAGTGTGCCAGGGATATTATGACGAAAGAAGGCAGCCAAACTTAAATTTCATTTTATGGTCAACTTACAAACAGTTGTCATTGCTTTTGAGCGGTGAACAGTAGAGCTGACATGGATGGGTGGTCACCTCCAGGATATTTTTCTGCCTAAAGATCTATGTTTCCTTTCCTGTAGAATATCACAAATTGCTTCATGAAAATATGTTATTAGCCACATGCATCTAGCATAGCTCTTCTTGGACTGCAAATTCAGTTGTCCTTCCTATTTATGTTAGCATGGATTGAGTTCAATAACTTAAGGTTATTTAATTATCAATTTTCAGTTTATACTATGTGGTACCTGATACACTGTAGGCAGGTACAGTATAGGCTTAATGGTGTAAGAGCAGATTAGTCTGCCTTTGAAATAGCAAGGAAAAGAAACTATTGATAATTTTAGCAGAAAATAAATGTATCTAAGCATACTGGTAAGGTACAGGCCAGATATCCAATTATAACTTCCCTACCTTACCTTTTGTATACTTTTGAATGAAGTATGCAAAAGTATACAAAAGGTATAATTTTGGCTGCTTGACCAGCCAACAGATGGGTATGAAACTCCAGCGCAGGTTTTTCTTCTGGGAAATTGAGTCTTGCCCAGTTCATGGCCGAAAGTGATTTTCAATTGTTTCTACTTCCTAAATCGTCCAGGTTTCTCTTGTGCTCGACCTAAGAAGTCTGGTGCTTCATATGTATTCCTTTTACACTTTTATAATCCTGTACATAGGAGTTTCTTTCTACTGAAAATTTAATTTCCCTCCAAATGTAAATACAGTATGCAAATATAAACTATGCTGAAGAAAAATATCACCGATTTCTTAGTCCCTTTGCCACAAAATGAACAAGAAAATCAACAAACAAATATGAACACATAACCTACTTCTTCGGCAAGATCACGTGGCATTTTGGTTCCGGAGGGTAACATATTTTTTTGAAAAAATCTTTTTCTTTTGCTAACTTGTGCATCTGGCCCACCTGATGTTTGTGATTTGTCACTTTAGTTGACATTAAGCTTTTACTTCCAGGACAATTACTACATGTGCTATTGAATTGTACCCTTGCTAATTAAGGCCAAGACTCTTTGTAAACAAGTGTATGATATATAAGCCTGGTGAGTCATTTAAAAAGAGGCAGCTGCTGAGAGGGAAATCAACCCAAAATTTGCTGTGCTAAGGTCAAGTCTCCACATTCGAAGTTAAGTGGAAGATGATTATAGGAATTTGTATGGTTTGCATAGAACTTAATTTCTTAATTATGGGGAGATGGGTGGTTTGCTTTCTCTGCCTTAATGTGCCATGAAGGATGAAATAAGGCTCAAGTCACTATCTATTTCTGTTGTAAAGGTAGAGGGTTAAATTCACTCATAATCAAGAAATGTTCATTTTCAGAATAGCAGAGTCAGCTACTATGGTATGATGCAGTTTTCTTGCGAGGAACACATCTCATGCAATATTGGGTCACTTCATTTCTGTGGGTAGGGTCTGGAGAGTTTCATGTGTGTAGCAGCTCCTAGAATTCAGTGTCATGAATTTTCCTGTAGGGAGGGGTGGCTGACTTTGCAATGCCTTTTACCTTTACCTGTGAAGCCAGTGAAGTTTAATTTGCACACCTCTCACAGCAGGAGGAATTGTAGGCATTATTTCACCTGCCCTAAGCTCTTCTGACTTTCTCTATGGCTTCCCTGATGGAAGATGCTAGAATATGCCAGATTCTTTTTTTTTTTTCTCAGAAGTTTCAGCAGTCTTCTCAGTCCCTTTCTCTCTCACTCTTCTTAAAGCTCTTGTTTCTAGAGTAGTTGATATGTTTATTTTGTTTGCCCTAAAGCCAAAACATAATACATTGCATTACCTAACAAACCAAAAACACAGTGTTTAAAATCTTTGAAAGAAATGCCTTTCAAATATAGATGAAGATTGTAAATAGACTACTTAAAAATCAATTTTTCTAAATGTGAGCCATTATTTAGTCAATTTGTTAAAGCAAGAATTCCATTATGTTGTTGACACATTATTAGTTATTGTTTGGCTTTTTTCCATCTGTCCAAGGGAAGATACATGAAGAAATTAAAAATGAATAAGTTGCTTTCTAAAAATTCTTCATTTTAAGTGAAAATGTTGTATAAATTTACCAAACTATAAAGTCATTTTCAGATTACTGTGAGTCCATGTCATTTTTATTTCCATCTGTTATAAAATGCCTTTGGGATTGAATGTGGATATGTACGGCCTAAAGCCACATAACAACAATATCTTCAAAATCCTCTTTGAACATTGGTTAAAACAACAATGAAATTAATGAGCTCTTCATAAATTAAATGGTCATTGTGCACTGTATAATTTTTTGGTGAATTGGATTATGAGATAGTTGTATAAAAAGCTAATCAATTTTCTTCTATATTTAATCCTTCTATACTTGATAGCTTTAATTCAGAATCCAAATGATGTTTTTGCCTAGAGGGGAAACTATATTTCTAAAATCAACTAAATAATTGGACATCTGCCTATTTATATTTTTTAATAGAGTAACTTCCTCAAGTATATTTTTTAAGGTTCTGTTGAAGGTTTCATCCCTATCGTCTTTATTTAACTAAATGTATATTTCCACATAATTTGAAAAAAATATATACGGAATACAGATTTACTAAATAAACACAAATACACTTGTAAAATACACAGCAATTACAGAATTAAACCTTTCATCTGAAACACACAAAAAAATACATGGGAATAGATAGATAGATAGATAGATAGATAGATAGATAGATAGATAGATAGATAGATAGATAGAAAAATGGAAAGAGATAGATTTTGTGTGGTGTTTCCATAGAACCTTATGAGAATGTTAAAGTTCCACGATTTGGGACTATTGCTTCACTTATTTTCCTGTATGAACCATATGTATCTGTGCACAGGTTGTAAAAGTGAAACGGAGCAGGGATACCCTCTAAGGGGGCTGCCAGGCACCCTGCAACACTCCCCAACCAGCATGGAAATAAAGGAAAATCTTGAGTTCCTTCAAGGGAACCTGACTGAGCAACTAACTAGTGCTAAGAAGTAAATGAGTAACTTCAGAAGCAAGAAGGTAATAGTAGCTTAAAACAATAGCCATGGAGGTTAGAATTATGAGATGTTCCCTACAGAAACCAAAGATTACATATAACGTATGTTTCTGAGTTGTTTTTCAGAAACCTGGACCCCCCACCACAGAGATGCACTGGCAGGTAGACCTCAGACATAGGGAAACTGAGGACTGACCTCTGATATCAGACATAGGGGAACTGAGGACTGACCTCTGACCTCTGTTCTTTGTTCTGAAATTCTTCCTGAGGGGTTTGGAGGAAGTCACACCTACAGTCAGAGCTAACATTCTTTTCTGCTGACCCCAAAGTTTTAGACAAAGCTTCACCTTCTTAACCAATAGAAAATCAGAAAAATCTTTCAATCTACCTATGACCTGTAAGCCCCTGCTTTGAGATGTCTTGTCTTTTTAGGGCAAATCAATGTATAGCCTCTATGTATTGATTTATGAGGTTGCTTTAACTGCCTCTCTGCTATTAAAAATCCTTACCTGCAAGCCATTGGGAAAAGTGGGTCTTACCTTTGAGCTACCCAATTTACCTTGCCTGGTGCCCTGCAAACACCCTCCTTTCGCTCACTGCAAACCTCTGTTGTGGATACATGGCCCTACTCTGCCAGAAGAGTGGACTCCCCTTCAGTTTGATAACAAAAGAATGACAAAGAAGCTACTTACCTAACTTCTTTATATTTTTAATTCTTTCAAAAAGCCAGGTAAAACCATTCAATGAATGACTGTCCTAACATCTGATTCCAGAATCTTAAGTTTGAAGACAAAGAATCAAGGATGGGATGATCATCTAAGCTGAGCTAAAACATTTAGATATATGCATACTCAGTATTGTTTTTTGTAATTTTTCAATGCAAAGTTTGTATTTTTCAATGCAAAGAAAAAGATAAACTTCCTGGCCGGGCGCGGTGGCTCAAGCCTGTAATCCCAGCACTTTGGGAGGCCGAGACGGGCGGATCACTAGGTCAGGAGATCGAGACCATCCTGGCTAACACGGTGAAACCCCGTCTCTACTAAAAAATACAAAAAACTAGCCGGGCGAAGTGGCGGGCGCCTGTAGTCCCAGCTACTCGGGAGGCTGAGGCAGGAGAATGGCGTAAACCCGGGAGGCGGAGCTTGCAGTGAGCTGAGATCCAGCCACTGTACTCCAGCCTGGGTGACAGAGCCAGACTTCATCTCAAAAAAAAAAAAAAAAAAAAAAAGATAAACTTGTTTCTATATATCTGAATTTGGTACCTTCTGTGTCCAATTATCTGTTAACATTTCCTTTTTCCTCTTTTATCTTATATCTCTTCTTCTACTGACTTCTTTCTAAAAGAACAATTTAAATATCAAATACCTGTATTATATATAATTTATATTGTATATGAGGTATATTTTTGACATGATACATATAATACACACATATATACATATACATATATG
Source organism: Piliocolobus tephrosceles (assembly GCF_002776525.5). Lineage (NCBI taxonomy): Eukaryota > Metazoa > Chordata > Mammalia > Primates > Cercopithecidae > Piliocolobus > Piliocolobus tephrosceles. The sequence continues at coordinate 127,966,947 of NC_045437.1, forward strand.
TGTGTATGTATGTGTGTGTGTGTGGATATGCATATATATAGGTATACACATATGGTTGGTGCAAAACTAATTGCACTTTTGGCATTGAAAGTAATGGGAAAGCCCGCAATTATTTTGCGCCAACCTATGTGGTATATATTCATATATATACCATATTTTACTCTTTAATAAGTGTTAAAATAAAAATATTATTTCTAAATGCATCAGACTTTAGTTTTGTTATACATTGATGGCACACTGTAAGGGACATGAGCAAAAATAATGGGGGCTTTTCATTTTTTGCAATGGATTATTTTCTGCTATTCATTTGGCAGAGGCTTGTAATAAACTTGTTTGTTTCTGTTGGCTTCATTTCAGTTCAAAACTGGACATAGTGGATGCTTCAGAGTCACTTAATGCTATTTTACTTAGAACCATTATGCTCTTGTCATTTTGCAAAACTAGGTGTGAGTTTATATATATATATCTCATATATTCTAACCTAATATCCCTATCAAACTAGCAGCATCTCTTGTTCTTTTCTTCTAGGGTCAACTTGCTTGAGAGAATGTCTCTACTTGTTTATCTCTTGTACATCAAACATTAAACACGTGATCATTTGTCTTCTTCCCTTACAACTCTATTGAATCTGATCTCAACAAAGATAGGAACAAGTCTCTAAATGTTAAATACAATGGCCATTTTTCAGGCATTATATAACTTGATCTCTGTACATTGTTTGTCACTATTTAGAACAACTACTTCTCCCCTAAAACACATTATTCTCCTGGGTCCTGTGACATTAAACTATCTCTTCTTCCATTTCTTACTGTGGATAATTCTTTCTGAGTTTTGGGGTTTTTTGTTTGTTTGTTTTTTGGGGGGCCCTCTGACCATGTTAGTTCTAGTGTGTGTCTGAGGTTTGCACTAAGCCTGCTTTTCTCTAGTCTCTACACTCTCTAAGATACCTCACTTGATCTCATGGGCTTTAAGAGGTAATTAGGTCATGAGGACTCTTCCCTTATAAATGGTTAAATGCCATTATCCAGGGAGTGGATTAGTTATTGTGGGAGTAAGATCCTGATTAGAAAAATGAAAATTTCCTAATGTTCTCTCTCTGTCTCTGGCACTCACTTGTTCCCTCACCTTTCTGCTCTTTTGCCCTTGTACCCTTTTGCCATGTGCTGAGGCCTTTGCCAGAGGCCCGTGCCATGCTCTTGGACTTCCCAGCCTCCAGAACCATGAGCCAAATACCTTTCTATTGTTTATCAACTACCCAGGCTTTGGCATTCTGTTATAACAGCAGAAAATGTACGAAGACAACCATCATGCTCATCATTTTAATGAGGACTTGGCATCTATAATTTTTACCTAGATGTTTTAAGAAACCAAATATTATTAATTAAACATTAGAAAACATAACTAGATTAACATTTTAGCTTGCAGTGGTCATCAAACTTGACTTCTCCTCCCTCTTCCCAGTATTTTTCAATTGAGCAGTCACACATCTATAATAATATCACAGCTGCAAGTCCACATGCTGTACCATACCCAAGGCCCAGTGGGACCTGCAGCTCCACTAGGCAATCATTTATTAAAGTTACAAAGCACATTAAAATGAATTTTCCTCCTGGATGTGGATGTCTACATATGTAGCTTAGGAAATGCAAAGCCAGCTACAAGGTATTAATTTCTCCTCATGGCAAAAGCAATTAGTATGCTGAAAAGCACTTGTCCTTCTAGGTCATTTTAGTTGCAAAATTTTTGCATGCAAAGTTGTCTTATTAAGGATAAACAGGGCTTTCTTGTGAAAAGAGAGAGCAGCAATCTGAGTTTCTGATTACACACACACACACACACACACAAAGCACATAAACTTAAAAATTAGAAAAGCAACACAATTCATAACAATTTGGAGTCTGCTGATTGCAATTTTTGCAAATAACTACAAATTGATACCCTTTTTAGAAAATGTAATTGTGAAACACCTTGTTAAAAGTATAACATACGTAGGTTACAGTTTTGCAGGACACTTAGGGTAATGCACATGCCAGTATCATTCCAGCCTTTGAAAACATGCTGTTTTAAAAAAGAAATAAATGTCTTTATTAAGTTCTTTGTGATTTCCAAGAAAAGACAAGGTCAGATTATCTTTGTTGCTATGGATTTATTATAAGGACGCATGGAAAGGAAAATAGCTGGGGAAACATCCTTGGCAGCTTGACATTTATTTTGGATCTCAGACTTCCAAGCTCATATAAATGATCTCATGGAGAATTGGAGCCTGAGCTCAGTATTATCTAAAAAATTGGAGCTAAACTCCAGTAGCTCGCTTCTTCCTGTGTACTTAGAATTTGTATTTCCCAGAGAGAGGATTTGATTAGGATAAAGTACCACCTCAGGGAGCAGTTGCTTCTCTCATATCCGATCTCCACAGAATGACCTTTCTTAGATACCATTCACTGGTCCCACTAAAGAAAGCCAGCGATGTTTTGTTGATGCTGCACGTATGACATAAGCAATTATATTCCAGAGAAACCACTTGGACTCGCTCTTCTATAAGAAGCATACTATGAAAGACTGTAAGTGCTGGCATAAAATAAATTTCTTTCAACATTACTAAACTTTTTTTCAAAATCTAAAATAAAACAAAATTTGGAGCCCTAGTGTATTTGCTAGAGTAGGTTACGTCATACTGTGGTAACAACTTAGGTCCCAAATGCCAGTGGCTTAACACAGCAAAGATATATTTCTTGCTCATTCAATCTGCAGATCAGTGACCCTGCCTCATTTGAAATCTGAACGCCATATTAGACTACCAAGCAGGCCAGAATGCTTCAATTTTTTTTCTTTTTTTGAGACGGAGTCTCGTTCTGTCACTCAGGCTGGAGTGTAATGGCACCATGTTGGCTCACTGCAAGCTGTGCCTCCCGGGTTCATACCATTCTCCTGCCTCAGCCTCCAGAGTAGCTGGGGCTACAGGCGCCAACCATCACTCCCGGCTAATTTTTTTGTACTTTTAGTAGAGATGGGGTTTCACTGTGTTAGCCAGGATGGTCTTGCTCTCCTGGCCTCCCAAAGTACTGGGATTACAGGCATGAGCCACCGCCCCAAGCCTGCTTGAGTATTTTGACATCATTATCATCATCTCAAAGTCTCATTCGCGGGGAATAAAAAATTTAGCAAACTCAAATCCATGCTATATACTATACATTGAGTAATACCTATTAATTCCACACATAGTTATCCAGAGCTAGTCACATAACCTCAGCTTCAGTCAGGTGCAATGGGAAGTGTGGAGAGGCATATACAGTAAGTGCACAATTCTGTTGTCACACTCAGTTTCCTCATCTTTAAAATGGTCATGCTCACAATAAGGCACAGGATTATTATGAATCAGTGATACATAGTGATTTGGGACCACTGTGTAACAAATGAAATAATAAGTCCAATGTGCTTAGCATGTATGTGTCAGATAGCAAATACTAAAGAAATAATAACCACCATTACTGTTGTGCCAGAAAAGGAACTATTTGCATGACAGTTGACTAGTGTTTCATAGATTATTTTTATAGTATATTATAATTTTAAAGATCACTTCAAAACAATTTTATAAACTTTAGGTATATTTTATTTCCTCCATCTGTTTTTTCCTTGTTGATTCTACTTTCATCTGATTGAATGACATTTTGACAATAGTTTGAAACACTCCAACATTTGATTTTATCATAATAACTGAAAACATTGTTTTCAAGAGAGAGCTTGGTTTATGGCTGCACATACCCATGTATTTGGATTAGACCTAGATGTTGAATATCAGGAGCTTTTTAACCAAAAGTTTGTGCTCCTTCCATAGATTTAATGGGCCATATTTATTCAAATCCATTCAAGTCAACCATGTTCTAGAAGCTACAAAGATAAATCAGATATATCTGTGACCTCAAAAAGTTACAATATTGATGACTAGGTAGAACAAAAATATACACAGTGATAATGCATGCAGATTAAGTTCTAAGGGTCAGTAACATATAAAATATTCAGCCAGGTGGCCATGGAAGGTAACTCAAAAGAGAAGGGTTTTAGACATAATGTCAATAGATGTCCAGGATTTTGGAAGGTGGAGAGAGCAGTCCCTGGTCTAGAAACAAAAAATGTTATGGAGGACATTTAGAAAAAATAGACCAAGCTCATGTAAAGGGCTTTTGAAGGTGGGTATAGTGACAAATACTTCTTAACCAGCTAAGTAAAGTGGATCTGCAGAAAGTTTATTTTTATTTTTTTCATATATCATAACCAGGTTTTACATAGACAAATCTTTCCCTACTGTTTTTTAAAAACTAGAAAATTTTTCTTCAATTGAGCATTTTTTCCAATAAAAAATATGAAACTTTATGTCTCCAAAAACTGACCTTGTGCTGCCACTCTTTGTTCTGAAATACTTTTCCAATTAACTTTCAGTCCATTCTACACCTGATAAAACAGATGAAACAATGCCCTAATATAGATGGTAAGAGCTAATGTGTATATAAGTTAATGCTGCAGCTTTTCATTTTTCAGTCTGAGACTTTTGGGAGCCTTGAAGGAGTGGGGGGGGGCGGGGGGGGAGAATCAAATAAAGAAGGATTTTTGAAAATTTGCCAAGGCTTTCAAGGTAGAATTTGAAAAGCATTTAAAATAAATTAATGGAAGGCCTGATACTTTTGCATGTATAAGAAAGTTTCCAGTAAGATTCCTTTACTTGTTGGATCTATCACATAGGAGGATGATGTGATTAGTATATTTAACCTTAATATTTGGAAAACTGATTAGATTAAATAGAACATGACAATAGGTTGAAATTATATTTGAATGGTGTGTTTGATGTTGATTTGTGAAGAAAAATGTCACCAGAAAAAGTGTATTAAATCTGGATAAATTAGACCTTAGAAAGGATAGTTTTCAAAATAATGCCTTGTTGAATTGTAAATATGTTCTGTTTTGTTACAAGCCACTGGAAAGAAAAATAGTTATATTGTCATTTAGTAATAACCTTTTTTAAAAGTTCTGGTTGAATATTTTTAAAATAACTGCTAATTATATACAGCAGTGTCCTGCAGCAAACCATAGAGCATGCATTTTAAATATCAAGTAATACTATTAATTATACAAAAAGTCTTGTTATAATTACATGTGCCAAAAAACAGAGCAAATTATGATAAATATTAACTTTTAGTCTGTTTATATATGTAAAAAGATGTGTACAGGTGCCTGAATTAGTGTTAAAATAAAAATATTACTTCTAAATGCATCAGGCTTTAGTTTTGTTATACATTGATGGCACACTGTAAGGGACATGAGCAAAAATAATGGGGGCTTTTCATTTTTTGCAATGGATTATTTTCTGCTATTCATTTGGCAGAGGCCTGTAATAAACTTGTTTGTTTCTGTTGGCTTCATTTCAGTTCAAAACTGGAAATAGTGGATGCTTCAGAGTCACTTAATGCTATTTTACTTAGAACCATTATGCTCTTGTCATTTTGCAAAATTATGTGTGATAAATGGTTCTCAGCAAGCATTCTTGGACATGAGAAAAAGAATTTCTACTATTTAGCCAAACAACATCAATTTCAGTTTGTACTCAGTGTAAATACAAATACCTAAAGACAATGTTGTTAAAAAATAAGTGATCAACCTACAGAATGAGAGAAAATATCTGTAAACTATACATCTGAAAAGGGGTTAATATCCAAAATAGATAAGAAACTCAAACAACTCAACAGCAAAAAATAAAATAACCTAATTTAAAAATGTGCAAAAGATCTAAGTAGAAATTTCTCAAAAAAAAAGACATAGAAATTGTCGACAGGTATATAATATCCTCAACGTCACTAAACATCAAGGAAATGTAAATCAAAACCACAGTGAGGTATTGTCTCTCCCCAGTTAGAAAGGCTACTATCAAAAGTCAAAGATAACAGGTATTGGCATCGATGTGGAGAAAGGGGAACCCTTACGCACTGGCAGAGAAAATGTAAATTAGTACAGTTACTATGAAAAATAATATGGAATTTTTCAAAAATTAAAAATAGAACTAACATATTATTCAGCAATTTCTCTACTGAGTATATATCCAAAAAAAATGAAATCAGCATTTTCAAGATATACCTGTACTCTCATGTTTGTTAAAGCACTATTCACAATAGCCAAGACATAGAATCAACCTAATTTCCATTGATAGGTGAATGAATAAGGAAACTGTGTTGTATATATACAGAATGAAATACTATTGAGTCAGAAAAGGAAAAGAATCCTTTTCCTTTTCTGGAAAAGGATTTGCAACCACATGAATGAACCTGGAGGACAGTATGTCAAATGAAATAAGCCAGGCACAGAAAGACAAGTATCTCATTATCTCACTCATAAGTGGAATCTTAAAAAGTTTGTATTATAGAAGGTAGAGAGTATAATGGTGGTTACGAGTGGCAGAGGTTGTTGGCAGAGATAGAGAAATGGGAAGATGTTGTTGGTCAAAGGATACATAATAAGATAGAGGAAAATTTCAAGAGAGCTATTGCAGCAAAGTGACTATAGTTAAGGGTGATATATTATATTCATAAAAAAGTAAGAAAGTGGATATTTGTTATGTGTTCTTACCACAGAAATACTATTTTTTATAAAAGTGTAACTAGAGTTAATGCATTTATCAATTAGTACATTTAACCATTTCACAATGTGTGTGTATACATGTGTGTGTGTGTATACGTGTGTGTGTGTGTATATAATGCTGCATATTTCATGACTGTATATATTATATACTTTAAATCATGTGTATGATAAAAATATACAATGGTGTCTGTCATCTTAGCAAAGTTTAAAAACAAAGATGATATTGTTGATGAGAATATACTGACGTGCTATATTGTTAGGTAATGTCTATGGAATGTTTTTTCATAATTAATGGCATGTTCTTACTAATTAAAAACTCTACCAACATTATGATCTATTTATAATCTGAGATATATTATATTAATAACTATCAACCTGAGATAAATGCAGACGCCTTCCTTCTAAAAATGACTGTGTTATTTTATCTTTTCCATTTCTTTACTTCTGTATCAAGGAAACTCACAAGTTTCTCAGAATAGAGACTTGACTTTCCAGAGAGGAACTTTGTAGAAAGAAGCCTGATATGGTAATTGAAGGGCGATGCTCTTAAAGATATGAACTATTTGGTGAGTTCAGGATATGCCACCTCAAAGCCTTAATGACAGAATGGGATAAGTACATACAGCTTCCAAGTTGTTCTTTAAGCTCATCTCCAAAAGACTAAAAGCACTTTGGGAGGTCAAGGTGGGCAGATCACGAGGTCAGGAGATCGAGACCATCCTGGCTAACACGGTAAAACCCCATCTCTACTAAAAATACAAAAAAAAAAAAAAAAAAAAAATTAGCCGGGCGTGATGGGTGCCTGTAGTTCCAGCTACCCGGGAGGCTGAGGCAGGAGACTGGTGTGAACCCGGAAGACGGAGCTTGCAGTGAGCCAAGAACGCACCACTGCACTCCAGCCTGGGCAACAGAGTGAGACTCTCTCTCTCAAAAAAAAAAAAAAAAAAAAAAAAAAAAAAAAATAGCAACAGCTTATTGCTTGTTGCTATGTTTTTATTACTTGAATTATGATTATTCTGCCAATCCATATTAAGTTTAATTTAAATCCTTTTTAAATTTTCGTGTATAATCAGTTCTTTTTCTGGAAATTCTGTTTTCTTCTGTTGAGCTGTAGGTCAGTTCTCTCACTCAGTGCCAGATAGTTTAAATTATGGTAGATTTGTAAGGTATTTACTTTTCAGTAATCATAGGCCATACAACAGTTTATCTATTTCTTCCCTTCTCTTTCATCAAAAGTTTTCCACACATCTGCCCTCTTTTGAGCCTGATTTCTGAGGTGTGACAAAGCTCCTGTGTTCATAATATGCCATTATGATATGCATTCCCACATAGACATCATTGCTCCCCATTGAAGTGCTCTGAGGAAACCATGCCTACCTGCCCATCTGCACATTTTTCCTTTATTTTTTCCACTTGAACCAACAGCCATGCATCCCATTCCAACCACTTCCTTTCCCGTAGTTTTCAACTCAAGATGAGAAATTTTTGTTTCAACTAGTTTAAGTCATTCATTGAGAGGGATAATAACTCAGTAAGGATCAAGGGATGACTAGAAAAGGGTTATGACAGAGTTATATTTTCCAAGTAAAAGGAAAACAAACATGAGGAAATAACTCAAAGCACACTAAGTTTCATGTCAGGATAAATGTTGACTTTATCATTATGGTCTTCATGCCCAAGAACTCTCTTAAGGAATAACGTCAGAGCAATTCTGAAATCTCCTCATGCATGCATAAATTATAGCTTTTGTTCTCATTTACATGCAATAACCAGTAGATGCTCCTGGAAACTAGCTAGCGAAATATACATTTCTCTCAGCCATCATAAACATCTATTCACGTTTATTCCAAAAAAGCATTTTCTTATGAAGCTACATTAGGAGTTGGCATACTCTGTAGCATTATTTTATAAAAAGAAGCTGTTTGAAAATTTGTTGGTAGTCTGCCCCACGTTTGTTGAAAGAATTACCATATTTGTACCTACAGGCAATTTTTCTGTCTGACATATTTTCTTCAAAACAATGATTTCCAAAAAAGTAGTTGTGGATTAGAATACTCGAGGGAGTTTTACAAAAGCTAGACAAACCACTCTCTAGATATGGTGGATCAGGATCCCGAGGCTGGGAGCAGCAATCTGCATTTTTATCAAGATGTGTGTATTAGTCTGTTCTCACACTGATTTTAAGAATACTACCGGAGACTGGGTACTTACAAAGGAAAGAGGTTTCTTTTTTTTTTTTAATTATTATTATTATACTTTAAATTCTAGGGTACATGTGCACAACGTGCATGTTTGTTACTTAGACATGCAGGTTTGTTACTTATGTATACCTGTGCCACATTGGTGTGCTGCACCTATTAACTCGTCATTTACATGAGGTATATCTCCTAATTCTATTCCTCCCCCTACCCCCTCCCCACAATAGGACCCAGTGTGTGATGTTCCCCTTCCTGTGTCCAAGTGATCTCATTGTTCAATTCCCACCTATGAGTGAGAACATGAGGTATTTGGTTTTCTGTTCTTGCGATAGTTTGCTGAGAATGATGGTTTCCAGCTGCGTCCATGTCCCTACAAAGGACACAAACTCATCCTTTTTTATGGCTGCATAGTATTCCATGGTATATATGTGCCACATTTTCTTAATCTAAACTCTGTCACTGATGGACATTTGAGTTGATTCCAAGTTTTTGCTATTGTGAATAGTGCTGCAATAGAAAGAGGTTTCTTTGACTCACAGTTCTGGAGGCTTAGCAGGGAGCATGGCAAGGAGCCGTCAGGAAACTTACAATCATGACAGAAGGCAAACAGGAAGCAGACACCTTCTTCACAAGGTGGCAGGAGGGAGGTGTGAATGAGGAAGTGCCATACTTTAAAACCTTCAGCTCTCATGAGAACTAACTTCCTATCACAAGAAAAGCATGGAGAAAACTGCCCCCGTGATCCAATCACCTCCCTCCTGGTCCCTCCACTGACACATGGGGATTATAATTCAAGATGAGATTTGTGTGGGGACACAGAGCCAAACCATATCACTCGGTGACAGTTTACTTACCTGGATCTCGAAAACACTGTGCTGAATCATTGTATGCCCATTCTGAACATCTTAGGTGAATAGATTTTAAAGCTGGTCAGTTATCTAAATCATGTTGGGAGATTTTAAAATACTTAATATTTGCAGGTCCCATCCACAAAATCATGACTATGAGGATCTGAATATGGTCAACCAGAATCTGGAATTTTCAAAAGCATCTCAGATAATGCTTGTCAGAGCTAGATTTAGGAATGCCACCTAAAAACATATCAATAGCAATCTTATGTTTAGTATTCTGTAGGTTTGGAAAAATCTGAATTTGGCAGTCACCTGATATTTTTAATATACAGAGTAAATGAAAGTATTTGACTGCTTAAATGTGAAAATATAAAAGAACTCTTATTTACATTTCTTAAAAATAAAGTTATTACACTGTTGTGTTTTTTAAAAAATGTACTAGATTCCACTGAGATGTTTCGTACATTTTACCTATTACAGATATGTGTATATATACAAATGGAATATCTGAAGTGATTCTCCTTCCTAGTTATCATATTATCCTGTTCAATCCCTGAAAATTTATTGGAATGTTTTATTGGTTTATTATGTCTTTCCTTCTTAGACTGTTAACTCCATGGGGATAAGAACTCTATGCTATGTTCAATAGTTCACTCCTAGGGCCTAGAGCATTGACTGGTACATGGTTGGTGCTCAGTACATATTTATTGAAAAAACAGATGTATATTATACATGTATATAATATTTATGCATGGATAGTATATCTAAAACATATATCTATATATGAAATTGACATATTAACCAGTTAGTCATACACATGCACACATACACAATACTGGTATAATTTCTTAGCTGCTAACAAAAACACATTTTATTAATCATGAAATTTCTTTTATACACAAAGGCATTTGAGCCTCTTCCAAATCTCAAATAAAAAGGGAGTTTAGTAGTCAAAAACATAACCTCGTTTCTTTCATTGAGAGGGACCTGGAGGAAGTGATTTGGATTATCTATTAGCATTTTTTAAGAGGAGTCACAGTGCTCCTCAGATGTTGTCACTCACTCACACATAGTGTACTATGTGAAGAGCAGCTGAATCATCCTAGAATCACGATGCTTCATGAGGAAAGTGTCAACTATTTAGTCTTCATTCACATGATGGAAAGTGTAGTTAATGGCACTGTTATATTGTCACATTGCCGAACTTCAGAATCAAGTCACTAAAAATATTTTCTCACTTTGGAAGATAGTGAAGATTCTAAAAGCTTACCTTAAAAAAATTTAAAAGATGAGGTCTTTATGACTGCATCTTTTGTCCCTGGGTAGTAATCTTTCCAATTGAAGAGTGTGTCTCAGAGGTGTTTAGCTTAGGAACTTCTTGGCTCCTAAGCCAGGTTATAACACTGTGTGTACCTCTGAATGAGGAGACTGGTGAAGGTAGGGCATATTCATTATTTTCTTCACTTATACATTCATTCATTACAGAATCTCTACTCCAGTACCTTGTGTAGTTCAGGTACTGTTTCAGGCACCCTCTAGGAAGTGAGGGAGAGTAATAATGATGGGTTCAGTACAATGTGGTAGGTGCTAGGACAGTGGTATATACAGAGGCCTCTGAGACAAAGAACAAGGACATCCAAAGGCAGTGGTATCAAGGATGGCTACCTAGAGCTGCAGGTACTTGTGCTGAGTCTTGAGGATGGGTAATATTTACTCATTCCACACATATTTATTGAGTGCCTTCTTCAGAACTAGGCTTAACTTTGGACATACTTTGGAGAAACAAAACAGACATAGACACCGCTCTCATGGAAATTCCAGCCTGGGAGGGAGCGCAGACAAAAAACAAATAGTCTCCAAGTAAAAATATGTGATAAGCGAGAGAAAAATGCAAAAAGTTGTAAGAGCATTCCAGCTGGATTTTTATTAATTACGCAGGGTAAACATTTCTTTGAAGAAATGGCATTTGAGCTGACATCTTGTTAAGGAAAAGTCAGCTAAGCAAGGACAGAAGAGAGCATCCCAGATCACAAGAAGAGAGTTCCCTTTATTTTATTCAAAGAACTTGGGTCTAAAAAATGCAAAAATAAAGAAAATGGGGTTTTACATCATTAACTTTACTGAACATTATGTTAATTTAAAATTTTAGAACTTAGCCAAAAGTACAGATTTGAAAATTAATGCAAAAATAGCCTGAAAAATGCCTTTATTCTTTTTAAAATTTTTCCTCTGTTTTGTTTTTAATTTTTAATTTTTACGGGTAGATAGATGTGTATATTTATAGGGTACATGAGATATTTTGATACAAGCATGCAATGTGTAATAATAATATCAAGGTAAATGGGGTATCTATCACTTCAAGCATTTATAATTTCTTTGTGTTACAAACATTCCAATTATGTTTTTTAGTTATTTTAAAATGGATAATAGAGGCCTGGGGCAGTGGCTCACTCCTGGAATCCCAGCACTTTGAGAGGCCAAGGCAGGCAGATCACGTGGTCAGGAGATTGAGACCGTCCTGGCTGACATGGTGAAACCCCGTCTCTACTAAAAATACAAAAAATTAGCTGAGTGTGGTGGCGGGCGCCTGTAGTCCCAGCTGCTTGGGAGGCTGAGGAAGGAGAATGGTGTGAACCCAGGAGGCGGAGCTTGCAGTGAGCTGAGATCCCGCCACTGCACTCCAGCCTGGGCGGCAGAGCAAGACTCTGTCTCAAAAAAAAAAAGGGGGGGGGGATAATAGATTGCTGTTTACTGTAATCATTCTGTTGTGCTAAATACTAGATCTTTTTCATTCTATTTTTGTATGCTCTATGGTTTTATTTGTTTATTTTTCAATTCTCAAAGTAGAACAAGGGGTACTTCAGAAAGTCATCAGAATGTTGTTTGAATTGGTCAATTATGTAGTCACTTTTAGTGTTATGACTTTATTGTTATTGGGTTTTTATCTTTTTAATTGTCATATATCAGCTTATATTTGGCCCAGTGCAACCACAGAACACTGTAAAATACATACAGACACTACCCACTGTAGAATTACAAACTTTCTAACTTTTCACTCTTTGACAAACTTTTCTATTTATTGCCCTCTAGCCATAATAATTGACTCTTTTCAGATTGTATTCTCCTCTGTCCATCTACATTTTCAGTATATGTCTGTTCTCAGTCAGTATTACCATCATGCAATACAGCAGTTTCATTAGCTCTCTACTTCTGGTTTTCAGTGACGCAAGTGCTTTCTCATGTGTAAAGGGGCAAAGGCTTTCATTTGGTTTGTCATCTAAGAGGGCAATAGACAAATCACAGTTTCTGAATCTATATTCCAAGTCTTCTTTGAGGAACTGACATTTAAACTGAACATCAATGGAACTGACTGTGTAGTAACAAGAGACAGAAGAGAACTGCAAGTGAATAAGGGAGAGACAGACATTTCAGGCAGTGGACCTGGCATGTACAAAGACTCTGAGGATGGAAGCATTATGACTCATTTAAGGAACCATTGTTAGTTGTGAGGGCTATATTGAAGTGTAAATACAGAGAAAAAAGAAACAGAGGTGTTTCAGTATTTGCTTTGAATAGAGGAAGGAAACGAGAGAAAGGAAAATGAGAAATGATTGATGCTTATAGTGACCATTTGTGGCTTTGACTCTCCAGCATCAGTTCTTGCTCCATCTAGCAATAGTATCCCAGTTTCCACAGGTTCCTCTCTTCCCCTAAGTCCAGCCGGTTTGATGAGAGTTGAATGAACTGGTTCTAAGCCTGCCTACAAATCTGATAATTATATCTCCTTGGCCAAAACGATTGGTTCAGAGTTTGACTTATTACCCAATTAGGGAAAATGACCTCAATTCCAGAAACTTTTCCAACATTGTTGGGGAATGGAATCTCTGTTTTAAATAAAATTGGAGCTGGAAGCTTGTAAGGGTAGCATAGCAAAGGCCTAACAGAGAGTAAATCCAATAGGGAGGAATATAGAGATAAAGACCATGAGAAAACTGCCAGCACGTAAGATACTGTTTGGCCCTCTAGGCACAATCACATCCTAAGCTATAGGCATTTCAGTGACATCAGCCAAAACATTTGCTTTTAACATAAAGTAAGCTTGGGTTGGGTTTCTGTTCTTGCAACTAAAGTGTTCTACATAGTGTAAAGTTTAATCGGACAAAGTTTTGTTACCCTAAATCTAAAATATCAACATTTCTGGAGCTCCTCAGATTAATTTCAATAGCACACCACAGTTTTCCATTATCTTAATTTACCAAAGTGACAACTTGTCATTATGTTGGGCTTACCTTTTTAACAAAATTATAATAGGAAAATATTCCATTTATCAGCTTTCTAGTTTTATTTTTCCCTAAAACTAGTAACACATTAAGAGCAAATGCATATCCTATATTAAAGTTTCACTTCTATCCAAAACTCAGGCATAGTAAACTGTTTCTTGCTTTTTCTAGAAGGGTCTTACTGGAAAAAAAATTTCTTCTTAAGCCCTCGGCTGTCCAACAATAGATGTTTTATTTTTCGCATTATCTTTTTTGTTTATTCAACAACAAATGTTATGTCCTTCAACTGATATTCGAGAATGTTAAGCAATTTTTGCATCTTTCTAAAGCCAATAAAGATTTAGCTTCCTCAAATGATTGCCTAGAGCCTATATAATCTCACTTAAACCTTGCAGGATATTTGGTCTGCCAATTCAAATAGTTTTGTCAGTATTTTTATTTTTTTTTTAATTTATTGATCTGATAAACTGATTGAAACAGAAACTGAGGTACTGATGTCATAAAAAATGAGGTTTAGTGAGGCAAAGCCTATACTTAGAGTTAATGACATATTTATAGAGATAAAGAGCTGCTATATTACACTGAAGATTTAAATTTTAAAAATTCCAAAGTTAAAAAACAAACATTTTAATATATTCACAATCTCTAATCCAAATACACAAATAATGTTTCCCCTGATTCCACACGTAGTTGGAGATATATTAAGGAGCACCCGAGACTCCAATTATATGTGGATATTTTAGAAGCACAATACATCTCCTAAGTTTGAGGTAATGAGAGCTGATTTGAGTAGAAGGCATGCTAAAATGGCACGGTGAAAAGGAACACTCAGCCACAAAGACCACCCTGTTGAGAAGATACAGGCTCTTGTTTCTTAAAGAGACATTTGGGCAAATGGTCAAGTAAACAGACTAGAACCAGTCTTTGAAAATGATGAGAAAATTGTGCCTGTTGATGGGAAAAAATGTGAGAGAGATAGAGAATAAGCATAGAGTATTTATTAAGAGACTTGGCTTAGCTGACAGTCAAATGCAAATTAAAATTTGAACCAACAACTTACTAAAAGAGTGGTCTTGGTCAAGTGAATTCACTTTCTTAATTGCATTTTAATTTAATTAATTAATTAATTAATTTATTTTTGAGGCAGAGTCTCGCTCTGTTGCCCAGGCTGGAGTGCAGTGGCACAATCTCGGCTCACTGCAAGCTCTGCCCTCCAGATTCATTCTGTTCCCCTGCCTCAGCCTCCCAAGTAGCTGGGACTACAGGCACCTGCCACCATGCCCAGCAAATTTTTTGTATTTTTAGTAGAGACAAGGTTTCACCATGTTAGCCAGGATGATCTCAATCTCCTCACCTTGTGATCCTCCCACCTCAGCCTCCCAAAGTGTTGGGATTACAGATGTGAGCCACCACACCAGGCCCGCATCTGGCAATTTTAAATTTTTATGGATACATAATTGTATATATTTAGAGATGTATGCAATATTTTAATACAAGCACATAATGTTTAATGATCAAATCAGAATAATTAGGAAATCCATCACCTCAAGCATTTATTATTTACTCATTAGGAACATTCCAATTACATTCTTTTAGTTATATAAAAATATATAACATTATTGTTAACTCTAGTTGCCTTATTGTGCTACTGAACATTAGATCTTATTTCTTTTTTCTAACCATATTTTTGTACCCATTAACCAACCCATATTTAATTCCCCTGACCCACCATCCTTCCCAACCTCTGGGAACCATTATTCTACTCTCTACCTCCATGAGATCAACATTTTAGTTTCCACATATGAATGAGACTTGCAGTATTTGTCATTCTGTGCCTAGCTTATTTCATGAAACGACCTCCAGTTCCATCCATGTTGTTATAAATGGTGGAATTTTATTTTGTAATTGCTGAATAATATGCCATTGTCTAAATATACACCACGTTTTCTTTATTCATTCATCTATTGATGGACACTTAGGTTGATTCCATATCCTGGCTATTGTGAATAGTGCTGCAATAAACATGGAGGTGCAGATATTTCTTCAGTATAGTGAGTTCCTTTTTTTGAGGGGGGTGGGTATACAGACAATAGTGGAATTGCTGGATCATATGTTAGTTCTATTGTTAGTTTTTTGAGGGACCTCCAAACTGTTCTCCATAGTGGCTGTAGTAATTTATATTCCCACCAAAATCAACAAAGTTTCTTCTTTCTCTGCCTCCTCATTAGTATCTGTTATTGCCTTTTTTATGCAAGCCATTTTAACTGATATCTCATTGCAATTCTAATTTGAGTTTCTCTGATGATTAGCCATGTTGAGTGTGTTTTCATATACATGTTGGCAATTTGTATGTATTCTTTTGAAAAATGTCTATTCACATCTTTTGCCCATTTTTAAATCAGATATATTTTGCTATTGAGTTGATTGAACTTCTTATATGTTCTGGTTATTAACTACTTGTCAGAGGATCAGTTTGCAAATATTTTCTCTCATTCTGTGGGTTGTCTTTTCACTTTGTTATTGTTTTCTTTGCTGCGCAGAAGCTTTTTAGCTTGATGTGATCTCATTTGTCCATTTTTATTTTGTCTCCTGTGCTTTTGGGGTCTTAAGAAATTTTTGCTCAAATCAGTGTCTTAGAGCATTTCCTTAATATTTTCTCCCAGTAGTTTGATAGTTTCAGATATTAAATTTAAACATTTGATCCATTCTTATTTGAATTTTTTTCTATATGGTGAGGCATGGGGTTTAATTTCATTCTTCTGCATGTGAAGAATGAATAACCAGTTCCCTTAGCACCATTTATTGAAGAGACTGTCCTTTTCCCAAAGTATGTTCTTGACAGCTTTGGTAATTCTCACAGTAGTTTATTATTTGTTTATTGATTGATTGATTGATTGATTGATTTAGAGATGGAGTCTTGCTCTGTCATCAGGCTGGAGTGCAGTGGTGCAATCTTGGCTCACTGCAACTTCTGCCTCCTGGGTTGAAGCAATTCTCCTGCCTCAGTCTCCTTAGTATCTGGGATTACAGGCTTGCGCCACCATGCCCAGCTAATTTTTGTATTTTTAGTAGAGACGGGTTTCACCATGTTGGCCAGGATGTTCTCAATCTCTTGACCTTGTGATCCATCTGCCTTGACCTCCCAAAGTGCTGGGATTACAGGCATGATCCACTGTGCCCAGCCAATTCTTACAATATTTTAAACATTTTCAGTTTTATAATACATATTATGGTGTTCTGTGATCAGGGATCTATGATATGACTATTGTAATTATTTTGAGAGTACCACAAACCACATGAATATAAGATGATAGACTTAATCAATAAATTCATGTATTCTGACTGCTTCACCAACTGGCTGTTCTCTCATTGCTCTCTCTCTGAGAGTCACTATTCTCTGAGACACAACAATATCGAAATCAGTCCTGTTAATAACCCTACAGTGGGCTCTAAATGTTCAAGTGAAAGAAGGAGTTGCAAGTCTCTCACTTTAAATAAAAATCTAGAAATTATTTAGTTTAGCAAGGAAGGTACATCAGAAGCTGAAATAGGCCAGAAAGCTAGGCCTCTTGGGTCAAATTGTTAACCAAGTTGTGCATGCAAGGAAAAGTTCTTGAAAGAAATTAAAAGTGCTACTCCAATGAACACACAAACAATAAGAAAATGAAATAGCTTTATTCCTGATATGGAGAAGGTTGTAGTGGTCTGGATGGAAGATCAAACTGGCCACAGCAGTTCCTTAAGTCAAAACCTAATCCAGAGCAAGGCCCTAACTGTCTTCAATTCTATGAAGGCTAAGAGAGATAAGGAAGCTGCAGAATAAAAGCTGGAAGCTAACAGAGGTTGGTTCATGAAGTTTAAGGAAATAAGACATCTCCACACCATAAAAATACCATGGTCAGAAACAAGGGCAAAGGTAGAAACCTCAGCAAGTTATCCAGAAGATCTAGCTGAGATAACTGAAGGTGACTACGTGTCTGGAGTTGGTTTCTTCCAGTGGGTTCGTGGTCTTGCTGACTTCAAGAATGAAGCCGCAGACCTTTGTGGTGAGTGTTACAGCTCTTAAAGATGGCATAGACCCAAAGAGTGGGCAACAGCAAGATTTATTGTGAAGAGTGAAAGAACAAAGTTTCCACAGTGTGGAAGGGGACCCGAGGGGTTTGCTACTGCTGACTGGGGTGGCCAGCTGTTATTCCCTTATTTGTCCCCCTCCATGTCCTGCTGAGTGGTCCATTTTACAGAGCACTGATTGGTTCATTTTACAAACCTCTAGCTAGCTACAGAGTGTGGATTGGTACATTTTACAATCCTCTTGTAAGACAGAAAAGTTCTCCAAGTCCCCACCCGACCCAGAAGTTCAGCTGGTTTCACCTCTCAACTATACAAAACAAGAGATTTTCAATGTGGATGAAAGAGTCTTATATTGAAAAAAGATGTCATTTAGAACTTTAATAGCTAGAGAGGAGAAGTCAATGTCTGGCTTCAAAGCTTCAAAACACAGGCTGACTTTCTTGTATGCAGCTAATGCAGCTTGTTACTTTAAGTGGAAACCAGTGCGTATTTACCATTCCAAAAGTTCTAGGGCCCTTAAGCTTTATGCTAAATCTACTCTGCTTCTGCTCTGTAAATGGAATGACAAAGCCTGGATGACAGCTCTTATGTTTACAGCATGGTTTAGTGAACATTATAAGCCCACTGTTAAGAACTGCTGTTCAAAACATTACTACCTATTGGCAATGTATCTGGTTATGCAGTAGCTCTGAGGGAAATGTAAATGAAGATTAATATTGTTTTCATGCCTCCCAGCACAATATCCATTCTGCAGCCTATAGACCAAGGAGTAATTTAGACTTTCAAGTCTTATTATTTAAGAAATGCTTTTCATAAGGATAGAGCTACCATAGACAGTGATTCCTCTTATGAATTTAGGTAAAGTAAATTGAAACACTTCTGGAAAGAATCCACTATTCTGCATGCCATTAAGAAAATTCATGATTCATGAGAGGGTGTGAAAATATCAACATTAACAAGAGTTTGGCAGAAGTAAATTCTAACCTTCATGGATGACTATGAAGGGTTCAAAATTTCAGTGGAGGAAGTCACTGCAGATTTGGCAAAAATAGCAAGAAGACTAGAATTAGAAGTGGAGCTTGAAGATGTGACTGAATTGCTGCACTCTCATGATGAAATTTTAGTAGATGAGCAGCTGCTTCTTGTGAATGAATGAACAAAGAAAGTATAGAATATACTCCTGGTGAAGATGCCGTGAACATTGTTAAAATGATAACAAAAGATTTGGAATGCTGCATGGACTTAATAGATAAAACAGCAGCAAGGTTTGAGAGAAGTGAATTCAATTTTGAAAGATGTTCAAGTGTGGATAAAAAGCATGATGCAGAGAAATCTTTCATGAAAAGGAGAGTAAATTAATGTGGCAAACTTCACTGTTGTCTTATTTCAACCCATTTCCACAGCCACCCCAACCTTCAGCAACCACCACTTGATTAGTCAGCAGACATCAACATCAAGGCAAGTGTTTCACCGGCAAAAATGGGACTCACTGAAGGCTTAGATAATCATTAGCAATTTTAGCAATAAAGTATGTTTAATTAAGGTACATGTTTAGACTATTAAGTGCTATTGTGCACTTAATAGATTATAGTACAGTATAATCATAACTTTTATATGCACTGGGAAACCAAAAAATTTGTGTGACTTGCTTTGTTGCAAATTGCTTTTTTCATGGTAGTCTGGAATCAAACCCACAATATATCTGTGGTATGCCTGTATGTAAAAATGTACAGATCAAAAGGGTTCAACTTTTTGAATTATCACAGCCTGAACACACTTTTGTAACCCACTGCATAGATCAAAAGGAGACTATTTCCAGCATACCAAAAGCTAGTCTCTGGCTTCTATATCACTATCTTCATTCTACTCACCAAAGATAAAAGGTGTTCTTAGTTCAACAACATCTTAATTTAAATAAGTTGCCTTATATAAAATAGTTTCCCTTGTATGTAGGAATGAAGTTATACAGAATATGTTTTTGTGTCCAGTTTTATGAACTTGTGTTGTTTTTTCAATCTCTTGTAGAAAGATGAACAGTATGTTTATCATCTCAGCTTCTTAGCCACAACTTTTTGATCACATTTTCAGATGATACTTTGGAATTTATGTATCCACAATGGAAAAGTGGCACTGGATGTAGGGTTCATTTTTTGTGTGTGCTTGCTTTCTCTACGTGATCTTGGCCTTCAAATCTTCACTGCCTTGAGATGTCTCCAGTGACTTCAAACATAAATCCTTTTTATATTTTGGGCAGCTTTTCTAGTTGTTCTACATGTACATGTTGATCAGCAACATGCTAATTCTTTATCAATATGAGTATACATCAAGTGAAGCAATTTTCTTGTTGTAGAATTGTTCTTTCAGTTTTACTGGCTACTTTCATGGTACAAAAGTTTAATTGTCTTGCTTCTTATCCTGTAGAAGTTCCTTTTCATAGAAACTTATCTCTTCTTCTTGAGCATCCACCTACTCATACCCTCATCTCTTCCCATAGGGCAAATACTACTTTCTTCAACACAAAGATTTGCTGTTGGTGTCTATTTTGCATCCATAATGCACTCTGTAATCTTGAGTGACATGTCATACTTCCACCAGGTGCTCTCTCATCAGCATCTCCACACTGTTCACAATGGGTAAGGGAAAGAAAGAAGAGAATATTTTTATCTCCAAGAGTAAGGATGTGTAGCCATTATCTGTTCTAGTTCAAGTTCCCAACAGGTAAAGTCTACAGATTTGCTGCATCCTCCAATACTTAAATTACTAAGTAGCATGCATCTCCAAATAAGTTTTTATCTGAAGCAAAACAATGTTTTGTATAAATTGTATACATCTCATTTTCCCTATTACTAGGACTCTGGTTCTGACTTTTTTCAAGCCTTATGGCTTTCTGTGGCATTACTGAGAAGCTGCGCATTCTCTGTTTGTTTGGTTAAGATGTGTCAGTAACGTAAAACGTCATACATTCTTTAAATCTTAGTCTATTTTCTACTTTGGGAATGGTGGCTCCAATGACTTTGCTCTAATTTAGTGCCTCTCTGATGTAAATGGAGTGGTGTGTGTGTGTGTGTGTGTGTGTACCAATTCCTCTTACCATACTCTGTGGCTTTATTCTTACATTGCTCTCCATTGTTCCCCTTAAATTGGTAAAATATAAAACTGTATTTATTTTCTCCTGAAGATTTGGTAACAGCTGTACGCCTGCTCCTTTACAGTCTTTCTGTTGACCCTCTCATTTTCTCTCCCTGAGACTGTTACAGTCCCCAATGAAGAAGCTCATTCTATTTCTTCCTATTTTTAGGTATTAGAGTCCTCTGATTGTTTCCACTATTTGTTCCATGTAATACAGCCTTCCTATAACATAGCTCTGATACGATACCATTAAGCTGTTAAAATTTGTCAATATCCCCTCACTGTCAAAAAAATACAATTAAAATTACTTAATCTGTGATCTTATACAGGGCTGATTATAATACAAAAATCAAATCTCACTTACCTTAGCTTAAGTTATTAAAATATATTGATAGGAAATGGTGGCAGATGCCTGTTGCTCCTTGGTCACTGGCATATACTTCTCTTCTGCAACCCTCTTTCCAGTTTTGTTTTGTTTTGTTTTGGAAAATTATCTTTCTCTTATTATATGTTGCCTTATTGTAGACTGCATACCAAAACACCCTGCCCTACTCTGACCATAGGACAAGTAACAACCCTCTTGACTAGTACATGATCTAGTTAGTCAAATTAGGCTCCTTTTCAACTCTTTCAGAACTTTGAGTCTTGATTAGAGAGGTGGGAGATAGATCAAATAGATCCCTGTAACTCTAGTAGCAGCACCCAGTCAGAATGGTCAAAATCTTCAGCAGTTTAGTTACTCCAAACTACCTTGGCTTTTGTTCTCATTTCATCTCTTGTTTCTTTCCCGAAATGAGACATTCAGTCATTAACTAAGCTACCTAGTTTATCCCCAATCTTTTCAAGTTTTGCTTAGGCTATCTAAAATTTTTCTTTGTGTTTTTGCAATCAGTATAAACTGATAGAAGAGGAATAGGGTGAACTGAGGTATAGCAAGAGCAAAGCATACAGATAAGATTTGGTGGACCACAACTAGAATTAGTATATGGGTAAGAAACAGGGCAAGTTTTCCTTCTGTCTCTCTCTCTTTCTGGGATCAGAAAGAGTCTCTTTTCTCTGCTTCTACCTAATTTTCTCCTCTCTGTCCACACTGGCTTTTACAGATTCAAATAAATCTGCCCTCAGATTATCTGCTTCAACCCTTACTCAAAGTACTATCCAAATTGAAAAGCTCATACAGACCATCTGGAATCTTTGTAAAAAATATGAATTTCTAAAAGAAAATATGTGATTGCCCTGGATTTGATCTTGTGGCCAATCTAGTTAAACCAGGTGTGGCCAATGTCATGTATAACATAAACCATGCTCCTCTGGATTAAGTATGTTCTCCAACGGAATGTGGGGGTTGGGGGAAAAATTGATATCTCTAGTGTATTTTAATTATATTAAAAGGGCTGTTCAGCCCTTTATGTGCTTTGGTTCCAGTTCGTGTGTGAACTATCTATGTGACTTTCTATTTCTGTGTCTTATTGGCTCAATACCTATTGAATTAAAAATTAAAAATTGTGACTATACCTGAAGGACTTCTTCAAATGGTTCCTAATCCACAGAGTCATTCCTTTTTGTTCTTAATATACAATTTTACCTGAAAATAACCACGCTTCATTCTAAAGTTCCATAGAAGATAGTACTTTTTTTATGACAGAAATTATTAATACATCTTAGCTGTATTAAAATTATTATACATGCTTAATGAACATTATTATCTTGAAAGCCACATGAAGGCAGAAAATTTATCAAATTTATTCTGTCTACTACAGGGTATTTTAATTAATATGCTGGCATACACATTTGTTCAATAAAAAAGTAAAATTTTTAGGAATATAATTTTTTTTGAAAGAACTAGGGTCCAGGGTTGGAGTGCAGTGGTACCTGATATCATAACTTACTGCAGCCTTGAATTTCTGGACTCAAGCAATCCTCCTGCCTTAGCCTCCCAAAGAGCTGGGACTACAGAGGTGTGCCACCATGTCTAGAAGGGAATACGATTTTGAGTGAAATCTTTTTATGTTCTATGAATAAGGATTTCTGATCAACACATCAATATTGACAATTTCTTTAGGAATTGAGCTGTCTTTAGGGTACTTAGATAGTTCAAATGGCTTCATTACATTTTTGTAATACTCTAAAGCATCAGAAAACAGATGCTTAATATTTGTCGTTATGAAAGTTAAGAATAGAAAAATGGTTGGTGTAACATCACATAACTTGCTGAATGGGCCTTCAGTCATAAAACTACACTTTTCTCACTAACCTATCTATGGATTCACACATAGGCTTGCTGTTGATGCCACTTGGACTTGTATCTTAGGTTAAAAAGAAAGAAATTTGAAAGTGACTACATTTTAGCTTAGTTAGAATTAGCTAGATATTTGCAACTTTCTACACTTTTTTTCATATACTAAATTACTACAAAATTGAGGTTACAGAGTTTCAGTTACAGGATATGGTAAAAATATCAACATTTCATGAGATTTAGGAGAAAAGTCTTTAAATAAATTTATAATATTTTACGTCAAACTAAATGCGGAACTGAAAAAATCTAGCAGTTCATGCATCATTACAAAGCTGAATTAATTACTCACATAGGAGAGAAACAACAACACAGGATGTATAAGGGTATGTGCAATCGCTGCTACAGCCAGAGGGTGCAGTGATTGTTGATCTGGGACTGCTTAGACAATGCTGTCTGTTTCAAGGTCTCCAAATTTTACAAATAAAACCGTCACTCTCCTTCAAACAGGAAATGCGTGACCTTCCGCAGTAATTTAACCTCTCGTGTTTATTCATCTTGAAAATGATAATGTCATAATTAACATGACTCTTGTGTGAGGGAGTGGATATTTTCTTCCTTGCTTTTGAAGATGTTTTCTATAAAGCAGCGTGAGCTCTTCCAAGAAAGCTGTGGTGTAATGAGCACTTTTTTTTTTTTTTATTAGAAGTCACAGTGAGAGGCTAGTTAGCTGGAGCACAAGCCATATAGGACTCAGACAGTAGGCTGCAGCCCTATGTGATCAGACACATCTAGTTCTGTAAGTCTTGAACTATTCTCCAACCTCCAAAGCCCTTTTTAAAAGTGATTGTCCACACCTACACGGAACTCATTTTCCACAAAGGTGACAAGAACATACTCTGGGGAAAAATCAGTCTCTTCAATAAATGGTGCTGGGAAAACTGGATATACATATGCAGAAAAATGAAACTAGACCCCATGTTTCACCATATACAAAAATTAAATCAAAATGGATTACAGACTTAAATCTAAGACCTCAAACTATGAAACTACTACAAGAGCACATTGGGGAAAATCTCTAAGACATTGATCTGGGCAAACATTTCTTGAGCTGTACATCATGAGCACAGGCAACCAAAACAAAAATGAACAAATGACATTAATCAAGTTAAAAGGCTTCTGCACACCAAAGGATACAATCAACAAAGTGAAGAGACAACCCACAAAATGAGAGAAAATATTTGCAAGCTACCCATCTGACAAAAGATTAAGAACCAGAATATATAAGGAGCTCAAACAACTCTACAGGCAAAAAATCTAATCCAATCAAAAATAGGCAAAAAATTTGAATAGATGTTTCTCAAACGAATGCAGACAAATGACAAACAGGTATATGAAAAGGGGCTCAACATTACTAATTGTCAGAGTAATGCAATTCAAAACTATAATGAGATATCATCTCAGTCCTGTTAAAATGGCTTAGATCCAATAGACAGGCAATGACAAATGCTGGCAAGGATGTGGAGAAAAGGAAACCATTGTATGCTGTTGGTGGCAATGTATTAATAAATTAGTACAACCACTATGGAGAAAAGTTTGGAGGTTTCTAACAAAAACTAAAAATTGAGCTACCATATGATCCAGCAATCCCACTGCTGGGTATATGCCTAAAATAAAGGAAATCAGTATATCAAAGAAATTTCTGCACTCCTGTGCTTGTGCAGCACTGTTAGCAATAACTATGATTTAGAAGCAAACTAAGTGTCCATCAACAGATAAATGAATAAAGAAAATGTGCTGCATATAAACAATGAGGTACTGTTTGGCCATAAGAAAAAGAGATCCAGTCGTTTGCAGCAACATGGATGAAACTGGAGATCATTATGTTAAGTGAAATAAGCCAGACACAGAAAGACAACCATCTCATGTTCTCACTTATTTGTGGGATCTAAAAATGAAAACAATTGCACTTATGAACACAGACAGTAGACTGTCCAGATAGAGGCTGGAGAAGGTAGTTGGGGGCTGGAAGGGAGGTACCAATGGGTAATGGGTACAAAATATAGTCAGAATGAATAAGGCCTACTACTTGATCACACAGGAGAGTGACTATAGTCAATAATGACTTAACTGTACATTTTAAAATAACTTTAAGGGTGTAATTGGATTGTTTGTAACTCAAAGGATAAATGCTTGAGGGGATGGATACCCCATTTTCCACAATGTGTTTATTTCATATTGCATGCCTGTATCAAAACATCTCATGTATCCCGTAATATATATACATCTACTATGTAACCACAAAAATAAATGATAAAATAAATAAATTATTATCATTGCTCAGAAAGAGTGAGAAATGGCAGAAGTTTTTAAAAAGAAATACTATATGAAAAGTCTTTTAATTACCCTCTATTTTGTCTGCCTTAGCTCTTTGTTTTGTCATATTGCAGAGCTATGCTTATAGAAAATCAGTTTTAAATTCATTGCTTACACTTAAAATAATATAAAAACTCAAAACTACAACAAAATATTGACAATGCATTTGACTGATATTTGTTTCCATCTGGGAATTTGAGGCTCTTTATACTATGCCCTTATGGTAGGGCAGGATCCCAGTGGAATATACCTTTTTGTTATTCATACATAAACCTGAATTTTGCTTTTTTAAAAGCAAAATATATTGTATTCACAGATTAAATTTGTGAAGAAAACAGATCTACTTCCACTTGTTAAATTACTGTTCTAAAGAATGGATCATCACAAATAATCTTAGGTTTTATTGTAGACTAGAGCTAATCTACTTGATACCGATAGGGACTGTGGTACATTTGTCAAGAGTGACTTTGGGGTCAGCCAGCCTCGGTGTGACTTTCTGTTTTACTTACTTGACACATTATCAAAGCTTCCAATATAATTATTTGCAAGATGAGGGTTAGTGGGTACCTATTGTTTTAGTCAGCACAGCATGCATTCAGCTCCCTTCTAATAACAGCTTCCTGGGCTGCTTTTGGGAACTAGTCTTCCCTTAGATTCAATGTTTACATTTCAGATGGTGCTGAACCTGCTCTGTGAATTCAGAGACTTAGGCATAGTCAAAGAGTATCAATGAGCAACAGTACTAAGATTTTAGGTAAAATTACTAGAAAAATCTAATGATATGGCAAATCTAGAAGGGTGTTTAAACATTTTTAAACAAATGTGCTTCCAACTGAAGTCAGCACAATGGAAAAAATTGCTGGAGAGAATGAGAGAATCAATGAAATATTATGTGGGCACCTGAATCTTGCTCTGCCTGAAGTCAGATGACTCCTTTATGACTTCAATTTTATAAACAAATGAATACTGTTTATTTCAAAAAAAAGTGTTGAATAATAAAAAGTAAAATTAGAATGTTTATAATCTTGTAGGAATTTTGTGATTATAGAGTATTTGCCATAGTATCCACTATTTGATGAAATTTGTTTGTGTGAACACCTATCTTGGTTAGTACAGATCAATGACTGAGTCTTACCAACACTACCTATCTGAAGATTGAGGGAGGCAACCATGATAAACATTTAGAGAATTTCTTCTTAGCAATAACAGGCAACTTTTAGAAGCAGAAAACATAATTTTCAAAAAATTAGGACATATCATTCCATGAAACTTTACTGGAATGCATTTATAGAGCATGCTCCATTTGTCAGATAATATTCTTGTTCCCAAGTATTATTCCTCATCCTAGCCAAAGCCAGACTCTCGCTTTACAATATTAGTGCCAAGACTCTGTAAGACAAACAGCGTAAGAGTCAAAAGAATAGTAACACATGTAAATAATACATAAAAAACATGGATTACACTAGAACTGGAGACACTCTGAGTCATATCTGGCTAAAGATTTTCACTAGTATCTTTGGAAGACATAACAAAAATATAGCTAATTCCATTATTTGAGTACAATCATTCATAATTTTTTATAACCGCCATCATTTCTAGAAACTTCTGCATTCAGAATACCTTTTATGATATGCAGATCTTGGCCAAAAGGCAGAGATTCTATCCTACCATTTCATCCAATATTCTGGTGCCTAGAATGGGCACATCATAGAGAATGTTACCTTTAAAAGCTCAGCCATCTGGAGCTCTTACACATCTGCAGACATATCTGCATGTAGAAAGTGTACAGACTTATCAGCATCTATCCCAACATTCCCATGCAATACTCTTTTAACATGGAGAATTCAACTTCACAAATGGCATTAAAAATTGCATCTTTGAGAGTCTTATAATAGAGCTGTTAACATATTAGCAATCTGTTAGCAGTCTGGACTGTCATGAGCAAGAACCCACGCACAGTATGAGCCATCGTTTATTTTTGGTCACACCAAGAAAGTACAACATTTATTTTAATAGACTAAGACATAAAAATCCCCAGCAGGTTGAGATGCACCAAATGGGATATTGATAGACGACAAAATGTTGTTGACTCTTTATAAGGACAGAGGACAGACTGGGAGCTTGCAGCTTGTTTTTAACTCTTATAAAAATAGGCAAGCCATTCTCTTGGTCACTCTAGGAAGAAATCTCAATTACTGTGTTAGTTTTCCTCTCAAGTGGCGATTGGTTGATGCCATTATTTACAATCCACGAGGATTGTTTTTCAAAGAGATACTCTGTTGGAAACATGAAACAGTGTACTCTTAGCCAGCTGTACTATTTTTATTCCCCTTTGGGAATAGTGAAGTATGATTCTGCACATACAGTACATGATTATGGCAAGACATTTTAAATGGGAAACTATTGGGCATGAATGTGTAGGTACCAGGTTGAAAATTGGGCAGTGCCTTCAGAACATAATTCATACTACCTATCTCTGGTGGTTGATATACTGAAAAGGAGAAGCTTATAATAATCTTATTATACGTAATGCATGTATACTATGGAGATAACTTTTATGTTTAATTTTTGAATTTGGTCTTTCCCTTGAAGTCAGAAGAGGAAAATTACTGACTTGAAACTCAGGGGCTAAAGAAAAGAAAATATAAATAGGGCTTTGGTGTGGAACCACAGGCCTGGTGTGCAGTGCACAGACTGTACTTAAATAAGAATTCTGTATTTTGAGTAGTTTTTTTCGAAGCCCCCAAAATGAAGGAATTTCTGCAGGAGAATGGTCAAGACAGGTGGGAAGCAATTTTAAACATAGTGGCTTCCTCAGTAGAAAGCTGGGAGCAGAGTAAGAGACATCGTTAGAACAAAAACATACTGTGCAAGATGAAAACTGCATCAGCAGAGAGATCGTATGATGTTTATGTGGGATGAATCATTTCTCTGTTTTCTTTACACTTAGAGTAGAAGTAGTCACGTACTTTTCTTTTTTCCTTCTGAAAAGCTTCTTTTTATCAGAAACTCATAAACCATTGCCCATAACCATACCTGGCTGTTTTCTCAAGAGCGAGCTCTTACTGTCATTCTCTTTGGTTGTTGAAAGTTGGGTGAAGTGACCTGGTTAAGATGAGTTCTGAAGAGATAGGACAGGCAGTGGAAGTATTTCTTACCTACAATGGTATATTGATGGAGCCCAAGAAAAAGTCCAGTTGCATAGATTATGAGGGCTAGAGTTCAAAAGAGTATACACATAAGTTTGCAAAACAAGTTGTAGGCATTTGGAACTGGAGTACTGAGCTTGGCAATTTCAAGAGTGGGTTGAAAAGGTGAGTTGATGTGAAACTTCTGGCATCCAGACTTTTTCAGGAAGCTGTTGTATGGACGAGATACATTCACTTAAAAGGTCTGAGGACATTTACTCCATATAACAGTATTAGAAATGCAGTTGTGAGTAAGAAAACACCATACTGGCTCTCATGAGGCTTACAGCCTCATATCAATTTTTATCAGCAGGATATTGTTTTTGTCAGGAAATGATTTGGCTTTTACATTGTTTCCAATGGATTGTATGTCAGGCTATGTGTTTGTTTTAAATAAGCCAATGTACAATATTCTGCAGTAAAAAAAATTTTTGTCTTTTCCCAATTCATCATGAAAATGAAATGTGCTGATCAAACATTTCATCAGGCAATGTATAGATTTTTGGATTATGCAAAGTGATTAATTTTCTGGAACTATATTTAATCTTCTGGTGATAAACTAAAAAGATGAATGTTTCAATTGGCAGGAATAGCTGCTCATTCATCTTGTTGTCAACATTTAAAAAAAGAAAGAAAAGAGAAAAGCAAGCAAACAAGCAAGTAAGAAAATACAAGACTCCATGAAATACTTTGTGGGAATTTATTTCCTTGCCTTAATGTGGTCAGTAGCCACAGCTTTATTAACCCATGAAAACTGACCCAATTAAACCACACTTTTATATCTTTGCAATTTATATTTAACTAGGAATTTCTCTCCACTTTGATATTCCATATCTCTATAGCACTTTTGCTACTTAGATTATCTCTAATGTCTTACTGATTTAATTATTTGTACCTTTTGAGACTACTTAATTTCCAGAGATAAATGATTTTATCATAAGAATATAGTTCAAAGAAATATATATCAATTTTTAAAACACACAAGGAAATATAATGTTTTAAATAATAAACATTGACATGTTTTGGATTTGTGTCCCCACCCAAATCTCATGTCAAATTGTAATCCCCAATGTTGCAGGAGGGGCCTTGTGGGAGATGATTTGATCATGGGATCAAATTTCCCCCTTGCTATTATCATGATAGTGAATGAATTCTCATGGGATCTGGTTGTTTAAAAGTGTGTAGCATCTCTCCCTTTGCTCTATTCCTCCCTGTCCATGTGAAGAAGTACCTCCTTCCTTTTCATCTTCTGCCATAATTGTAAGTTTCCTGAGGCCTCCCCAGCCATGCTTCCTGTACAGCCTGTGGAATCATGAGCCAACTAAACCTCTTTTATTTATAAATTACCCAGTCTCAGGTATTTTTTTATAGCAGTGTGATAACAGACTAATGCAGCAAATTGGTACCAAAAAGTGGGGCACTGCTATAAAGATACCTGAAAGCGTGGAAGCATCTTTGGAATTGGGTAATGGGAAGAAGTTGGAAGAGTATGGAGGGCTCAGAAGGAGACAGGAAGATGACAGAAAGTTTGGAACTTCCTAGAGACTTCTTAAATTATTGTGACCAAACTGATGATTGTGATATGGCCAATGAAGTCCAGACTGAAGAGATCTCAGATGGAGATATGGAAGTTACTGAGAACTTAAGCAAGGATCATTTTTGTTATGTCTTGGCAAAGAGGTTAGAGGTATTGTGCCCCTGCTCTAGAAATCTATGGAACTTTGACCTTGAGAGTGATGATTTAGACCATTTGGTGAAAGAAATTTCTAACCAGGAGAACATTCAAGATATGACCTGGCTGCTTCTAGAAGCTTATGCTCATATTCATGAGCAAAAAGATGTAGAACTAGAACTTATATTTAAAAGGGAAGCAGAACATAAAAGTTTGAGAAGTTTGCAGCCTGGCCATATGGTGGGAAAGAAAAACCCATTTGGGGGGAGGAATTCAAACTGGCTTCAGAAATTTGCATAAGTAAACGGGAGCCAAATGTTGATAGCCAGGATAATGGGGATAATGCCTTGAAGGCATTTCAGAGACCTACAGGGCAGCTTCTCCCATCGCAGGCCTGGAGGCGTAGGAGGGAAGAATGTTTTTGTGGGCCAGGGCCACTGCCCTCCTGCTTTGTGTGATCTCAGGACATGGCCCCCTGAATTGTAGCTGCTCCAGCTCTACCCATGGCTAAAAGGAGCCAATGTACAGCTCAGGCTGTTGCTTCAGAAGGTGCAATCCATAAGCTTTTGTGGCTTTCACATGGTATTAAATCTGTAGGGGTGCAGAGTGTGAGAGTTGAGGCTTGGGAGCCTGCACCTGTATTTCAGAGGATGTATGGGAATGCCTGGATGTCCAGGCAGAAGTCTGCTGCAGGGCTGGAGGCTTCATGGAGAATGTCTACTAGGGCAGTGCCAAGAGGAAATGTGGGGTTGGAGCCCCCACACAGAGTCTCCACTGGGACACTGCCTGTTGGAGCTGTGAGAAGAGGGCCACCATCCTTCAGAACCCAGGATAGAATGGTAGATCCACTGACAGCCTATACCATGCTTTTGGAAAAGCCTCAGGCATTCAACACTCCATGAAAGCCCATGAAAGCAGCTGCAGGGGCTGTACCCTGCAGAACCATAGAAGCAGAGCTTCCCAAGGCCTTGGGAGCCCACCCCTTGGATCAGTGTTGCCTGGATCTGACACATGAAGTCAAAGGAGATTATTTTGGAGCTTTAAGATTTAATGACTGCACTGCTGGGCTTTGGACTTGCACAAGGCCTGTCACCACTGCTTTTGGCTAATTTCTTCCCTCTGGAAAGGTAGTATTTACCCAATGCATTTCCCCCCATTGCATCTTGGAAGTAACTAACTTGTTTTTTATTTTATAGACTCATAAGTGGGAGCAACTAACCTTGTCTCAGGTGAGATTTTAGACTGTGGACTTTTGAGTTAATGCTGAAGTGAGTTAAGACTTAAGAGACTATTGTGAAGGGGTGATTGTCTTTTGCAATGTGAGAAGGACATGAGATTTGGGAGGGGCCAGTGGTGGAATGATATGGTTTGGATTTGTGTGCCCACCCAAATCTCATTTCAAATTGTAATCCCCAGTGATGGAGGAGGGGACTAGTGGGATGTGATTGGATCCTGAGGGCAGACCTTCTCCTTGCTGTCCTTGTGATAGTGAGTGAGTTTTCATGAGATCTGGTTGTTTAAAAGTGTGTAGCACCTCCCCTTTATCTCTCTTCCTCTGCTCTGGCCATGCTTTCTCTTTACCTTCTGCCATGATTGTAAGTTTTCTGAGGCCTCCTCAGCCATGCTTCATGTACAGCCTGTGGAACCATGAGCCAATTAAATATTTTTTCTTTAAAAATTATCCAGACTTAGATATTTTTTTATCAGTGCAAAAATGGAGTAATACATATGTGTTATTAAGTTCTATGGGATATTTATAATTTCTAGTTTCAGAATTTCAAAACCAATAACCTCCTGTAATACTGAGTCATGCAGCTCATACAAATAATGAGTTTTAGAAAATAAGAGGGTGGATTTTGCGTCTTTTTGCACACCTAATGTTGAAATCATTCCTAAACCTTTTTTTCAATTGGAGAAGCTGATACTAAATCTCTCAAGGTGAGGTCTGTCACCATGATTGCCCTTGTGTATACAACAGCTTAACTGGCTTTT
This sequence comes from Piliocolobus tephrosceles, assembly GCF_002776525.5. Taxonomy (NCBI): domain Eukaryota; kingdom Metazoa; phylum Chordata; class Mammalia; order Primates; family Cercopithecidae; genus Piliocolobus; species Piliocolobus tephrosceles. The sequence goes on from NC_045437.1 coordinate 127,999,561, forward strand.
CTGTTCTTAGGAAGCTAGGAGGGCCACTGTTTCAAAAAGAGCTATGAGGAATAATTTAGCCATACTGTGAGAAATTTAAATTAGCCCAATGGTTTTTGTGAAAAAGAACTTATTTAATCAACTCCTAGAGGACAGAAAATAAAAGTGTCCCATCACTAACAGTCATATCCCTGCCTTTCTTGGTTAAAGCACAGGTGTTAACAAAAGAGTATCCTCTGAGTGTAGGAAACATTCATTTCATTGAACTGGTAATGAGATTCATTATAACTATAGAGAACCATGTATGTGAATATCTTGCCATTCATCAGCTGAATAATCTTGGGTAAATTACTTAATTCTTTGCACACAAGATGCTTCAATTGAAAAATGGGCATAATAATAAAACCTACCTCATAGAGTTGTTATGCACACCTAATGAGTTAATATTATAAAGCACTTGAATACCAGCATCTGAGAAGCACTTTATTGGTTTGGTGCTCTATAAAGAAAATTACAAGGACACTAGAATAAAACAATATAGTGCCTCCATGATTATTTTCACACTGAGTCTTCATGAAATATTAGATTTCCATGCTCAATTCCTTTTTCCTATATGAAAAAACAAGTGGATTAAGCAACTATCTTCAAAGTATATGAGAGTCTTCAGAATGTGGTCATTAGTTGTCACATTGCCTAGGTTCAAACCCTGACTATTATGCACTTGTGCGATCTTAAACAAAAATCTTAAACCACATTGTGCTATATTTCTCTCACTTGTGAAACAATAGTATTTGACACATAAATTATTTTATGAGGATTAATTAACATGATGGATGATAAAGATTTAGCCATTACAGTGCTATTGTAAATTTTCTTTTAGTTTCTTTTACTTTAAGTTATGGGATACATGTGCTAAAAGTGCAGGTTTGTTACATAGGTATAGATGTGCCATGGTGGTTTGCTGCACCTGTCAACCCATCATCTAGGTTTTAAGCCCCACATGCATTAGGTATTTGTCCTAATGTTCTCCCTCCCGTTTCTCCCAACCTCTGACAAGCTCTAGCATGCGATGTTTCCCTCCCTGTGTCCAGGTGTTCTCACTGTTCAGCTTCCACTTATGAGTGACAACATGCAGTGCTTGGTTTTCTGTTCCTGTGATAGTTTCCTGAGAATTATGGTTTCCAGCTTCATCCATGTCCCTGCAAAGGACATGAGCTCATTCTTTTGTATGGCTGCATAGTATTCCATGGAGTATATGTGCTACATTTTCTTTATCCAGTCTATCACTGATGGGCATTTTGGTTGGTTCCAAGTCTTTGCTATTGTAAATAGTGCTGCAATAAACATATGCATGCATGTGTGTGTCTTTATAGTAGAATAATTTATAATCTTTGGGTATATACCCAGTAATGGGATTGCAGGGTCGAATGGTATTTCTGGTTCTAGATATTTGAGAAATCACCACACTGTCTTCCACAATGGTTTAACTAATTTATACTCCCACCAACAGTGTATAAGCATTGCTATTTCTCCACATTCTCACCAGCATTTGTTCTTTCCAGACTTTTTAATAATCATCATTCTAACTGGCGTGAAGTGGTATCTCATTGTGGTTTTGGTTTGCATTTCTCTAATGATCTGTGATTATAAGCTTTTTTTCTTCACTCACTGTTTGATGGACTTGTTTTTTTTCTTTTAATTTTTTTAAGTTCCTTGTATAGTCTGGATATTAGACCTTTGTCAGATGGATAGATTGCAAAAAATTTCTCCCATTTGTGGGTTGCCTGTTCACTCTGATGATACTTTCTTTTGCTGAGCAGAAGCTCTTTTGTTTAATTAGATTCCATTTATCAATTTTGGCTTTTGTTAGAATTGCTTTTGGTGTTTTGGTCATAAAGTTTTTGCCCATGCCTATGTCCTTAATGGTATTGCCTAGGTTTTCTTCTAGGGTTTTTATGGTTTTTGTTATACGTTTAAGTCTTTAATCCATCTTGAGTTAATTTTCATATAAGTTGTAAGGAAGGGGTTCAGTTTCTGTTTTCTGCATATGGCTAGCCAGTTTTCCTAGCACCATTTATTAAATAGGGAATCCTGTCCCTATTGCTTGTTTTTGTCAGGTTTGTCAAAGATCAGGTGGTTTTAGATGTGTAATGTTATTTCCGAGACCTCTGTTATGTTCCATTGGTCTATATATCTGTTTTGGTACCAGTACCATGCTGTTTTGGTTACTGCAGCCTTAGTTTGAAGTCAGGTATGCCTCCAGCTTTGTTCTTTTTGCTTAGGATTGTCTTGGATATACAGGCTCTTTTTTGGTTCCATATGACATTTAAAGTAGTTTTTTCTAATTCTGTGAAGAAAATCAGTGGCAGCTTGATGGGAATAGCGTTTAATCTAAAAATTACTTTGGGCAGTATGGCCATTTTCATGATACTGATTCTTCCTATCCATGAGCATGGAATTTTTTCCATTTGTTTATGTCCTCTCTTATTTCCTTGAGCAGTGGTTTCTGGTTCTCCTTGAAAAGGTTCTTCATGTCCCTTGTAAGTTGTATTCCTAGGTATTTTATTATCTTTGTAGCAATTGTGAATGGAAGTTCACTCATGATTTGGCCCTCTGCTTGTCTATTATTGGTGTATAAGAATGCTTGTTATTTTTGCACACTGATTCTGTATCCTGAGACTTTGCTGAAATTGTTTATCAGCTTAAGGAGTTTTGCGACTCTGATGATGGGCTTTTCTAAATATACAATCATGTCATCTGCAAATGGAGAGAGTTTAACTTCCTCTTTTCCTGTTTGAATACTTTTTATTTCTTTCTCTTGACTGATTGCTATGGCCAGAACTTCTAGCACTATGTTGAATAGGAGTAGTGAGAAAGGGCATTCTTGTCTTGTGCTGGTTTTCAAAGGGAATGGGGAGCATTCCTTTGACAATCCCTTATGATAAATCCATAGCCGATATCATACTGAATGGACATTCAATATAATGGGCAGTATGATAATGGTTATGGGTTTGTCATAAATAGCTCTTATTATTTTGAGATATATTCCATCAATACCTAGTTTACTGAGAGTTTTTAACATAAAGCAGTGTTGAATTTTATCAAAGGCCTTTTCTGCATCTATTGAGATAATCATGTGGTTTTTATCATTGGTTCTGTTTATGTGATGGATTACATTTACTGATTTGCATATGTTGAACCAGCCTTGCATCCCAGAGATGAAATTGGCTTGAATATAGTGGATAATCTTTTTCATGTGCTGCTGGATTCTGTTTGCCAGTATTTCATCGAGGATTTTCACATTGAGGTTCATCAGAGATATTGGCCTGAAATTTTCTCTTTGTGTGTGTGTGTCTCTGCCAGGTTTTGGGGTCAGGATGGTACTGGCCTCATAAAATGAATTAGGGAGGATTCCCTCTTTTTCTATTGTTAGGAATAGTTTCAGAAGGAATGGTACCAGCTCCTTTTTGTACCTCTTGTAGAATTCGACTGTGAATCCTTCTGGTCCTGGGCTTTTTTTTGGTTGGTAGGCTATTAATTACTGCCTCAATTTCAAAACTCGTTATTGGTCTATTCAGAGATTCGACTTCTTCCTGATTTAGTCTTGGGAGGGTGTATGTGTCCAGGAATTTATCCATTTCTTCTAGATTTTCTAGTATATTTGCATAGAGGTGTTTATAGTGTTCTTTGATTGTAGTTTGTATTTCTGTGTGATCAGTGGTGATATCCCCTTTATCATTTTTTATTGTGTCTATTTGATTGTTCTCTATTTTATTCTTTATTAGTCTGACTAGCAATCTATCTATTTTGTTAATCTTTTCAAAGAACCAGCTCCTGGATTCATTGATTTTTTGAAAGGTTTCTCATGTCTCTATCTCCTTCAGTTCTGTGCTGATCTTAGTTATTTTTTGTCTTCTACTAGCTTTTGAATTTGTTTTTTCTTTCTTCTCTAGTTCTTCTAATTGTGATGTTAGGGTGTTGATTTTAGACCTTTCCTGTTTTCTGATGTGAGCATTTAATGCTATAAATTTCCCTCTTAACACTGCTTTAGCTGTATCTGATAGATTCTGGTATGTTGTCTCTTTGTTCTCATTGGTTTCAAAGAACTTAAGCCTAAATTTCATTATTTACCCAGTTGTCATTCAGGAGCAAGCTGTTCAGTTTCTATATACTTGTGCAGTTTTGATTGAGTTTCTTAATTCTGAGTTCTAGTTTGATTGCACTGTGGTCTGAATGTTTGTTCAGACCACATTTTGGTTTGGGGTGGAAAATTCTGTAGATGTCTATTAGTTCTGCTTGGTCCATAGTTGAGTTCAAGTCCTGAATATCCTTGTTGATTTTCTGTCTTGTTGAATTGTCTAATATTGACAGTGGAGTGTTAAAATCTCCCACTGTTTTGTGTGGGAGTCTAAGTCTCTTTGTAGGTCTCTAAGAACTTGCTTTATGCATGTGGGTGTTCCTATTGGGTGCACATATATTTAGAGTGGTTAGCTCTTTTTGTTGCATTGATCCCTTCACCATTATATGATGCCCTTCTTTGTCCATTTTGATCTTTGTTGGTTTAAAGTCTGTTTTATCAGAGACTAGGATTTCAACCCCTGCTTCTTTTTTTTTTTTTTTTGCTTTTGATTTGCTTGGTAAATTTTCCTCCGTCCCTTTATTTTGAGCCTATGTGTGTCTTTGCATGTGAGATGGGTCTCCTGAATACAGCACACCAGTGGGTCTTCACTCTTTATCCAATTTGCCTGTGTGTGTCTTTTAATTGGGGCATTTAACTCATTGACATTTAAGGTTAGTATTGTTATGTGTGAATTTGATCCTGTTATTATGATTCTAGCTGGTTATTTTGCACAATAGTTGATGTCGTTTCTTCATAGTGTTGTTGGTCTTCATATTTTGGTGTGTTTTTGCAACAAAATTGCAGTGGCTGATACTGGGTTTTCCTTTCCATATTTAGTGCTTCCTTCAGGAGGCAGGCCTGGTGGTGCCAAAATCCCTCAGCATTTGCTAGTCTGTAAAGGATTTTATTTCCTTCACTTATGAAGCTTAGTTTGGCTGGATATAAAATTCTGGGTTGAAAATTCTTTTCTTTAATAATGTTGAATATTGGCCCCTACACTCTTCTAACTTGTAAGGTTTCTGCAGAGAGATCTGCTGTTAGTCTTATGAGATTCCTTTTGCAGGTAACCTGACCTTTCTCTCTGACTGTCCTTAACATTTTTTCCTTCATTCCAACCTTGGAGAATCTGATGATTATGTGTCTTGGAGTTGCCCTTCTTGAGAAATATCTTAGTGGTGTTTCTGTATTTCTTGAATTTGAATGTTGGCCTGTTTTGCTAGGTTGAGTAAGTTCTCCTGGATAATATCCTGAAGTGTGTTTTTCAAGTTGGTTCTATACTCCCCATCACTTTCAGGGACCCCAATCAATCATAGGTTTGGTCTTTTCACATAATACCATATTTCTTGGAGGCTTTGTTCATTCCTTTTCATTCTTTTTTCTCTAATCTTGTCTTCATACCTTATTTTAGTAAGTTGATCTTCAATCTCTGATATGCTTTCTTCCACTTGATCGATTTGGCTATTAATACTTGTGTATGTTTCACGAAGTTCTCATCCTGTGTTGTTTTTCAGCTCTATCAGGTCATTTGTGTTCTTCTCTAAACTGATTATTCTAGTTAGCAGTTCTTGCAACCTTTTCTCAAGATTCTTAGCTTCCTTGTATTGGGTTACAACATGCTCCTCTAGCTCTGAGGTGTTTGTTATTACCCACCTTCTGAAGCCTACTTCTGTCAATTCATCAAACTCATTCTCCATCCAGTTTTGTGCCCTTGCTGGGGAGGAGTTGTGATCATTTGGAGGAGAAGAGGCATTCTGGTGTTTGGAATTTTCAACATTTTGGGGCTGTTTTTTCCTCAACTTCATGGATTAATCTACCTTTGGTCTTTGAGGCTGATTACCTTTGGATGAGATTTCTGTGTGGGGGTCCTTTTTATTGATGCTGATGTTATTGCTTTCTGTTTGTTAATTTTTCTTCTAACAGTCAGGCCCCTCATTTGCAGGTCTGCTGCAGTTTGCTGGAGGTCCACTCCACACCCTATTTGCCTGGGTATCACCAGCAGAGACTGCAGAACAGCAAAGATTGATGTCTGCTCCTTCCTCTGGAAACTTTATCCCAGAGGGGCATGGGCCTGATGCCAGCCAGAGCTCTCCTGTATGAGATGTCTGTCAACTCCTGTTGGGAGGTCTCTCTCAGTTAGGAAGCATGGGGGTCAGAAACCCACTTGAGGAGGCAGCCTTTCCCTTATCAGGGCTCAAGTGCTCTGCTGGGAGAACCTCCTTGTCAGGATCTGCTGCTCTCTTCAGAGCAGGCAGGCAAGAATGTTTAAGTCTGCTGAAGCTGCACCCACAGCCGCTCCTTCCCCCAGGTGCTCTGTTCCAGGGAGATGGAAGATTTACCTATAAGCCCCTGACTGGGGCTGCTGCCTTTCTCTCAGAGATGCCCTGCCCAGTGAAGAGGAATAGCAGATGGGACACAGAGGCAGTCTGGCCACAGCTATTTTACTGTGTTGTGTTGAGTTCCACCCAGTCCAAATTTCCAGGCCTCTTTGGCACTGTCAGGGGAAAACCACCTATTCAAGCCTCAGTAATGGTGAACTGATCCCCCACACCAAGCTTTATCATCCCAGGTCAATTTCAGACTGCTGTGCAGGCAGTGAGAATTTCGAGCCTGTGGTTCTTAGCTTGTTGTGCCCCGTAGGAGTGGGGCCACTTGACTCTCTGACTTCAGCCCCATTTCCAGGGGAGCGAATGGTCTGTCTCTTTGGAGTTCCAGGTGCCACTGGGGTATATAAAAAAAAAACAAAAACAAAAACAAACAAACAAACAAAAAACCACAAAAAATTTCTTGCAGCTAGCTCAGTGTCTGCCCAAACAGATGCCCAGTTTTTAAACCCAGGTCCCTGATGGTGTAGGCACATGAGGGAATCTTCTGACCTGAAGATTGCAAAATCCGTGGGAAAGATGTAGTGTCCAGGCTGGATAGCACAGTCCCTCATGGCTTCCCTTTGCTGGGAAAGGGATGCCCCCCTGTTCCTCATACTTCCTGGGTGAGGCAATGCCCCACCCCGCTTCTGCTAGCTCTCCATGGGCTACACTCACTGCCTAATCAGTCCCAATGAGATGAACGGGGTACCTCAGTGGGAAATGCAGAAATTGCCCAACTTCTGCATTGGTCTTGCTGGGAGCTGCAGACTGGAGCTGTTCCTATTCAGCCATCTTGCCAGATCCCCCTGTAAATTTTCAATGATGTTGTTTTTGTTATTATTGTTACATATGTAATATATATGTAATATACATAAAGACAGTTGAATAAAATATTAAATTAATAGATGACAGGGTGTAACATTTTTCACCCAAGTTGGACTGGTTAGTTATTTTATGTCTTTTGATTTAAAGAATGGTTTCTCAACTATTTTTATTATTATTATTGGCACATTTATGAATTTAGCTAATAGTGTCATACAACTAAGTAAAATAGGATGTCAAAACAAGCTAAAAAGCAATAAACTATTTCTTCCCTGGTCATGTAAAGGCTAGCATCATTGTACTTAAATATATGAAGTTGAGTATTTTATTACCCAGGTGGCTTTCCTACTACGTGAAATGATTGCTTTCCTTATACAATGTATAAAAGGAGGTTCTGGAATTTTGCCCTCAGATTGCAGAGCTGGAAGAGAAAGAGTTGTCAGGAACACGTTGGAACGAGATTCAGGGCATGATATGTACCCAGGGGATCATAACGAAGCCTGGGCTGGAAAAAGAGTTTGATAGTTCAACTTTCATGAAAAATGTGGAGTGGAAAGGAGTGAAAAATCTGGCTTCCTGCTCCAATATTTTCCATGTCATTATTGAAGTATTTCAATTATCTGGACAATAAAATAAGGGAGTACATGATAGATGGTTGTCCAAAGGCAATATTGCTCTTCAGCACCATTAATATTTTAAGTTTACACTAAAATAGCAGTTGGGACATCTATGGTGATTTTGGCTTAAGGCAATGCTAAATCCTGAGAATTGCTGAAGCACTTTGAAGAACAGCACCCCAAGCTCTATTCCACAAACTGGCTTTGATGATTGATAAATTATAATGGCAATTAATGTAGTTAATTTCAAAAATTAAAGAGATACCTATTTTTTTTTTCAAGTTTTGCTATAGTATGCAGCACTTTTTTCAAAGATACTTAGACTCATTTGCTGTTTGCCTCAGGTTTTGTCTCCTGCCTTCCTACAGCTCTTCAGCAGGTCTCTCTGACATGAACCCACCTGAGTATGTCAGTGTGCTTCCACTGCCCAATTGTTCTATACTCCAAATCAAAAGAATGACATCCTTCTCTAGCGTTCTGGACTTCTGAAAATTGGATGCTTTATTTGAAAACATAAAGAAAATGTGACTCTTTCTCATGTTGTTCTTCTCTCCATAGGGAGGCCATTACATTAATGCCTTCAGCTTTTCGCAGAGCCCAGATTGCTTTGATGGGTGCTTTGAAATGTCTGATCATTATAACTCAGTCACTCAAGACCCCTCACTTAAAAATTCTAGTTATGGAATAATTGTGATGCCATAGGAAGAAAATTAAGCAAGCTATCTACTCTTGGGAAATGTTAACAAATGCTTGTGCATACTGAGAAGAGTCCACGGGGAAGAAAATGAGCCACACAAGGTCAGAATAACTTACTATGCTGTTAATAATATCTTCCTGGTTATTGAGGGGCTATTCATTTTTATTAAATACCCAAACACTGAGGCATTGAGAATATTGAACTCTAACTGTTTTGATGAAAAATATAGATTTTTAAAAAATTTTAGCCAACAGTTTTTGAAAGCTGATTATTGATCAGACCCTATGCCTAAGACTTTATATATACATTCCTTCACCTAATCTTCACAGTGATCTGTGATCTAAGGCTTTTATGAAGATTCAGCCAGAAAACATATAGAAAATATTTGCAATAAATGGCTTCTGACACATAGTAATTGTGGTATTATGATTTTTCTTATTTATTGCAATTAGGTGAGACTTAAGCATACATGAGCATAATATATATGATCATAAATGCTTACACTAATTACAGTGACCAAAAAAATTTAAACACATTTGAATTATTAATTGACTTAAGAGAAGTGTCTCTGACTTGGTTCCTTGAGTGTTCTCACCTATAGTTATTATACACTTATCACTATGAAGACATAAAGATTTTTTAAAAGTGGCCTTTGAAGAGCATGTAATGAAATTGGAAAATCATTCTAAGCTTGCAGAAAACTTATGGAATAATAGATATTGGTATACAGTCAAATGCTGAATGGTAAGATGTAGGTAATTGACTAAAAATAGAGTTTGGAGAATTTTCCTGGAGGAAATAAAGCTTCCTGAAGTCTTCAAATTCGAAAATTTAGGTGATTTTATTTTAAAGAGGAAAGGAAAGAAAACAAAAACCATTGTAAGTAATACCCAAGGTTTCTTTCCATGGTGAACAGTGGGAAATGAGTTCTTAAGGATTCTTGGTGCTCACTGATGGGAAAAATCAATATTGTTAAAATGGCCATACTACCCAAAGCAATGTACAGATTCAATGCTATTCTTATAAAACTACCAATGACATTCTTCACAGAACTAGAAAAAACTATTTTAAAATTCATGTGGAACTAAAAAAGAGCCTGAAAAGCCAAAGCAATCCTAAACAAAAAGAAAAAGCTGGAGGCATCATGTTACCTGACTCTAAACTATACTACACGGCTACGGTAAACAAAAAGGCATGGTACTGGTACAAAAACAGACACATAGACAAATGGAACAAAATAAAGAGCCCAGAAATGCAGCTGCACAGTTAAAACCATCTGATCCTCAATAAAGGTGACAAAATCAAGCAATGGGGAAAAGACTTCCTATTCAATAAATGGTTTGGGGATAACTGGCTAGCCATAAACGGAAGATTGAAGCTGGATGCCTTACTTATACTATATACAAAAATAAACCCAAGATTGATTAAAAACTTATATGTAAAACTTAAACATTTAAAAATCCTGGAAGATAACCTAGGAAATACCGTTCTGAACATAGGCCTTGGCAAAGATTTTGTGATGAAGACACCAAATGCAATTGCAACAAAAACAAAAATTGACAGATGGGACCTAATTAAACTAAACAACTTCTGGACAGGAGAAGAAATTACCAACAGAGTAAACAGACAACCTACAGAATGGGAGAAAACATTTGCAATATATGCAACCGACAAAGGTCTAACATCCAGAATCTATAAGGAACTTAAACCAACAAGCAAAGGGCTGAGCATGGTGGCTCACACCTGTAATCCTAACACTTTGGGAGGCCAAGGCAGGTGGATCTTCTGAGGTCAGGAACTCGAGACCAGCCTGACCAATGTGCTGAAACCCCGTTTCTACTAAAAATACAAAAATTAGCCGGGTGTGGTGCCTGTCATCCCAGCTATTGGGAGGCTAAGGCTGGAGAATTGCTTCAACCTGGGAGGCGGAGATTGCAGTGAGCCAAGGTCACACCACTGCACTCCAGACTGGAAGACAGAGTGAGTGTCTGTCTCAAAAAAAAAAAACAAAACAAAACAAAACAAACAAACAAACAAAAAAAAAGCAAGCAAAAAACAGTGCCATTAAAAAGTAGGCAAAGGACATGAACAAACACTTCTTAAAACAAGTCATAATGTGGCCAACAAGGATATGAAAAAATGCTCAACATCACGAATCTCTAAAGCAGGGGTCCCCAACCACTGGGCTGTGGACCACTAGCAGTCTGTGGCATTAGATTCTCATGGGAGTATGAATGCTATTGTGAACTGCACAAGGGATCTAGGTTGTGCACTCCACTCCTTATGAGAATCTAATGCCTGATGATCTGAGGTGGAAGAATTTTATCCCAAAACCATCCCACCTCATCCATGAAAACATTGTCATCCACAAAACTGCTCTCTGGTGCCAAAAACGTTGGAAACTGCTGCGTTAGAAAAATGGAAATCAAAACCCCAATGAAATATTATCTCACACCAGTCAGAATGATTATTATTAAAAAGTAAAAAAATAACAGATGCTGTTGAGGTTGTGGAGAAAAGGGAATGCTTATACACTGGTCGTGGGAATGTAAATTAATTCAGCCATTGTGGAAAGCAGTTTGGCAATTTCTCAAATAACTTAAAATAGAACTACCATTCAACCCAGCAATTCTATTGTTGGGTACATACCCAAAGGAATATAAATCATTCGACCATAAAGGCTCATTCGACCACAGATGCTCATATGTTCATTGGAGCTCTATCACAGTAGCAAAGCCATGGGATCAATCTAAATGCCCATCAATGGTAGACTGGTGGAAGAAAATGTGGTACATATACATCATGGAATACTACACAGCCATAAAAAAAATGAAGTCATGGTCCTTTGCAGCAACATGCATGGAACTGCAGGCCATGATCCTAAGTGAATTAATGCAGGAACAAAAAGTAAAATACCACATGTTCTCTTATAAATGGAAGCTAAATATTGAGTAGACATAGACACAAGGAAAGGAACAGCAGACACTGGGGGCTACTTGGAGGTGGAGGGTGGTAGTAGTCACAGGATTGAAAAAACTACGTATTTGGTACTATACTCATTACCTGGGTGGCAAAATAATCTGTACAACAAACCCCCATGATGTGCAGTTTACCCACATAACAAACCTGCGCATGTACTGCTGAACCTAAAATAAAATTTAAAAAAATTTACATTTAAACAAAAATTTTTAAAAGATTATATAATAAAAAGTTATTATATAATCTTTCACCATAAGTACTCTAAAAAATGTATGGTTCATCACAAATGTAATTCCACACTGTTTGTCTTAGAGCCCAATAATCTATTTCTTGACTCCAGCCAAAGACCTTTAATTGTACCTAAAACAAATGTTCCATGCCTGGACATCGGGAGGGCTAAAGCTGGCATCTCTCTAAGTAACCCCTTCTACACCCCAACCCTACTCCTGAGTGAAAGTTGAAGAGAATCCACCTTCTAAGAGTTGAGTGGATGTTCTGAAGCTACAAGAAAAATGTCAGGACTGACATTTTAGGCTGAAGTGATTCTGCTAATTTCAATTTGGGCTATTAGCATTTGAGGCCTTTTATTTCTCTCTCTTTTCCTTCTCATCTTCCCCTTACTTATATGCTCCCCTTTGTCTGTCATAGTTATATATTTATTAATATTTTATAACTTACTTTGGAAAATGAAGCCACTGGAAACAAATGCTCATATGCTCTTGCAATCTTATTAGTTATCTACATTTGCAAGATGTCTTCATGAAACATGAGGTAGGACTTCTATTTACAGCTATTCTCCACACATTATCTGTGCTTTCCATACTCTCTGCTTTGCTTCTCATAGATCTCTCTCTGATGCCCTTTTCACCTTCTATGATAAACAGAATAATGCCACCCCTCCACACACAAATTGTATTTTTCTTAATCCCTGGAATCCATGTATATGTTAGGTTAGATGGAACAATTGAATTAAGGTTGCAGATAAAATTAAGATTGCTACCAGTTGACCTTGAAATAGGGAGATTATCATGAATTATCCAACTGACCTGGTATAAACACAAAGGAATTTTATTTATTTATTTATTTATTTATTTATTTATTTATTTATTTATTTATTTTGAGAGGGTGTCTCACTTTGTCTTCCAGGCTGGAGTGCAGTGGCCTGATCTTGGCTCACTGCAACCTCTGCCTTCTGGGTTCAAGCGATTCTCCTGCCTCAGCCTCCCTAGTAGCTGGGATTAGAGGCATGTGCCAGTACCCCGGCTAATTTTTGTATCTGTAGTAGAGACAGTGTTTCACCATGTTGGCCCGGCTGGTCTTGAACGCCTGACCTCAAGTGATCTGCCTGCCTCAGCCTCCCAAACTGAACACAAAGGATTTAAAATGTGGAAAAGGGATACAGAAGAGGAGAGTTATAGGGAGATGTTACTACATAAGGTAGACACAGACAAATGCAAAGTTGATAGTTTTGAAGGTGGAGGAAGAAGATCACACGCCAAGAAATGTGGGCAGCCTCCGGAAGCTGAAAAGGTAAAGAAAGAGAAACTCTCACAGAACCTTCAGAGAGTAAAGCTTGCACCTTGATTTTTAGCCCAGAAGACTCATGCCAAACTCCCAGACTACAGAACTGTAATGTAATAAACTAATGATGTTTCAGCTACTAAGTTTGTGACAATTTGTTACAACAGCAACAGGAAACCTTCACAATTCAAAATACAGTGTAGATTCCATGATCATAGCAGCTCCCTTGTAACATTTGATGTCTTTCGTAATTGCTGAAACTATGATACATAGAAGAAACTTAGTGGAATGTCTGGTGGACTGATGAACAGGTAGAGGCCTCTTCATGGAAAGTAGCAGTCTAGGTGTTATGCCATCTTGAGGAATTATGACCACCAGAATATATAGGGACAGTTGGTTTCTACTCAGTAGGGAATATACCATAGGTATATTGGTAAGGAATGGTACTGAGATATGTATCTGAAATCCAGCAAAAAAGGATATAGATGAGATCAAGCACTGCTGCAGGAAATCAAGTACTAGACAAGAGGAACAAAATAGGATCTGCCAAGGCAGAGAAAGTATGAGAAATAAAGAGCAGGTCAAGGAAAAGGAGGCCTTCCCTGAGATTGAGAGGTTTCTGGCTATAGGGGTTATGTGTATGGGGTATGTTTTCCTAAGGTGGGGTTTAAGCTAATTGATTTGGACCTAATGGGTGACTCTGGATTATATCCATTCGCTGCGATTACTTTGTTGTTATTGTTGTTTTAACTGAAAAATATCTTAATGCTTCAATGTATAAACTTTGAAATAGACCAGACTGAGTTCTATTTCTATGTCTTTTATGTACTAAAAGGGCCTCAGTTCCTGATTTGTAAATTTTGGGTAACAATCATACTTACATCACAGAGTTGGCATAGCACATTTAAATATCTTAGGTGCCTAGCATTGCAGTAAGCCTACCACTGAATGATAACTTTCATTGCTACAATGATAATTATATAATATTTATAAATTCAGCAAAACAAAGTCCTATGATGTTTGGCACACTGATGGTCCCATCAATTGCAGCTAAAAAAGTACCCTATTTTCCTAAAGGTTTTAAAATCGGCAAATTCTACATTCCACTCCAGTGCAGCCTTATGGAGCATTCTACTTAACGTTACAGAAAGATATGTTAATTTTAGCTGTCATGGCTGGATATTTATTAAATGCAAGCCTTTCGTCAGCAAGAGCAGAAATTTCAAAACACATGCAGGCATTCTGTTATGTAATTAGAACATGTAAGTTGTTGACATTTCTGTTCCAAATGGTTTACAAAATCATGAAATGTATAAGTATATACATAATATTCTAGGACCAGTAGATATTAAAAGAAATATAATACCACCTGTAGACCCCAAAATGAATATTTTAAATATATATAATGATTATTGAGGATGAAATTGTGCATAATAAACTGCTAATTTTGTGCAACAGAAAACTGGTAAATGGCCATTTTAAAAACCAAATGTTAGTTGTGCGTTTGAGAAAATGACGTTTAAAAGAGCACTACAAGAGACTGATGGTGGCTACAATAATCTCAGAAGCCTTCATTGAAATTGGGATTTTATTTGGGGTTTGAAGCACGAATCGGTGGAGAGCAATGGTAGCAATTTCTGAAAGGAGAAATGGTATCAGAAAGGAATTAGAGGAAGTAAGACCATATTAAATAATGAGGGACAGTGATAGCCATCCACCTCCAAGTAAAGTTGTGTAGAGGAGGCATCTGGAAATGATTTCAATTTCTGGAAATTTTGTTCAAGTCCCCTAGTCTCCCCAGGGTTGGCAATTAGTAAATGACCTCCCAAACCTAGTTCTATTATTTTTGTCATAGCTTTACCTTGGCTCTTTGTTTTAATACGTAACTCATGGTTACTGTACTTAGACTGGCAGTGGAAAAAGAGAAATGGAAAGAGACAAAGTAAGAAAATCAGGTTTAATGTTAAGCTAACCAAGTCTTCTCACAAGAAGTTCAGGCTTCTCTACTAATTGGCTCTATTTTATATACTTTGACTGTTGAGAAAGTTTTTGCATGAGAAGGAAAATAAATGAGGAGCAATATGCAGATGTTCAAGTATCAGGCTCATTAATTAGATACGTATTAGCTAATTCTAATAGCCTACTTGCTATGCCTCAAGGAAATCATAGGAAGGTTAAAGAGATTTTATTTCAAGCCAGTCTTTTTTAAAGTTTTATGATAAGGCTAAGACAATATTATTATGTAAATGTTCTAATCCTGGATGGATAGAACCTTGCCATTTTCTCAAATTTAGTCATTTGCTTACTCAATTAAAATTTCAAAATACACACTTATTCATGTATCACTTTCATTATTTTGCCGTATTTGCACATCAAAATCTAGCTAATTTTAAATATTTCTTTTTACATCAATTTACTGATTTATTAAATAAATGTATTTTAAGAGAAGACACATTTTTCTCTGAAAAGAAAATGTACATCGTATTAGTATAGTAACACCAAAATATTGTTAAATCTTACCTATAAATATGGCTGCTTCTTAAAGATTATGAGTCAGAAGGATTTACTCTCTTAGTTAAAAAAGCAAGATTTTAAAAGGAGGAATCACAGATAATAAAAAGGGCATAAATTACTCACATTGTGGTTTAATATTATTTTACCCTATGTCCAGAAACTGTATAAAAGCATCTACCTTATCGCTGCTTCTGTGAGAGACAGCTGTGACAGGAAAAGAAGGCAAAATAGGTGATATGAGCCTTTCACTACCTAACTGGGCAGGGACACAGTTCTGTTTTTCATACCTCACACACTCTCTATCAGTTTTAATATTTGCATCCTCTACTCTTATATAGGTAAATTATACATAAGTAATTTTGAAAATTTCCACTATAATTTTAATGTTCTACAGTATTTTAACCTCAGTAAAACTGATCCATTCATTTATTCATTAACTCATTTAAAATATTCATTGAATATTTACCTGATGTCAGACTCAGTAGCTAATAAAACAGACAAAAAGAAATCCCTGTCTTCAGGAAAAGAAATAATTAACAAATAAATGCTATATAGGTAGATTAGATAGCTACAAATATAGATACTGATATGTAGATAATGATCAGTGGTATAGAGGAATATAATGTAGGAAAAAAGGAAGTAGGCAATTTTCAAAATGAAGGGCAGAAAAGAACTCAATGGAAACATGATGTTTGACCTAAGCCCCGACTGAGATGAATGAAATTGATACATGAATATCAAATATCCTGAAGAAGAATGTTCCAGGCAGAGGAATGAACTTGAATATACCCTTATGCAATGAGAGGTGAGATCATGTAGGTGAGATCATATTTTAAGTCATTGGATGGGTTTTGGTTTTGACTCCGAGTAAAATAGGCAGTCATTGGTGGTTTAGACATGATATGTTTTGAGGTACATTTGAAAATATCACTAGACTTCTGTGTAAATAATTAGCTGTTTCACTATTGAGAATCTGTGGGGTAGCTAAAGATAGCAAAACACTTAGATGGCTATGGACATTACCCAGGCAAGAGATACTCTTGACTTGGACCAGAGCAGTAGTAGAGGTAATGAGTTTTCTGAAGGTATTGGAAAATAGAGCCAATAGATAATGCTGGTTGATTGAAAGTCAGGAATGAATCCAAAGGTTTGGCCTTAGCAATGGGAAGGATTACATTTCCATTAACTGAAATGGATAAGATTGTGTGAGGAGTAAATTTGGGGGAATGAGGAGTGGAAAAACTTAGATTGATATTCTATAATTTTGAGATGTCTATTATTATACATGCAAGTAGAGATAGATGTCAGATAAGCAGTTGAACATTTAAGAATGAAAGTTCATAGGATCAGTTTGAATTAGAAAAATAAATTTGGGAGATATGATTTTTAAATAGTATTTTGAAATAATAGAGTTACAAACAAATCAATGCAACAATAATCATAGATAGCTTAAAAGTGAGCTTTGTTTAGTGGTCGGGGATGTGTGGTGAAATAAGCAAAGAAGATGGAAGAATGACAAGTGAGGCAGAAGAAAACCTAGGTGTATGTGGTGTCCTGAAAGTCAAGTGAGGAAAATTATTCAGTCAAGATGGATGAAATGTTAAATGTGCAGAGAGTTCAAGAATGATGAAGTCTGAGGCTTAATTAAGTATTGTATTTGACCATATTAAGATTACTGGTTACTTGGACAACAGCACATGTAATGGAGGATTGGAGACAGTAGACTGATAGGAAGGAATCAATAAAAAAAGAATGGGAAGACACTGGAAAAAGAGAGTATATAAAACGTTCAGAGAGTTTTGATGTCAATAAAAATGAAATATTGGTGTTAGATGGAGAGGAAAATGAGATCAAGAGAAGATTTGCTTTATATGATGGTAGAAATTACGTGTAAGCTTAGGGGAAACATCTAGAAGAGAGAGAAAAACTTGTGGTGTCAGAATGATGTGAGTAAACCACCGGATCCACATCTTTGAATAGGCAAAAGAACATGGGATCTAGTGCACAAATGGAAGAGTTGGGTTTCAGTGACAATGTGAACAGCACATTTGTAGCAATGGGAAAAAAACAAAAGGAGTGTGTGGGCCAAAGTTGTCTTTGTTACATAATTGAATATTTCTTCCATTTTATGCAAGTGATATAATCTTCAATGACTTTTTTGTGTTCTTTATATCCTAGAATTTCTTCCAAGGCACAGATTAAATTTTCTTCTCTTCAAAGCCCTCTTTAGTAACAATAGTTCATATGGTCGACTGTCCATCTTGAATGCCAATAACACACAGTAATTGATACAACATATTTTGGTATTTACATGTAATTAATTGTTTTGTCCTTTATTTCTAGATCAAAAGCCAAAGATCTCTCTACTATATTGACGCAACCACCTTATGAACTCATATGCATTTTTAAGCACTAATAAGTTGCTCTTTATTTTTGAGACGCCATCTGTGACTTCTTCCCCCATGGAATCTTTTCTGCTTTTAGCCTCCAGCACATTTAGGACATATTTCTATTATACCAATTCTCCACCTTCATTATAAATATTTTTGCTGATCTTCCTTATGGAGTCTTTTGAATAGGGATTTTATGTTATTTATATTTACTTTGCCATCCTAGGCAGATCACCTTGTATATCATAGATGCAGAAATTGTGAATGAAGACATAAAACAAAATACTAGTATTATGTTTGGATATAAGTATGTGCTAATTGACTTACACTAAATTATTGTCCCACACAATTTAAAAACATTATTACTTATGGGTACTAAAAGTAGTTATTCTATTTCCTAAAAAAATTATTAAATGGACTTGAGATGTAGAAAGGAAGACCACTTATTCCTGACATGAAGCAGAGTATGTGTATTATTGTTTACTATGGTAAATACAAGTCTTATTGATAATGGTCTTAGTCTAGAAATGCTTCAACCTTAGGCATTCATGAAGACTGTTTCATTTTCATTGATGCTTATGTTTTATTATCTTCTTTAGAGTCCTTTACTTAATTCCTCTCATTTTAACAGTTGGTCTGTGTCCCAATTTTAATGTTTATTTCATTGAATCACATATTTACCAAATAATTATTACTGTCTACATTATACTAATGTCATTATATTAGTTCTGGGGTATTTTAATGTTGTCTATTTCCTCGTGACAAATGTTCAGAAAAGAAATTAGAAAATTAGGAAAGAAATAAATAGAAAAGATAAAAGCAAGGTATCTCCAGGTAATTTTACTGATAGTGAATTGTTGATTCCGATTTGTGAGGCAGCTTCAGGCACACTAGGGAAGTTTATAATAACTGCCACATAATACATATCTATCGGCCTTCCTTCTATTTCTCTAATGAACTAATCTCTGGAGCTTCCATCTCCTCTGGAACCTTAATATATCAGGAACACTCTTACCTTAATCCTTCCTTTTGCTGGAAAATTCTCCATTTTCATACTTGGGTTTAGATGTCATCCCCTCAAATCCAAATTGCACCCCCTCATTCACCCCTTTCTCATTCCTTATTTTAACTCAGTCACCGTGTTTTTTCAAAATTTCTACAGCAAAAAGAGACTAGCGTTTATTTTTGTGCTTAAGTAAACTTTATCTAGGACAGTACTTGGCATACAGTTTGCAATTAATGCATATTTTTAAATGAATGAATGAATATTACATGGGTGCATAGATGGATGCATGTATGGAAGGATGGATGATGAATGTGTATGTGTAAGACTTGGGCCTATTATTTTTCATTGTGGACTTAGAATATCTAATATTATTATGTTAGATCATTCTTGCATTGTTATAAATACCTGAGATTGCATAATTTATGAGGAAAGAGGTTTAACTGGCTCACAGTTCTACAGGCTGTACAGGAAGCATGGTGCCTACATCTGCTCAGCTTTTGGTGATAGCCTCTGGAAGCTTACAATCACGGAAGAAAGTAAAGAGAGAGCAGGCATCTCACATGGCAGGAACAAGAAAGATGGGAGGGGAAGTTCCTTAGTTTTAAACAACCATATCTCATGAGTACTCACTCAGTATCATTAGGACAGCACCAAGCCATGAGGCATCCTCTCCCATGATCTAATCATGTCCCACCAGACCCCACCTCCAACACTGAGATTACAATTCAACATGAAGCTTGGAGGGGACATCCAAACTATATAATTCCAACCCTGGCCCTTCAAATCTCTGTCCTTCTCACATTGCAAAATATAAGAATCTCTTCCCAATAATCCCCTTAAATTATTAGCTTATTCCAGCACTAACTTAAAAGTCTAAAGTCTCATTTGAGACAATGCAAGTTCCTTTTACCTATGAACCTGAAAAATCAAAAACAAATCATTTATGTACAAGATCAGGTGGGGATATAGGCATTAGGTAAACATTCCCATTCCCAAAGAGGTACATCAGTCAAAAGAAAGGGGTACAGGCCCCATGCAAGTCTGAAACCCAGCAGGGCAGCCGTTAAATCTTAAAGCTCCAAAATAGTCTCCTTTGAGTCCATGTCCCATATCCTGGACACACTGTTTCCAGGGGTGGGTTCCAAAGGTCTTGGGCAGGTCTGACCTTGTGGTTCTGCAGGGTTTAGCTCCCACAGCTGCTCTTACAGGTTGTAATGTAGTGCTTGCAGACTTTCCAGGTGCAGAGTGCAAGCTTCCATTGGCTTTGCCATTCTGGGGTCTGGAGGATGGTGGCTCCCTTCCCACAGCTCCACTAGGCAGTGCCCCAGTGAGAACTCTGTCTTGGGTCTCCAACCCCACATTTCCCCTTGGCACTGCCCTAGTAGGATTTCCCAGTGTGGGCTCCACCCCTGTGGCAGGCTTCTGCCTGGGCACCTAGGCTTTTCCACACATCCTCTGAAATTTGGGTAGAGGCTGCCAAACCTCTTTTACTCTTGCATCTTGTGTGCCCACAGACTTAATACCACATGGGAGCTGCCAAGGCTTACAGTGGCTTACACCCCAGCTGCAGCCTGAGCTGTACCTGGGGTCCTCTGAACCAAGGCTAATGCAGGAGTTGCCTGGATGTGGGAAGCAGTCTCCTGAGCCTGTGCTGTGTCTTATGTCCTGGGCCCTGAACTGTGTACTGAGGCTGTGGAGCCCTGACTTCTGAAACCATTTTTCCTTTCTAGGCAAAGCCATTCTTTCCTCCTAGAGCCTGTAATGGGAGGGGTTGCCCAGAAGATTTATCAAAAGCCTTCAAATCCTGTTTCCCATTGCCTTGGATATCAGCACTTGGCTTTTTTTTTTAGTTATGCAAATCTCTCGCAAGTGGTGACTCCACAGCCTGCTTGACGTCTTCCCCTGAAATTGGGCTTTTCTTTTCTACCACATGGCCAGCCTACAAGCTTTCCAGATTAATAGACTCGCTTCCCTTGAATATATAAGTTCCAGATTTATGTCATTTCTTTGCCTGCATCAGAGCATAGGCTCTTAGAAGCACCCAGGTCACACCTTGAACTCTTGGGTGCTTAGAAATTTCTTCCACCAAATATCCAAGGTCATTACTACCACATTCAAACTTTCACAGATCCCAAGAGTGAGAACATAATACAACTAGGTCCTTTGCTAAGGCATAACAAAGGTGATCCCTGATCCAGTTCCTGATACGTTCCTCATTTTCATCGGAGACCTCATTCATTGTTTATATCACAACCAGCATTTTGATCACAACCATTTAATCAGTCTCTAAGAAGTTCCAAATTTTTCCTGTCTTCTTCTGAACCCTCCAAAGTCTTCCAATCTCTGCCTGTTACCCAGTTCCAAAGCTGCTTCAATATTTTTGGATATCTTTATAGCAAGTACCAATTTTCCATGTTAGGCTCTTTTTGCATTGCTATAAAGGAACACCTTAGAGTGGGTAATTTATAAGAAAAAGGTTTAATTTGCTCATGGTTCTGGAGACTTTGTAGGAAGCATGGTGCCACCATCTGCTTGGCTTCTGATGAAGACTTCAGGAAGCTTAAAATCATGGTGGAAGATGAAGTGGGAGCAGATATCTCACCTGGTGGAAGTACGAACAAAAATGATGGGGCATGTGCCATACTTTTAAGTAAGCAGATCTCACGAGAATTGCCTGTCATGAGAACACCACCAAGCCATAAGGGATCTGCCTCTATAACCCAATACCCTCCCACCAGGCCTCACTTTCAACAATGGGGGTTGCAATTCAACATGATATTTGGGATATCCAAAATACATCAATTATTAAGGATTTTTTTGTGTATTAAGTAAAATAGGATAGTTGATAGCTTTCATTAAAAAAATGATTTTAATGATTGTGGAATGTGTCATTGAATGGATGTACTATGCAGTCTCTATTGTAAGTCAAACATGATGAGAAGGCTTTATTAATGCATCAATTCTATTCTTCACAATGATCCTGAAATGTAAATAGTATTATTATTTTGTGGATTGAGAATCTAAGGCTTGGTAAAGTCAGTCAAACTTCTTAAGTTTCTGTAGCCAATATGTAGAAGAACTGAGTATTAAAACTGTAACTGACTTCTAAAATGATTACTCTTTCCATTAAACCAAGCTACATTTATGTAGACTGTTATCATTGTAATAATACTATTAATAAATCCATCATAAATGTGTAGTACATTATGCGTTACTTTCCAAATAAACCTTGATTATAATAAATTATTGGTATATTGGTAAAAAATATATTATTAATACTCATTGCAATAACAATGATGATATATAAAGGTTGCAAAATGGTGGCCTCTGAAGCAAATATACTTGTAGATATTTTTGAGGGGGGAGGAAGAGAGGGAAGTAGTAAAGTGTTTTTAAAGTTTAAGCCAATGCTTTGTGAATTGTGAGAATTCTCACACAAACACAAACACACATACATACATGTACACACATATCCAGACATTTGGACTCCTCTAAGCAATCTACAGTTATTTTAATACTGGACTTCCAGTTCACCATTTCCAGCAGGCCAGTTTATTTAGACAAGTTGTCTAGTAACTGTAGACATTTGCATTTTTAGCCAATTAAATAGTAAGTTGAAGAACTCTTTTTTACATACAATCTTAAGAAAATTTAATTTTCCTTATTCTTTATTTCTCCTTGTAGTTGAGTTATACCAATGGCTGTAAAATGTAAGAAGGGAGAAATTCTGACTTCCAAAGATGGCAGCC
Source organism: Piliocolobus tephrosceles (assembly GCF_002776525.5). Classification (NCBI taxonomy): domain Eukaryota; kingdom Metazoa; phylum Chordata; class Mammalia; order Primates; family Cercopithecidae; genus Piliocolobus; species Piliocolobus tephrosceles. Next base: position 128,022,318 of record NC_045437.1, read on the forward strand.
TCTTTCTGTCACTATATTAAATGTTATGAACAGAGCTTGAAAAACTCTACTGCAAAAATTACACTTAATGTGAAAATGAAATAATAAAATTACTTTTAATCATTGGAGAAAAATTTATATCTATTTCCATGATACTGATAAATGCTTGATTAAGCTATAATAGCATACATTTGAGACGAGAGAAAAATCTAAGATTAATCATCATCCAAAATCCCAGATTGAGTTTCAATTTATACTAAATGTTCACTTTTAGGAGAAATTTCATAGACTCACTTTAATCTGAACTGTTTTAAAAAGAGCATAAACAAATATAAACCCAGTTAATTAATCCTCAAGTCACTATGATTATTCTTTTGTGTTTTCAGTGACCTGAGGTTAATTGGATGAGAGATAAGAGAAACATTTTATAATTTAAAATTATATATATATATTGTTTTGCCCGTGACTATATGAGTCTCAGAATAAAACAACTCTTGTATTACATCAGCTAATGAATGGTTCAGCTATCTGATCATCAAAACAAGTCTCTAAGTTTGCCTTCAATCTTTTAAAGAAAAGATTGAGGAAAAAACAGTAAATACACAAATAATGAAACTGTGATATTCATGTAACCATGCAAAAAAAATAATATGTGTTACTCTGGCTTCCTTTATTTAAAAAAGGCAAAAGAGAAGCCAATAGGATGAAAATTGTCCTTTAGAAAGCTGACAAACTTCAATACCATAGTTAAACCAGACTCCCTTCAAATGTAGGATTTTTATATGTCTAACCTTGAAATGTAATCATAAGATCTAAATCTACCACATGTAACTATTTGAGCATGTGTATCAATGTCATCTGAGCTCTCCTGATTATAAACAAACAGTACCAGCTAGCCAATACTTTAAATAGAACTTTACCAGCATTATTTTATTATTCAATTAATTTACAACTACACAGGTCTGGACATAAAAAATACAAAGATTTTCCACAGATATCCAGATAATCATTGTATATTTACATGAAATGCTACCATTCCATACAAATACCTTCAGGATTCAAAAAATATTATAGCTTAAAATATTTAAAAAGTACTACCATCAGGAGTGATAATCTTAAGATTTTTATAGTCTTTTGCATGAAAGGCCCATGGTGAATTTAGGGAACCATAGTTTTGGGAGCACTCGGTATAGATGTACACTTAAGAGCCAGGTACCAAGTAGGAAAATGACTTGTCTCTATTTAAATATGCCCAATTACTTTCACATCCAAGGGTTGTAAATACCATCAAGTTGGCTCGATATTGTCTGATATTTCTTTCTGTGTACATTTAGTTTGCTTACATATTTAAAGACAGAGTCTCACTCTGTTGCCCAGGCTGCAGTGCAGTAGCATGATCTCTGCTCACTGCAGCCTCCGACGTTGAACCTCCCATGTTCAAGTGATTCTCCTGCCGCAGTCTCCTAAGTAGCTGGAATTACAGGTGCACACCCACCATGCCAGGCTAATTTTTTTTTTTATTTTTAGTGGAGTCAGGGTTTCATCATGTTGGCCAGACGGGTCTCGAGCTCCTCTGGCTCAAGTGATCTGTCCACCTCGGCCTCCCAAAGTGCTGGGATTACAGGTGTGAGCCACTGCACCCAGTCCTTTCTGCATAAATTTAAATAAATATTTCTAAAATATATGTATAAGAAGTCAAGTAATAAAGACTATTTTCCTTTTTTCATAGGTAGTATAGGGAAATGAAAAACAAACCATTCTCATATTCAACAATGAAGATATATTTTAAACTAGTTCAGTAATTTTAAATATATTGACATCATATTTATTACCTTAACTATTTTTACTATATCATATAGCTAAAAACTAATATGTATTGAACACTTTTGTGTCATGAATTGCACTAAGTGTTTGATTTGCACTATTCACAAGTAACTCTATTTGGTATAAGGCATCTGCAGATAAATATATATATTTTTTGAGACCGAGTCTTGCTCTGTTACCCAGAATGAAGTGCAGTGGCAGGATCTCAGCTCACTGCAACCTCCGCCTCCTAGGTTCTAACAGGTGATTCTTGTGCCTCAGTCTCCTGAGTATCTGGGACTATAGGCATGCACCACTGCACCCGGCTAACTTTATATTTTGTAGTAAAGACGGAGTTTTGCCATGTTGGCTAGTCTGGTCTTAAACCCCTGCCCTGAAGTGATCCACCTGCCTTGACTTATCAAAGTGCTAAGGTTACAGGAATGAGCCACTGCACCCAGCCAAATGAATTCAAATAACTTATTCACATTTGGCTGCCAAGGGATCCAGAATTTTATTTCAGCTCCATCCAAATCCAAATCCCATGGAGGAATACTACATTATTGTCCCAGGATAATAATATAGATTTACACAAATACACACATACACACAACACATTTATACAGATGCACGATGTACATCCATATTCAAGCACATATAGAAACACATATGTGCATGCATACATGGATAAAACATAAATTATTTTTAAAATGAATTATGTATGAATTATTGAGAGTAATATGTGAAATGAGCATAACTGTATATGTGTATGTATGGGGTAATTTCCCAAATCTTCATAATCAAGCAGAGTTCTAGTACCAAACCTACCACCTTTGTTTTAACCTTTATTGTCTCCTGAAAACTCAATTTCTATCACTGTCATTGCAATTTTTCTGGTCATCCAATGGGACATTCAAAATCTTTATTGATTATTTCATCCATCCTTACTTCCCATATCCAGTCTTTCACCCTGTGCATCATGCTTTTGTTGAAGCAAAAACCCCGTTTCTCTTTTGTGGGCAGTTGATCTTAGTTGCTTATTTTTTTATACTTCACAAAGTGTCTTCCTTTTAGGTAATCCTTGCTTATGTATTAACTGATGTGTTTAATTTGCTGTTTCCTTTTGAGAAATATATTTGTTAATTAGACTAATGCAATTTCACAAAACTAAATGTATATCTACTTTTACCCATAAGAGAGGGAGATAGATAGAGCATGAGAGAAAGAGAGAAAGAGACAGAAAGAGATGAACAGTGGCTTTACCAGGAGACAAAATTGCTGGGTTGTAGGCCCAACTCCCATAACAACTAGCTCTATTAACCTTTGGCAGGTAGCACTTATTTTGTCTCAATATCATCTCTTGTCAAAAATGATTTATATGTGCATATTGCAACATCAAGTGCCTGTGAGAATTAAGTCTGAGGTTTAAAACTCTTTAAGCTTCTTCTGGTCTAATATGTGAAGGCCCCAGCCTCCAGCTCTACATACATGTAAATACTATACTCAATTTAAAAAGAAAAAAAAAACAAAAATATATAGCTGAGTTCAAAAATGGCAATGTGGTGAGTTCCACATACCCATCCCCAGCAAAACAAGCAATGCTGATGAAAATTCAAAACAACAATGGCAGCAACAGAACAATATAAAAAATCTCTGGAAATTGTGCTAAGGACATATAGAATTGAAGAAACACTTATTTAAGAAAGTCTAAAACTCAATAAGAACAGCAAGAACTTGTGGCATTTGAGCCCTGACCTACTTACTACTTCCCCACCCCAGCTAAGTTTGATGGAAGTGCCAGTCCACGTGAGTGTAGGGAAACATGTGTCAAGAAGATGGAGTTTTGTCTCCTGTCAATTCCCAATCAAGGCTTTCCATATCTCATATTGAGAGTCAGGCTGCCAGCCCTTCTATCTTCTCAAGCTTTGAGTTGGAAAAGGTACATATATGCAGGTGTAACTAAGAAGTTAAGGGCTCTCTTTCTCCCGACAATCCTACTTTTAGCACAGTGGTTCCAACTTGTCCATGGAAAGATGAGAATATTGGGACCCCAACCACATTTCCTCCAGCTTAATCTTAGGTAGAGTTTTCATGCAAGGAAAGGCAAGCCAAGAACACCAGCGATTCCTGTCCTCCCAGCACCCAGAGTAGTGTCTCTGAAAGTTTGTTCCTGAGTACAGTCAGTTCATAAAAGACTGCAAAGCTCTTACCAAATGAACTGACAATACTTGAAACAAAGAGTGAAGAAATTAAAACTCTATGAGCACTCTCAGAGACAATAGCTCCTCTTAATTAAACAGTAATAAGGTTTACAATAAGCCACCTACCTCAGCAGAGAGAATTATTGAAAGAGATAGAAAAAAAAAAAAAAGCCATTCTGCTATTCTGTGGTCAGAACAAACCTCAAATACTGTCTTCATAAATTATCCCTGTCCAGATTTTATTAGATTTCACTACTGGGCAATTTACGCCTCAAGGCATTAACAAAACCAATAAAGCAGTCAACTCATAATTAACATGGCCTAATGGGTCGGTATATAACAAAATGAAGCATCTATCTTAAGACAGAGATCTGAGAGACAGTCGAAAAGGATCCTGCTAAAACCACTGTCATCCCAGCATCCCAGAGTGACTGTGCACATGCCAATGGCTGCCTACTTTAAGGAGCAACAGTATCTTCACACTAGAAGGAAAATAAATGTCACTAAAATAGCCTAGTCAAGTCACAAAACATGTGAAGAGAGAGCAAAAACAAACCCTGAAAGGGGGGATATTATTATGTAGTATATTACAAACAATTCCTAGTTGTCAAAAAAAAATCAATGAGACATAAAAAGACACGGAAATGTGTAACCCATATACAGGAGGAAAGAAAGACAGACAATATGAACTGTCTATAAAAGAGACAAAATATATTCAACAGAGAAAGACTTCCAAGAAGCCAATAATAATATGCTCCAAAAAAGTTAAAAAGAAAACATGCTTAAATAAATAAAAGAAGGTATGAAGACAATGTTTTATCAGATAGAGAATATTAAAAAAGAAATAGAAGTTATATATATAAAAGAACCAAATGGAAACTCTGGTGTTGAAAATTAAAGCAGTCAAAATGAATATGAACATATATATAAATGTATACATACACACATATATATATATATATGAAAAGCTCAAAAGGAGACTTCAATTGACAGAATAAAATGTCTGTGAACTTTGAAATAGGTTGATGGAGGTTATGCGAGAATCTTCGTATGATCTTCATTCTATTTTCTCTATGAAGAAAATAGAATGAAGAAAAATGGAAGAACCTCAGAGAAATATACAATATATTTGAGCTCACCAACATTTGTGTAATGGTAGTACCAAGAGTAAGAGAAAGAGAAAGGAGCAGAAAAATATGTTAATGAAACAAAGCTGAAAACTTCTGAAATTTGTTGAGAAGCAGTAATCTAAACGTTTAAGAAGTTGTCTAAGCTCCAAGTAGGATAAACACAAAGAGATCCATGCCGAGACACAGCACAATAAAAATCCTGGAAGCCAATAATAAAAAGAAAATATCGAACACAGCAAGAGAAGATACCTTGTCACATATAAGAGAGGCCCCAAAAGATCAGCAGCTGATTTAACATCAGAAACCATAAAGACCAGCCAGAAGACAGTGGGATGACACATTCAAAGTGCTGAAAACAACAACAACAAAACAGATATATGAACCAAAATTCTTATATCCAGTAAAGCCAACACCTTTCCAGATAAGCAAGAAATGAGAGAATTTGCTGTTAGAAGACCTGTCTTACCAGAAATACTAAAGGAGATTCATCATACAGAAGCAAGTAAACCCAAATGGAAATTTGAATGTACTCAAGAAAACAAACAGGATTAGGAAAGGTAAATTATACAATGACACAAGGGCACTATAAATGTATGTTTTCCTTCATTTATTACCTGATTCAAAAAGCAAGCGTACACAACAAAACTAAATACATGGAAGAAAGGTTATTAAAATCTCTAACCATTATTTTTGTTTGTTTGTTTTATGTTATTTATTCATTTACTCTTTTATTTTCCAACTTTTCTTTTAGATTTAGTAGGTGCATGTGTGGGTTTGTTACCTGGGTATATTGCATGATGCTGAGGTTTTAGAGAGGAATGATTTCATCACCCATCTACAGAGTATAATAACCAACAGTTAGTTTTTCAACCCTTTCTCCCCTCTTTCCCTCCACCTGCAGTAGTTCTCAGTATCTACTGATGCTATCTTTCTGTCCATGTGTACCCAACATTTAGTTCCCAATTATAAGTGAAAACATGTAGTATTTGATTTTCTGTGTCTGCATTAATTCATAGGATGATGGCCTCCAGCTGCATACATGTTGCTGCAAAGGATATGAGTTAATTCATTTTATGACTGTGTAGTATTCCCTGATGTATATATAGCATATTTTCTTTAGTTTACTGTTGATGGACATTCAGGGTGATTCCATGTCTTTGCTAATTGTGAATAGTGCTGCAATGAACATGCTAGAGTATATGTCTTTTGGGTAGAACAATTTGTTTTCTTTTGAATATGTACTCAGTAATGGGATTGCTAGGTTGAATGGTAGTTCTGTTTTAAGTTTTTGAGAAATCTCTAAACTGCTTTTCACAGTGGCTGAACTAATTTACATTCCCACTAACAGAGTATAAGCTTTCCCTTTTCTCCACAGCTGTGCCAACATCTGTTGTTTTTTGACTTTTTAATAGCCCTTCTGACTGGTGTGAAATGGTATTTCATTGTGGTTTTGATTTGCATTTCTCTGATGATTGGTGATGATGAGCATTTTTTCATATACTTGTTGGCTGCTTGTATGTCTTCTTTTGAGAACTGTCTGTTTATATCTTTAGTCCATGTTTAAATAAAATTATTTGGGTTTTTTTTTTTTTTTGCTTGTTCAGTTATTCACTTTTTTTTAATACATTCTGGACATTAGACCCTTGTTGAATGCATAGTTCGTGAGTATTTTCTCCATTTTATAGATTGTCTGTTTACACTATTGATAGCTTCTTTTGCTGTGCAGAAGTTCTCCAGTTTAATTAGGTCCCACTTGTCAGTTTTTGTTTGTGTTTCAATTGCTTTTGCTGACTTAGTCATAAATTCTTTACCAATGTCCATGTCTAGAATGGTGTTTTCTAGGTTTTACTCTAAGATTCTTATATTTTGAGGTCTTACGTTTAAATCCATAATCCATCTTGAGTTAATTTTTGTATATGGTGAAACATAGGAATCCAGTTGCATTCTCCTGAATGGTTATCCCAGACCATTTATTGAATGGGGAGTCCTTTCTCCATTGCTTATTTGTATCAATGTTGTCAAAGATTAGATGGCTGTAAGTATGCAGCTTTATTTCTGGATTCTCTAGTCTGTTCCATTGGTCTAGTTTTGTACTATTACTATGCTGTTTTGGTTACTGTAGTCTTGTAGTATAGTTTGAAGTTAGGCAATATGATGCCTCTAACTTTTTTTTCCTTTTGCTTAGGATTGCTTTGGTTATTCAGGCTCTTTTTTGATTCCATAAGAATTTTAGAATAGTTTTTTTATAGTTCTGTGAAAAATGATATTGACATTGGTAGTTTGAAAGAAAGAGCATTGGATTTATAGATTGCTTTGGGCAGTATGTCCATTTTAATAATACTGACTCTTCCAATCCATGAGTATGAAAAGTTTTTCTATTTGCATGTGCCATATCTGATTTATTTTAGCAGTATATTATAGTTGTCCTTGAAGAGGTCTTTCACCTCCTTGGTTGGACATATTCCAAGGTATTATATCATATCATATTTTATTTTTCTGACTATTATAAGTGGGATCATGTTCTTGATTTGACTTTCAACTTGAATGTTATTGGTATATAGAAATGCTAATTTTCATACATTGATTGTGTATTCTGAAGCTCTGCTGAGGTCCTTCAGTTCTGAGAACGCTTTAGTGGGGTCTTTAGGGTTTTCAACGTACGGAATCATATTATCCATGAAGAGAGAGAGTTTGCCCTCTTTTCCTATTTGGATGCCTTTTATTTCTTTTTCTTGCTGGAGTGCTCTGGCTAGCACTTCCAGTAGTATGCTAAATTGTCTAGTTTTCTCCTCAGTTCTGTTGGCTTTTTATTCATGTATTTTGAGACTCTGTTGTCTATTTTATATATGGTCATATATGATTATAATTGTTATAACTTGCTGATGGATTGACCCTTTTTATTCTAAAATATCATTTGTTATCTTTAGTAACCTTTTTAAAATTTTAATAAATATTTAACAATAACATAAAAGATGTGAGTGGAAGCAAGATATTAACTTATATATACAGGATAAAAGAAGAAAATTAGAAATAGTAAATAAGAAGGCATATATAGCATCAAAAATATATACTGTGCTCCTTTCTTTTTTCAGCTTTTTTAATAGACATCAAATTACATAAAGTAATAATTATAATAATTTATGTTGTGCTTGTAATACAATTAGAAATAATATGTTTAATAATATCACAAAAAGAGAAGAGGAAATAGAGATAGGAGTAATGTTTTTGAATATCACTTGTATTAAATTAGTATACATCTAAAATAGATTCTGATAAGTTGTATATTATAAACCCTAGATAGATCCCTCAAAATTAACTCAAGAAGGTGAGGCGTGGTGGCTCATACCTGTAATCTCAGAACTTTAGGAGGCCAAAGTAGGAGGATTGCTAGAGCTCACGAGTTTGAGCCTGGGTTGCATGGGGAAACTCTGTCTGTACAAAAAAATCTAAAAATCAGCTGGGCATGGTGGCACATGCCTGTAGTCCTAGCTACTGGGGAGACTGAGGTAGAAGGATGTGGCTTGAGTCCAGGATGTGGAGGTTGCAGTGAGCCACAATGGAGCCACTGCATTCCAGCCTGGGTGACAGAGCAAGACCCTATCTCAAATAATAATAATAATAATAATAATAATAATAATAATAATAATAATAATAATAAACTCAAGAATATAGTGAAAAACTCATTAAAGAAATTAAACTATTTTACTATACTTAACACAAAACAAACAGTAAAAGAGAAATAACGGAACCAAAAAAGCCATGAAATATATAGAAAACAAGTAACATGGTAAATAAAAATTCAACTACATTACAATAACATTAAATGTAAATTGATAAAATAATGAAAAGGCAAAGATTATCATACTTGATTTAAAAAGAAAAATATATCCTATTGTGTTCTGTCTACAGAAGTCAGACTTTAGATTCAAATACATAAATAGGTTAAATATAAAAGATGAAAAAAGATGTGTAATACAAAGAGCAAACATAAAAATACTGAGGTAGTGTATCCAGGAGTGGTGGTGCATGCCTGTAGTCACATCTACTTGGGAGGTTGAGGAGCAGGGATCACTTGATTCAAGCAATTCAAAGCCAGCCTGGAAAACAGAAAGACCCTGTCTCAAAGGAAGAAAATAATACTGGAGTGGCTATGCTAACATCAGGCAAAACTGATTACATTTTTTAAATAAAATTTAAATTAAAAAATTATAAAATGTGAAAGATAATATATATTGTAGAATGAAAAGAGGGTCATCAGAAAGTTATAACAACTACAACCATATATGTAATAAAAGATTGTAAAATAGTAGTCACTTTGGAAAAAAGTCTGGCAGTGACATAAAATAATAACCATAAAGTTATCATTTGACCCAACAATTCCACTCCCCAGGTAAATAACAATGTATACTTAATGTATACATTCGTTTTCATAGCAGCATTATTCATAATAGAAAAAAATTGATACAACTCTATCAACTAATGAACGGATAAAGAAAATGGTGGAAACATACAATTGAACATTATTTATTGACAAAAAGAAATAAGTATTGATGAATACTCCAACGTGATGAACCTTGAAAAAATTACACTAAGTGAATGAAACCACTTACAAAGGACCACATAATGGGTGAATAATTCCATCTGTATGAAATGTCCAGAATAGGCAAATGTTTACAGAGGAAAGTGGATCAGAGGTTTTCCACAGCTGTAGAAGAGGGAAGGATTAACGGAAATGAATAATAGGCATGTGGTTTCTTTTTGGGGTAATAAAAAATGTTCTAAAATTGATTGTGATAATAGATGCACAACTTCATGAATATAATAATACTTATGAATCGCATACTTAAAATAGGTGAATGGTAGGGATATGTGAAATATATTCCAATAAGCCATTGAAAAGCAAATAAAAATAAGTATTTATATACCAGAAAAGAAGAATTCAAACCATAATTGTGAGCAACCACTGACATGCAGCCCATTAGAGCATCAGAAAATGATATAGCCTACAAGAGTTGAGGTTTCTTGAAGGGATTCAACAAGCAAATTAAAATCAGAAAGTGACCTTATGCTTGTGCATCATGAGGAATAGATTCTGAGATTTTTGCCTTAACTGAAAACCCAAGAAGTACTATCCCTTCTGTAAGACAGTCTAGAAAACCTCCTCTCACTAGTCTGGAGATAAAATACAAAAGAAAGTCATAGTTAGAAATAGGACTTCCAGTTTTACCTATAAAGGGGTGATGGGTCGGACTTCAGCACTATTTACATAATGGAAACATTATTACTTGTGATTATTAACAGAAAAACTCATCCAGAACCAATAGTCCCATGCACCCTATAGAGACAATGCAGAATCACTTCTCAGTGTATGTTGCCTTCACATTTCAGGCCATGAACAATTCTTTGGGGGCAAAAATCATTTAAAAACTAAGTAATCACCTCTTATGAACACAAATTTACTGTTAAAAATTATAAAACACAAAAGGTAATAAGTCACCAAGACATTCTCAAGTGCTACTAATTGGAGATTTTAAATACCAACAAACATAGATGACATATTACATAAGATACCATAGTTGTTTACCTAAAGTGATTTTACGATTCTTCTTCACCTTGTAGGTTGTGGAATGATTACTTATTTGATTTGGGTTCTCCTGAATGTACCAAAACTGACCTATTTTTAACTATTCCTTGCACTCTACTCTTCAACAATTTACATCTAGTTTTGGTCTTCTATTGCTGCCTATAATCTTTCACTTCCGAAGAAATTTGCTTAAGTTCTACTTGATGATTCTTCTCTATTTTAATATCCTTTTGATAATTTCTGACCCAGCCTTTCAAAGCCCCACTCCTGCTCTGACTGTTCCCAGATGCCGCTAAGCACACTGATTTTCTCCTCTCTCAGACATGTTGTTACTCTTCTGTTACTCCTCAATTACTTAGAACTCACTGTAGCACAGTACCACTAGAGTTGTACTTATGTTTTGTCTCTTGCTATAGATTACAAATTCCTGGAAAGCAAAGGCAGTTCATAATCATTCTTCTCCTCTCCACAACTTCTATCCCCCATGTATACTACAAAGATCTGCCACATAACAAGGCAAAATAATGAAAATTAAAAGTCCAGTCATAACAATAGAAATGCAAAGAAAAACCAGTTGAAAAAATTTTTACAGTCATTTACCTAAGATTTCCAACAATTAGGAAGATTTCAAGATATCAACAATGAATAGCTTGTTACCATTAGGAAGCTGAGTGAAATTGAGGAAAATCTCCTGATCCTGACTAACAGCAATAATAATACCTACTGGGCACCGTACTCTACATGCATTGTCTCATGTGATTCTCACTGTAACTCAACTTTCCACTTTATGAATGAGACTTAGGTTAAGGTTAACCAGCTCGCTCATGTTATTCCAGCTGAATAGGGATATTCCAGATTTGAAGCCAGGTCTGTCTGATTTCTTAACTACTTCAAAGAGTCATGATTTTTTTCCAGTATGTTTACCAATGCAGAAAAAAAAAAAAAAAAAAAAAAAAAAAAAAAAAAAAATACCCAGAATTATGCCATGAGGAAATGTGGACATTTTCTTGAGTTTCTGATTTCTTGTCTAGGTAACTTACTTACCTCCACAAAGTAAAAGAGCCATGATTACCAGATTGGTTTACTCACTATTAGGAACGTATTGTCACATGGCATTTCTGGATTTCTCCCCTTTATCCACCCAAGTTCACATCAATTTACTTTGATGTTGCATTAAGCAATCAGATTTTGACAGCTTCAATTTGTATTATACAAATTCTTTTGTGCAATAATAAGGTAAGAAAATTATGATTTAAAGATGTAGACAGTAATAGACACTCGAAAGCAGAATGTCTATCAAGTGTTGCCATATCTCTGATTTAAATTGTTTATGAATTCATAGCAAGATGCCTGTTGGTAACTAAGATATTCATCCATCTTTCCTGGCATAGATTAATCATACTCCTGGCACATGTTCAAAGAATAATGAAAAAGTTACTGTTTTAAAAAAAGATGGAAGAAAAAGTTATTTGATTTGTTATTAAGAAAAAAATCATTATTTTTTCTTAACCATTAATTATACATTAATAAATAATACATGTATAAATCATAGAGCATAGTTCAAATCCTTAGTGTGGCATAGTGAGAAGATCTGAACATGAGAGCCAGAAAATCAAGTTTAAATAAATCCCATTTTTTTCTACTCAGTAGCTATGTGATTGAGAAAGTCACTCAATTACCTGGACTTCTTTTCTTACTGATCTATTTAATTAATAGATAACATTTGTTTCAAAATGTTTTCCGTAGAAATCCAATCAGTTAAATTGGAGAAAAGCCCATAGTTCAATACCTGAAATAATTAAAATTATTTCACTTTGTTAAAAATCTTTGATGATATCTTCTTAGAAGAATTCAGCAGGTCATTTGCTGATTATCTACAAAGATATTATATATAAACTATATATGTAAAAATATATATAAATATAACCTCTTAATTGCAAATAACATCTAATTATAAATAACCATAAAATTATATGTATGAATGTAATCATATTAAAGTGTTAAGGAGATATTTTAACTTATGAAGTATACAGCTTTAGAATCATATGACTGGATGCAGGTACTGGGTCTACCATATACCATCTTTGTGACCCAGAGTAAGTCACCCAAATGCAAAAGCCTCAGTAACATTATCTATAAAGTGGGCATACTAATAGAACTTGCTTCATTTTCTTTTTCTGAGAAGAGAATGATGTATGTTTAATATGGCACTTTGTATATAGTGAATTTTCAATAGATGCTAGGCAATTCTCTTATCTCCACTTAATCAATGAGGAAAAAGAGGTTCAGTTAAGTGCTTTGCCTAAAAATTAACAGAATCAGGACTTGAATTTGGTTCCATTCATTTTAAAACTCATTCTCTTTCTCCTACAACATATAGCCATTTACATTCTGCTGATTCACCTACCCTATTCATGGAATGTTGTCTTTGTGCTCTGATATATCTGATGCCTGTAATGATTATCTTGTGGTACAAAATGATTTAATTGTGGCTTACCAACAAAATAATCCAATCCTCCATATGAAATAATTTAAACTTGCTTTTAGTTGGTTCTTTCTTAAAATTAAATTTGAGACCATCAGGAGGGTCTCAGTATGAAAACAAAATCATAGAAGAATAATGTTGATGTGATCCACATTAACAGCAAGCATAATTATTATGATCCACTGTAAAAATATGTGTGAAACTTGCATATGAATGGTTTTCATTAACAAAATATCATTAACTGATAATTATATAGTAATTTTGCATTTATTATTAGAATTTATAAATGTTATATTATTTCACCTTTACAAAAGCTTTACAAAATGGGCTAGATAAGTGTTTTTATAGACAGTAATCAAACCAATGCTCAGGGAATTAACAGGATGAGACCAGTATTACAGTGTTAGTAGGTGACAGAGCTGAATTTGAATCCAAGATGCTTGATTGTAGGGGTACACTCCTGGGCATCACTATTATCCAGCCCAAGTACTTTCAGCATGAAATCAGAAGAGCTTTATAATTCAGTTAACTCCAGCTTAAAGACCGATGCATTGTTTTCCCCAACTGGCATTTACTTCAAAAACAAATACAGAATAAATGGCATTTAAAATAAAAAGCAGTCACTGTTTTTTATGCTGGACATTATGTTGAAAAATGAGACAGGCTAGCGTAGGGTGAATGCTTGTTATTGCAAGGGATCTAGAGTATACTTGTGTATGTCAAATGAGGCTTCAACTGCATGTCCTCCATGTGGCCACCAATGGAAATACACCATGATATAAACTGATAAAGTGAGAAGATTGTTTCCTGTGTTTTATCCATCTCTATGAGAAATATGTCATCACCCAGCCTGCAATTGTATCCTTCCCACTGATAGCCTTTCTGTATATCTAGTCAGACCTTGGTAAAAAATCAAATTATGATAAGACAATAAACCGCTACGCGTTATGTCCTCAAGTCTGAAGAAACAGTGATATGGACAAACATATACACAATTTGCTTTTCAACACGCCTTTGCTTATCAGAAAGCAGTTTCAGACAGCTGACTGAAAATGACTCATACACTCCGACCATCCCCAAAGGGAAAAACAAATCACTTTCTAAAAATGACAACCAAACAGGTCTTGTGATCTTTTGCTCTATGATTTCTATGTCATAGACCTCAGTTTCCTAATCGAAATCTTTTTGGCTTTTTGCCCTCTGTTCTGTACACTCTGATTCTATTTATAACTACAGATCATCCACTCTGAGACTTGGAGCTGATATAGATACCAAAGAATCGTTAGATGAATCAGTGATTGACAAGTTCTATAAATATCTGGAGCATGGGATAGAATATGAAATACAACAAAAGCAAAATCTTATTCTTATAATTTTTTAATTTAGGTAGCAGAATATGGGAGTTAACAGTTCAGCTTCTTGGTCTGAATCCATTCTCTTCTCTGTCTTACGAAGACAACTCTTCATAAGTTGTCTTCTGTGACCTTGGACAACTTAACTTCTCAATTCCTTCAGTTTTCTAATCTTTAGAATTGGATAATTAGGGTGTATAAGGATTCAGAAATTTTGAGATTAAATAAAGTAAAATATTTTAATTGCTTAGAATAGTTTATAGTATTAAACAAGTCATCAGTAAATACTACCTATTATAATCATTCAGTCCCCTCATACATTCTGTGAAATTGGCACATTCGGCAGTAGGCTCAATTCATATGTGAAAAAAACAAAATGCTCTGAATGGTCAAATGAAAGAAGGCTACCTCTAGCATGTCAGGGTGAGGAGGCTGGCAAATCCTCTCCCCAAAAGCAATTACACACTTGGATAGAACTACCAAAAATGACTCTATATGCTCTGGGATGCAGCCCAAAGCATACGGCAAACTGAGGTGAGGTTTGTTGTTTTTTTGTCTTTATTAGAAAGTACTAGATTTCAGACAAGAATAGTTGGAGTTTATAGCGTTCTTGCCTGGAGCAGTCCCTTTCACCCAGTCTCTCAGCTAAGGTGGCATGGTGATTCTATCACAGAGGACAATCTAAGAAAATCAGCAGCTCTGAGACTGGAAAAGGGATTTATTATTTCCAGTGGAAGACAGTAAACCCATATCCAGCAGAGGAAGGGAAAGGCCTAAATGTATCCTAGATTAAGATTTTATTCCCAGTTGAAGTGAGCAGCGGATTAACCAGCGATTTAGCAGGAGGATCTGGGAGGCGAGACGGCCAGAGACAGGCTTGACATACTCTAAGTATGCTTGGCTGAACACAGAGCTTGCACACATTTGCTTGAAAGGTTGGAGATGGTTCAATATATCCACATATTACTGGCTTGCAGGAGGCTGGACACACATCCAAAGATATGTGAGAGGTTCCAGCAAAAAGTGAAAACCCCCTAACTTTGAGTTTACCATCCAGACTACACACAGACATGTGAACCAATCCTGTACTTCACAATACTGTGAACAAGTGCCTCTTTAAATTTTCCTCCCAAGAGTCCTTGCTTGTTTCACCTTAGTCCTGAACCTACAACGCAGACATAGAACTACTTCTAGACTGCCATGCTTAAAATAATAATAACAATCATAGTAAATTGAACACCAATGACATACACTGTAAGAAAGACAGATATAATTAATTTAGTCTCTGGACATGATAGTTAAAAAAGTTTTTAGGGGGAAAATAAAAATCAGAAACCAGAGTTGTTGCTATATTATCTAGAATTTCTCCTTCAGAGACTTCCAATAGTATTTCTTGAAAGGCAAGTTTGATAGCAATAAACTATATCAGTCTTGGTTTATCTAGTGATATTTTTTCTCACCATCATTTCTGAAAGATGATTTTTCTGGATAAAGAATTCTTGCCCAATTTTTTCTTTTATTTCAGTCAATCATACCATTGCTTTCTGGCTTCTATTATATCAAATTAGAAGTCTGCCATTCATCATATCCTTCTTCCATTGTACTGAGGAATTATTTTCCCCTTCATGCCTAACTCAAAGTCATGATGATTTTATCCTATGTTAGCTCAAAAAGTTTTATAGTTTTATTAAGGTTTTAGATTTATATGTATGTTTGTCTAAGTTTTTTGTGCATTGCTATAAAAGAATACCACAGACTGGGTAACTTATAAAGAAATTACATTTTTTTTCTTACCTTTCTGGAGGCCAAGAACTCCAAGGTCAAAGGGCCTACATCTGGTGAAGGTCTTCTTGCTGCTTTATCCCATGGTGAAAGGCAGATGGGTAAGAGAGCACAATAGAACAAGCCAGCAAGAGGGGGTCAAACTTGCTTTTATAAGAAGACCATTCTCTTAACAACTAACACAATCCCATGATTTTGACACTAATGCATTCACAAGGGCCAAGTCCTCACAACCTAATAAACTCTTATTAGGCCCTACTTCTCAGCACTTCTGTATTGGGGATTAAGTTTCTAACACATGAACTTTGGGGACACATTTAAATCCTGGCAATGTCTATTTTGAGTTGCCTTTTGTATATGCTATGATTTACAGACAGAACATTGTTTTTACTTTGTTTTTGTTTCTTTTTCATCTAAGTATAGCCAATAGTTTCTACTTTATTTGTCAAAACAGCTATCTTTTCACCATTAAATTACCTTTGTGTCTGTATAAAAAATCAGTTGTCCATACAGATTTGGAACTATTTCTGGACTTTATAGTGTACTTGAACAAAATGTACATTCTGACATCATTGAATGTTTTGTTTTAAAAATATCCAAAAATATCAATTACTAAAATTTGTTTGATAATCTTGTTATGGTCTTCTACATATTTCTATGTCTTCCTTTCTTTACATTCCTAGAAGATATTGCCCTATATGTTCTTTCTTGTTTTGTTTCTTCAGTGTTGTTTTTGAACTTTGTTTACCTCTGGTTGCTTTTAATATTTCTAGTTTACATGTTTCACTAATTTTTCAGAGAACTTCTTGATACTTCCAACACACCTGTAGATTTGTCTTAGTGTTTCAGACACTGTAAACATAGAGGTCAGAAATAACAAAGAAATAAAAAATTGGCAGTGTAATTGAGCAGGTTCTTAGGGAAGCTTTTGCTTTTCCCAAATAATAATAGTATGTAAACAAAAATTTATACTTTGTCGTTCTTTGCTGGCATTCTTTTCTCTTGTCTACTCTTTCAGTGAAGATACAGTTATTCAAGGATCATTTTTTTCTTGTAGCAGTCCCTCCACCTTGCACTGCCCAAAGCTTTATATGTTGAGTTTTATGCAGCTGCCAGTATCAAACAACCCAGTTTCTTAAGTGGTAAATCCCTGCAGAGCAGCTGAGGCTTCAGTTATTACATAAGTCTACTGGGGATATAGCTAGGTATATGAATATAGGTTTTAACATGCATAGGCATAAATATACATATAAATGTGCACATACACACATATACACATAAAATTTCTATATTGGACAGAAGACATTATCCTACCGTGTGTTATATGTATCGTTATGTATAATTGGTTTAACTCAAACTGACAAAAACTCATGAATAAAATTGTCTATTTCAGTAGTTACTTATCTGATTTAAAGTTAGTTTACAGCAAATATAACTGCCCTACTGAATTTTTTGAAATGAAATTCTGGGAAATATGAAGTAAATAGATCATAGGCACTATAATAGTCAATTAAGTCATTTATAATTTTTTTCAAAAAATTTTTTTTCAGAAATTGATGTTGACCAAATCCTCTTCTTTTCTCCTAGGAAGATTCCTTAGTTAATTTTTTTCTCCATAACTCCAAAACTTAACTTCTGGAGATTTTCTAAATAGAAAATTTCCTTTATAGTATGTTGGTTTTTCTTTTACTTATATAATTTATAATAGCTTTTTTTGTTCTTAGCACTTGTGAGGTTTTAGTCTTTTTATGATGGTCAATTTATGAGAAACAAGTTCACTTTCTCATTAATTTGATGTATCACTATATCCAATTATTGTTCTCTCTGTGGAAAGAAACTGGTCATGCCAATTTCCATGTAGAGTTGTATTAAAGAAATTAGAAGTTACAAAACAGAAAAAAGAACTCTCATGGAATTAGAATTAGAATAATCTAATAAAACTCTACGAAAGAGCTGGTTACCAAAATATAAAATAAAAACTTTTACATATCAGACAAAAAACAAGTATGATTTACATTAAACTTTCTCCTTGTTGTGGGCTGCGCTTACTATAGGATGGGACATTTTATCATCATGCTGTTTCGGAACTTATAGAGTGGGAAATTTGTATAGGATTACAAAGATACCTGTCTAATTTCTATTTGGTTCTGAGTCACCAATGCAATGTATCATAAAGCCTGAAAAAAGTCGTAATAATATTGTTAAATAGATCCTGTTAATGAGTATGTGGATCAAATGAGTTATTAGCTATGAATTATTGGAAAGTAACTAATTGCCAGAGAGTGAATTTGGTGCCCAACTTTTCAGGCTTTGTAGTTTTAATACTCCCAGCATATTTAACATGTGAGCACTATTGTGAAGTCTATTAAATATAATAATTAGGGCTTTCAGGAATAAAGTCAGTAATTGTAGGTTTTGCAATTTATCAGTGCTAGAAGTAGGATCCACTCAATACTTAATGCTGCCATAAAGTACCACATGGGGCCTAAAGTTTTGGCTAATTTTTCCACCCAGGTGACATTGGCAAATATATTTTAAAAATTAAGTCCTACTTATCTACCATGACAAATAATGATTTAACTAGCAGCCATATAAGTCTGTATCACCTTTAAACACATCATGCTGGATTTTAGTGACAATCAACTAATCCACATCCTAACTGTATGCCAAGATTGAAGCTACATATAGAATCATGCAACTTTTGTGTTGTAAATGATCTAAGAAATCTTAGGTTTCAAATCTTGAGAACTTTACATTTCACTTTCCTGCAGCAAATAGTATGGCAGAAATCCCTTTAATTAAAGTGGATTCATTATTACAAAATAAAACATGATTTTAATAAAAACCTAAAACCACATCTTTAAATAAATACAAAATCTTTTTCTTTCAGCTGAAATAGATGATTTTAGAGAGGACAAAGGATACTTCTTATGACAACAATTAAACAATGGTGAAGAAATGCATCCTCCAAAAGAAACTATCATCGGAGTAAACAGACAACCTACAGAATGGGAGAAAAATTTTGCAATCTATCAATCTGAGAAAAGTCTAATATCTAGCATCTTTGAGGAACTGAAATAAATCTACAAAAAAAAAAAAAAACATTAAAAAGTGGGCAAAGGACATGAATAGATACTTCTCAAAAGAAGACAGACATGTGGCCAAGAAAGTTAGGGAAGAAAGCTCAAAATCACTGATTATTAGAGAAATGCAAATAAAAAACACAATGAGATACCATCTCACACCAGTCAGACTGGCTATTATTCAAAAGGCAAAAACAGCAGATGCTGGAAAGGTTGTGGAGAAAAAAGAATGCTTTTACACTTTTGGAGGGAATATAAATTAGTTCAACCATTGTGGAAGGCAGTGTGGTGATTCCTCAAAGACCTAGAGGCAGAAATACTATTTAACCCAGCAGTTCCATTACTGTGTATATACCCAATGGAATATAAATCATTATGTTATAAAGATACATGCACGTGTATGTCCATTGCAGCACTATTCATAAGAGCAAAGACATAGAATCAACCTAAATGCCCATCAATGATAGACTGGATAAAGAAAATGTGGAACACATACACCATAGAATACTATGCAGCCATGAAAATGAATGAGATCATATCCTTTGTAGGGACATGGATGTAGCTGGATGCCATTACCCTCAGCAAACTAATACAGGAACAGAAAGCCAAATACCACACGTTCTCATTTATAACTGGGAGCTGAATGATGAGAACATATGGACACATGGGAACAACAAACACTGGGGCCTGTTGGAGGGTGGGGGTGGGAGGAGGGAGGGTATCAGGAAAAATAGCTAATGGATGCTAGGTGATTGGGTGATCTGTGCAGCAAACCACCATGACACATGTATCCCTTGACTTAAAATTGAAGTTGGAAATTAAAAAAATAAAAGAATGAAAAAGAAATGCATCCTTCAAGGCCTTCAGGTACATGTCTCCAAAGTATATAGGGCATACCAGTTTCAATAAACCAAACAGCTTTCTGTGGGTTATTTTGTTCATTCCTCCAATTTTAAACTTCCATTTTAGTGCTTGCAGCAGTTTATTATCAGTATTATCAGTGTTGATGCCTACTTTTATAATCTTGCTGTTTCTTACAGGTACATTTTATAGAGCTGTGCTAACCCTCTGTCTTTGCGATATATTGCCTATACCACAATTCTTAAACAATCTCTTTCATATCTTTAGATCCTTTGTTTACACTTATCATTGAGTTACTGATAAATTTTATCAAGGTAAATGGAATTTTTATCATATTTAATTTTCTTCTGAGGTACTGTTTTCTGGTTAACAACATTTTCTTGCTCTCTGATAAAGTGTCTCTTTAATCTTCTGAATGCTGCAATTATAGAACTGTCTTCTAAAAACATTGTGAAATTAGCAAACAAAAACTTTTCCTATATTCAATTTAAATGCTTTCCCCATAAACTATTTTTCAGCACTTATTAACTCAGAGCTACACATTTTAAAAAAGTGCTGAGATTCTACTTTAGAACTGAGTATACTGAATACTAAAAAGTTTTATGGAACAATCATATATACTTGAAATATATATAATAAACTCATTTCTGAAGTGTAACCCTATCATATGTTTTCTCATTTATTTCAGTAACATCTTTTATCTGTATGTGGTCTTTGGCTAATGACAGAATGGCTTTATTTAAGCATGTTTATATGTGTATATATGTATGTAAATACACAAAAAATTATTAAACAATTATAGGAATCTGACTTTGTGTGTGTGTATGTGTGTGTGTGTGTGTGTGTGTGATGGAGTTTCGCTCTTGTTGCCTAGACTGGAGTGCAATGGCGTGATCTCAGCTCATGGTAACCTCCGCCTCCTAGGCTCAAGCGATTCTCCTGCCTCAGCCTCCGGAGTAGCTGGGATTATAGGCATGCACCACCATGCCTGGCTAATTTTGTATTTTTAGTAGAGATGGAGTTTCTTCATGTTGGTCGGGCTGGTCTCAAACTCCTGACCTCAGGTGATCTGCTTGCCCTGGCCTCCCAAAGTGCTGGGATTAAAGGAGTGAGCTATCACGCCCAGCCTAGATGACCCTTTTGTCTGGCTTCAAATACCATTCTGACCAGCACTGCAAATCTGTTCAGAGAAAACTAACTTAAAGTCATGATAATTGAAATCTTATAATATATTTTATCATTTAAAAATATACACACATATTGACTTTACATTTTCCCTTAATTAAATCTAGTAATTGACAATTTTCAAAGAGTATAAAAATTTAAAATGGATAAAAATTATTTCTGTATTTTCTGGATTGTCTTGAATTATCTTAATGGATCTACTACTTTAAAAACTTTTTTTATCTCCATCCCTTGCTTTCAAACTTTCCTTGTAACTGCTCAAAGACTGGAGTCCAACTAAAAACAGTTATAATTCTAGATTGTTAACTTTGTAGTGAAAAATAATAGAAGTGGAGAAAACTAAAAGCAATAGATCATATGAAAATCTCTATTTTTTGTGGGAAATCCAAATGTATTCTAATGATCTTGTTTGATCACTTTATATACTACTGGAGGAGATATCAGTGAATCAAACAAAATCTATATCCCAAGTGTCATAGACTGTAGCAGAAAATAGGTAATCTTGTGAGAAAATGAATAATAAGAATGTATGATTCTTAAACATCTAATTAATATGCTTATGCATGCAACAAATATTTAATATACACACACACAAAGGCACTATGCAAAATAACTCACATTTTGGTCTTTAAGAGATTACCATAGTTACATATACAGCAAGTCACATAAGAAAAATGTGAAAATTGACCTGTCACTTTAATTTTGAAATACATGAAATAGACCTCTGCCTTCCAGGAATGGAGGAGTAAATTTTCTGGCTTCTAGAAATGGAGAAGTAGCTACACCAAACTTATTGCAAGAAAAAAATTATACAACCTCAACAAAATATAAGAAGTAGCTATTTGAAAGTATTGAAAAGTGACCAAAAATTGGGAGAAATTAGAGGAACGCACATCTGAAAAGATAAACTGTCATATTTTGATTCTGCTAGAGTAGCAGAGAGATGCTGTTTATTAGATTGAGGTTGGAAAGTATTGAATATGAAAGAATAGCCAGCAAGTAAGAATGAGAGAGTGGGGATATTCAGGAGGAAGAGCCATAAAAGATCAAAAGTCTGCATTTAAAATCCACCAAAAGCATTGAATGAATACTAACCTATGTAAGGACAGGTGAGACACTAAAGCGTATAGTGAAAAAGTAGGAGCCAGAAGCTGAATGAACTTCACAGAGATTTCACTGACTTCCCACTTCAGAGTAGATAAAAATGGAATTTGAGTCCAACCAAGTCAACTGCCTGCAAAAACAAATCTACAGAGGAATGTATCAAAATGCAGATTTTCTAAAACTTAGTATTTATAAAATCCAACATACAATTAGAAACTACTGAACATATGATGAAACAGAAATATATGACCCCTACTCAAGAAAATAAGCATGCAACAGAAAACAACTCTGAGATAATTACACATTGTAATGAATACAAAAGGACTTCAAAAACCCTACTACAAATATATTTAAGTACTTAAAAGAAAATACATGCATAATAAGTAGAGACAGACTATCAACAAAAATATAGAAACAAAACAAAATGAAATAAAAATTCTAGAGCTGAAAAGCACTATAACTGATATAAAAAGAATTAGAAAGAGTTAAGAAAATAATGTCAATGGCAGAAATAAAATAACCAATGATCTTGTGGATAAATAGAAAGAAATCACATAATCTAATGAAATAGAAAAAAAAGAAGTGTCTTAGAAGTCTGTATGACAATATTGAGTGAAATCTATTATATATGTGATTGGAATTCTGGAAGGACCAGAGACAGATCATGGACATTAAGGAAGAAAAATATGAAGAAATAATGGCTGAAAACTTTCCAAATTTGGTAACAGACATTCATTTATAGACTCAAGAAGCTCGATAAAATAGTCTAGAAGTATAAATGCAATAACAAATATGTAACTGGACATGTGACATTAAAACGTTGATATCCAAAACATAAAAAGAAAATCCTGAAAGTCATTAATTTATATTGAAATATTGCAAATAAGAGAAGAGTTATTCAAATTAGGAATGACATATCAGAAACATTAATGGACAAATGAGAGTGGAACACGTTTAAAGTGCTAAAAGAAAATAACTGTAAAAGGAAAATTGTTTATCGAGAAAAAATATCTTTTAAAAATAAAGTAAAATAAAGATATTTCAGATAAAAATTGGAATACTTCATTGTTAGAAGATGTGTCCTAAAGGAAATTCTTCAAGTTGGAAGAAAGTTACACCAAATGATAATTTAAATCAACAGGATGAAAGTGGTAATTATCTCAATTTTATAGGTCAGAAAATTGAGACATAAAGTTTTGTCCCTGAGTACAGAACCAGGAAACTCAAAACATATAAATAGGAAATTTATTTTTCATGTTGTTAACCTTTGTAGTTGATGTTTTAACTTAGAGATAGCTAGGTAGGTAGGTAGGTAGGTAGGTAGATAGATAGACAGACGGATAGATAGACTGATAGAGATATCTTTTATCTGTATATCTATAAAAGCTATATAAATATATAGATATCTTTTATAGATATATATTTTATGTATATGTTTTATGGATATATAAAGATATCTCTATCTCTGTCGGTCTATCACTCTGTCCTTTAAATGTCACAAAGTCAAACATAAATTATAAATTGAATTACACAAATACCATTTCTTAACTGTACAACTTTCTCAAAGCACAAGCTCCAAATTTTTTATTGTTTTACATTTAATTTGACAATGATGTCTCAATTTGTTTGACTATGGGGTTAAATATAGTATCAACTCCTTTCTGAAGGGAAAATAACAAAAAAAATGTGAACTCTGTGAGTACTCAAATATAACCAAAGAAATAGTAATTCTTAAGAGATTTTGGTCAATGTGTTCAGAGATTAGCTACACAAAAACATGTGCACACATACATACATAAACGTAGAAACATTCAAACTCATACGTTTTTTATTAACAAAACCCACAAATTCTAAATCCTGCATTTCTTAGTGAATGGTTCAAAAAATTAATCTTAGAATACCCTTCAGTGCCTGATGACAAAAGAAAGGCTTTACAGACTAACTCATTGAAAATATTGGCTGGGCACAGTGGCTCAGGTGTGTAATCCCAGCACTTTGGGAGGCCGAGGTGGGTGTATCACCTGAGGCCAAGAGTTGGAGACCAGCCTGGCCAGCATGGTGAAATCTTGTCTCTACTAAAAATACAAAAATTAGCCAGGCATGGTGGCATACGCCTGTAGCCCCAGCTACTCTGCATGAGGCAAGAGAATTGCTCAAACTCAGGGGGCAGAGGTTGGAGTGAGCCCAGATTGCACCACTGCATTCCAGGCTGGGTGACACAACGAGACTCCATTTCCAAAAAGAAAATGGGGGGTGGGTGGGAAATATATGAGAGTGTAGCAGTGGTCATGTAAAGAAAGTGTAGAAGGCACAGAACAGGACTTTGGAGAAAAGGATTAAAGTCTCAATAATATTGCTGAGTTAGTTGTGTATTCTGAAAGGTTTCATTTGTTTTGTGTGTGTGTGTGTGTGTGTGTGTAAACTAAACAAGATAAAACAGGTTGGAAAGGTTGGACGTGATGTAAAATGAGAAGTATAAGATTTTATAAGCATCTATCTTAACTTTTAAAGTCCTTCTTTTTCTTTTTTTTGAGACAGAGTTTTGCCCTGTCACCCAGGCTGGAGTGCAATGGGGCGATCTCGGCTCACTGCAACCTGTGCCTCCCAGGTTCAAGCAATTCTCCTGCCTCAGCCTCCCAAGTAGCTGGGATTACAGGCATGAGCCATGACTCCTGCCTAAGTTTTGTATTTTTAGTAGAGACGAGGTTTTGCCGTATTGGCCAGGCTGGTTTCAAACTCCTGTCCTTAAGTGGTCTACCTGTCTCAGCCTCCCAAAGTGCTGGGATTAGAAGTGTGAGCCACCATGCCTGGAAAAAGTCTTTTGTTTTAATTACTCAAATGATTACTGTTTTCTTCAGCTGCTATTTAAATTAAAGAATGTGACACATAATCTCTCTGTAACTCAATTAAAATTGGGGGAAAATAAAATAACAGTGTGTTCTCTGTTCTCTCCAAAGCAGACAGATATCCCAATAAACAAAGTTTGCTATTCATGCTCTCAAGTGAAATGCTGGAAATTTACAATAAATATTGGATAGTGGAATAACAACTTTCACCATCCAATATTTATCAAATGTCTTCAAAATTTTATATGTTTCAAGATTTTCAGTATTCTTGTTCTATCATTACTGGAATACAGTGGGGGGATACAGCGGGGTATTGAAATCTCTTTCTATAATTACAAATTTGTCTTTTTCTCTTTGAAATGTTACCAGTTTTTAAAAAGCTCTGTTATTAGGTACAAAATGTTCAGGATGGTGATGTCCTCTTGAGAAACTGATATCTTTCTTATAAAGTAATGATATCTGGTACCATTTTTTGCTCCAAAATATACTTTATCTGATATTATATAGTCACTTCCACTTTCTTTTAAGTAATTTTAGTAAGATGCAGCTTTTTTTTTTTGAGACAGAGTCTCACCCTGTTGCCCAGGCTGGAGTGCAATGGCATGATCTGGGCTAACTGCAACTTCTGCCTCCTGGGTTCAAACAATTCTCCCATCTCAGCCTCCTGAGTAGCTGGGATTATAGGCGCTCACCACCATGCCCAGCCAATTTTTGTATTTTTAGTAGAGACGGGGTTTCACCGTATTGACCAGGCTGGTTCGAATTCCTGACCTCCAGTGATCCGCCCACTTCATCTGATTGTTGTATGTTTAGTAGAGATAGGGTTTTACCATGTTGGCCAGGCTGGTCTTGAATTCCTGACCTCCAGTGATCCGCCCGCCTCAGCCTCCCAAAGTGCTGGTATTACAGGCATGAGCCATCATGCCCGACCAATACAGCTTTTTATATCCTTTAACTTTTAACTAATTTGTGTCTTTACAAGAAAATGCTTCTCATAGGCAGGCTATAGATGGGTCTATCTAATCTGAAAACCTCTCACTTTCAATTGGAGTAATTAAACCATTTATATTTAATGATTATTATTATGGTTAGGCTTAAATCTCTGTTCTCATTATTTTTTTCTATATGTCTTATATGTTCTTCGTTTCCATGTTGCTTTTTTTTTTGCTTTCTTCTGGAGAAAAATTTAAATTTATCTATTTTATCTCCATTGTTGATTTAGCTATAACTCTTTCTTTTGCAAAGTTAGCAGTTGCTGAGTTCATAATATGTATTTGGACCCTTCACAGATTGTCTTCAAATGATACTATATTTCTTCTTGCAAAGTATAAGAATTTCACATTAAATAGTTTCACTTCTCAATTCCCACCTTTATGTTATTGTTGTCATTCATTTTACTTTTATGCAGTACAAAAACTTCAAAGCATTGTTATTTAGTGTAAAATTTTGTTATTTACTTTGTAAAGAAATTTACATAAGAAGAAAACCAATAATATATTTTTTCTTGTTACTATTTCTAGTGTTCCCTACTCCTTTTGCATTTCTATATTTCCATTAGGTATCTTTTATTTTTCTTCCCACAGGACTTCCTTTAATGTCTCTTGTAAGACTGGTTTGTTAAAAAATATTTTTTTTCAGTGTTTCTAAGTCTGATAAATTTCATGGTTTTTTTTTGAAAGTTATATTAACTCTTTTAAAAATTCTAGTTGCTAGATATTTTGCTTCAGTACTTTAAACATAATGCTCTACTATCTTTTTGCTTAGATTGATTATGAGAATAAATCCTGTTTTTTTATCTTTTCTTTCCTCTATAATTAACTCATTTTTTAAATTAAAAAAAAATCTTAAACATTAAAACTTTTATCACTGATTTGAGTAATTTGTTTCTGAAGTGCTTTCATAGAGTTTTCTTTCTGTTTCTTCTGCTTAGGGTTCATAAAGCTTTTTGGAAAATGTGGAGACATTATTTCTTCGAATATTTTACTGCTCCTTTCCTCCCTTTGAAGACTACAATTTTATATGTAATGTGTCTTAAAGTTGCCTCACAGCTCGCTGATACACTTTTTCTTCTTTAAATTGTTCTTCTGTTGTGTTACATTTTGTACATTATCTGTTGCTATATATTCAAGTTCACTAATCTCTATTGCCTGGGCTGGAGTGCAGGGGTGTGATCATAGCTCACTGCAGCCTCAAACTCCTAGGCTCAAGCAATCCTCCTGCATCATCTACCCAAGCAGCTGGAACCACAGGTGCACACCACCACATCTGGGTAATTTTAAATTTTTTATTTATTATAGAGAAGGGGTCTCACTATGTTGCCCAGGCTAATCTCAAACTCTGGGCCTCAAGCAGTTCTCCCACCTCAGTCTCCTAAAGTCCTGAGATTACAGGCATGAAGCACTGTACCCAACTTGTTTTTAAGATGTGTTTAGTTTAGTGCTAATAACTCCCTAATACTGAGACAAGACCCTTATGAGTACTCTACCCTCTAACTCATAAAGATTTTATTAAGTGGTGGGAATAGGCACCTTGTTCTTGTGTGAGGTATTGACTACTCTTTATTTTCTAACATACTTTTTTTTGGTAAGTTTGTTTTTACTTTTTTTTTGTATCCTTCGTTCCTTTGCTTCTCTTGCCTTCTGTTTTTTTCTCACTTCCTCTTTTCTTTCCCTTTTCTTAATACTGCTTAAACCCCTTCATTACTTCCATTTCTCTATTTTTTTCCTTGTATTCTTGAGATAAGTGAAAGTGCCTTAACTATAGACATAGCACTGTGCTCAGATCTGTGAGAGATACTTAGAAGTATATAATATGGCCTTTGCGACATTCTATTTAGAGAAATAGAACATGGCAATTATGCCTGCATTGTCAAACGTAGTTTAGACATTAGAAGTGCTGAAGACATTGTTTGCAGATGGACACATATTAAGATTAGATAAGTAAAAAGAAATGAAGTTGGCATTTGAGGTCAGTTTACCTCTCCAAGTGAAGTCCCAGACACCAGGACAGTACACAAGAAGGAAGAATGGGAGCAGAGTGTATGTAAAGTGAGATTTGTGAATCACGTTTAAACAGTCTAAAATAAGCTATGCTAAAGAAATTTTTTTCTGGTTTTGCAAATAACTAGGATCCACTAAATGATTTTGTATATGAATGTATTATAAACAAAGATTTTTTTCCCCCAAAACAAAGTCTTTGGAGGAAAGATTACTCCTGATGATTCACTATTCAAATTCCATAAAAGGTACACACCAACTTACATTTATAGCTGAGAAACTGTGGTGGTGCATCTAGAAATTACTTAATTATTAAATGTAGTATCTTAAGCATAATTCAAACATCCTTAGTTACCCACCTATAATCCTGGACTTAAGGAAATATTTGAATCTCTTGTAAATATTCCCTTCTTTCTCCTAGCGACTGACTGTCATGCCAAAGTCTAGTTTGGTAGCAAGTTTTGACCTTTTGTTATGGTCATCATCTAAATGTTTACTGTTAAGCAAGTACCTATTTCTCTTTAAGTGCCTCGTGCGAGAAAAGATCCCATTTTCTAACTATACCCACATGAACAAAATCTAGATCTTATGAAACAGGGATAACAAAAGCTGAAGCTACACTGAACACTAGCTTGGCCAAAGCAGCTAATTTCCTTAAAGCCTCAAAAAAATTACTTTTGCAGATGAATTTTCTTTGAAATAAAATATATTTTTACAATGAATACTGTTCAGTACTTTCTTATTTTTAGTTAATAATCAGATGCTACTTCTTTGTGCTATGAGCCCAGAATAAGAAAGGTGTACCAAATGTGTCAATATTGAATAACTGTTTCCCTGATCAATTGCCAGTCATATGAATAAATTGTGTTACTTAAAATATGTGAGAGGTATTTTGAACATCACAAGCCTGTACTAAAATCTTCCTTCTCTTAGCATACATCTTCAGTTTCTCAATTCGTTTTTCTTTTGAAATATACCTAGAATTGACTTAAAACATTAGAAATATATATAATTATATAAATATATTAGAAATAAATGGATGCCTTAAAAATCAAATCTATTTATCATTTGCTTTATTAAAGTTTCTGAGACTTTTTTCCTGCTTTCATTTTTTGTTTTTAGATTTCAAATTTTATCTTAGATGCAGGGGAATATGTCAAGGTTTCTTACCTGGGAATGTCGTGGTGATGGTGAGGTTTGGGGTATGGATCCCATTACCCGGGTAGTGAGCACAGTACTCAGGGGTAGTTTTTCAACTCACCATCCCCCTCACCCTCTAGTAGTCCTGAGTGTCTATTGTGCCCATATTCATGTCCATGTGTGCTCAGTGTTTAGCTCCCACTTGTAAGTGAGAACATGCAGGGTTTGATTTTCTGTTCCTGAGTTAATTCGCTTAGATTTATGGCCTCCAGCTCCATCCATTTTGCTGCATTTTGTTTTAGGCTGTCAGTACTTTATGCCATCTTACATTTCTCTGTCATTACTCTTTTAATTGAAGTTATGTTAGAAATATTTGCAAATCTTGAGAAAGGTAATTGTGCTAAAATATCTTTTTAGTCTAACTTCGTAAAATGAGAAGTAATGAGTGATCCATCAAAAAATATTTACAGAATTGCAACCAGGGCTTTATCAATGTGCTATTTTATATGGATATAAAATTAGCTCATCTCACCTGGTTAATCTTGGTGGAAAAACTTTAAATGAAATTAGACATGGGTACCATGTTTTGAAAACATACCATATGACATCACCTATACTACTTGCTTTATGTATGTAATCTCACATTCACCGTAATGGCACTTATACATTTGACCTTTTCTTTATCAATATATAAATATGGTAGAACAACACACATCCTTAGAGGTAAGGCTAGGTGTTATATCTGAGGTGTCACATAAAATAATTTAATCTTTGAAAATCTTTTTCTAAGGAATGTATTTATGCTACTTCTCCCCTTCCCTAGTGTAAGTTTATTTTTGTTTAACCCTCCATAACGGTCTAGTTACATTTTCACAAAACCCTATAAATTTGAGATTATAAATCTAAATTTAAAAACTAGGAGGTGGTATAACTGGTATTTAAATCTATGACACTATAATTAATCTGTACACTTCCAATGTGCAAATTAACTTTTTATGAATTACTTTGAATCATTAGTTATTTTTGCATGAGTCCCACTGCTATCCCCATTCTCACATTTATGAATAGTGTTCAGGTATATCTCATGGTCTTTGTGTGTATAGTTGTATAGTACAGGGCTTTATACAGAATAGAAAATCTAATTACCTGTTTGTGGTTTCTTACCACAATGGTTCTAAGGCAGGACAAGGAGAATCCATCAGAATTATATGGGAAGCTTTTTCCAACTTCACACACAGCTGTAAAAGATCCTAGTTGTCCCTTCTGTAGTAAGCCAATAGTACTCGAGGGAATATATAACATGCTTCAAGAATATTGAGCTGTAATACAAATTGAGGAAAATGTCCTTGTGAAAAAACGACTTGGGGCTCCAGCTGCATCATCTTTTTTTTTTTTTTTGAGACGGATTCTTGCTCTGTCCCCCAGGCTGGAGTGTAGTGGCGTGATCTCGGCTCACTGCAAGCTCGGCCTCCCGGGTTCACACCATTCTCCTGCCTCAGCCTCCTGAGTAGCTGGGACTACAGGCACCCGCCACCACACCTGGCTAATTTTTTTTTCTTTTTTCTTTTTTTGTATTTTTAGTAGAGACAGGGTTTCACTGTGTTAGCCAGGATAGTCTCGATCTCCTGACCTCGTGATCTGCCCACCTTGGCCTCCCTAAGTGCTGGGATTACAAGCGTGAGTCACCGCACCCAGCTGCATCATCTTTTTCACAGCAGTACTTGTCATGCTACTCAAAGTGTCTTTTGTGGACCAGTGCCAATCCACCGACTCCTAAGAGTTTGTAATAAATGCAAACATTAAGAGAAAATGTTTAAAAGCTTTAACATATCAACAGGCTTGTATGTTCTGTTTCTCTTTGTGTTTTATTTTACTATTTTTTTAATTACATTTTTAAATTCAATCCATATACAATGAACTGTAAATTGAAAATAAACAACAAACACTCACCTTTCACCACAGATAGTTTGAGGAAAAGTGAGCAGTAGCATTTTTTTGGCATTCAGAATTATTCTTCTTTTATTGATGTTCCTGATGCAGGGCAGGTGAGACCCAAAAGTGGGGATTAGCATGGGTGGGTTCTTTGCTTTGCTTAGGAAAGAATTCAAGAGTGAGCCAGCAGTGGAAGAAAGCAAGTTAGTAGAAGCAGTAGTGTGCAGCTCGGTGCCTGGTCCTTGTGGATCAGGGCTAAACCATAGGCAGTGCACCCAGAGTAGGAGCATAGGGGCTCCTGGCTGGCAGTATTTATACCTACTTTTAATTACATGCAAATTATGGGGAGGGTTATTCAGAAATGTCTAGAAAAGTGGCAGGGAGTTCCAGGTGTTGCCACAGCATTTGTAAACTGTCATGGTGCTGGTGGGCGTGTCTTATGCTGATGAGCAGCTAGGACAACTAGAGGTTGCCTTTGGCATCATTTGCTAGTTCCATCTGGCTTCTTCCTTTTAGCCTGTTGAGACCAGGAAATAAGTCTTGCCGGTCTCCTACCTCATTCCTATGAGTGGTTAACACATAGCATATGCCTTGTGTATTCTTAGAATGTTTCCCAGAACACGGAGATGCCTTACAGTGTAGATTTGACTATTAATATGTACTTAGTCATGGTGTATTTTGTTTCATTAATGAAACATCTGGAAGGGCATCAGGCAGAGAAAAGTGTGGAGTGAAAACTGCTGATGTGGTTTGAATCTGTGCTCCCAACCATATCTCATGTTGTATTGTAATCCCCAGTGCTGAAGGTGGGGTTCAGTGGGAGGTGATTAGATCATGGGGGCAGAGTTCTTATTAATGATTTAGTATTATCCCCCTTGGTACTGTAGGGTGAGTGAGTTCTCATGAGCTCTGGTTGTTTAAAGGTGAGTAGCACCACCCCACTAGTTCTCTCTCTTCCTCCTGCTGCTGCCATGTAAGATGTGCCTGCTTCTCCTTCACCTTCCTTCGTGATCGAAAGCTTCCTGGGGCCTCCCAGAAATCGTCATACTTCCTGTACAGCCTGAAGAACTGTAAGTCAATTAAACTTCTGTTTTTTATAAATTACCTAGTCTCAGGTATTTCTTTATAGTAATGCAAGGACGGACTAATACAACTTCCAACAACCATGCCCTGAAGTCTACCCTATCCAGAAGGCTTCTCTCTCTCTGATCCCGATTATCAGTAGAAGTACTACTCGGAAAGGAGGGACAAACCTGTACTACAGTGGAATGCTAAGTTTTTTTGACATCCAGGCCCACATCTTCCAACTTTGCATATTGACCACTGTTTGCAATGGAAATAAAGGCAACTCGGTTTCCTAAGAGAGCTAGGAGTAAAAAGAAGAGGCAGGAAGAGGTATATCCTAATGGTGTAGCATGTTTTCTTTTCCATAATAAAGTATAATAGTGATGTCATAGCTATGTAATTACACAGTTACATTCAACCACTCCATTCCCTGTTTCTAAGATATAGAGCAGCTGCCCTTCTGTTTTCTGAAAACTGAATTAAACAAGTACTTCCTGGTCTATAATATTAAAAGCCTTTTAATGTAACACAAGCTAATACATAATATCAAGGAAAGATATTAGGCAAACAAGGTTAAATGATTTACAAGTTTTTCTTCCATCTATTGTGAACATAAATGGTGAACAGCCAGATGTGGAGAAAAGATACAAAGTAGAAGATAGAATGTTGCTATTAAAAGACTGTATTACAAAAACAAAAAGCACAAACAAGAACAAAAATCAATAGCTAGCCATCTATTTTCCTTTCTAAAATGGTAGTACAATGCATTAAATACTTTCTTGCTGTATGTGCCTTATAGAGATTGTTTCCATTTCTCTGTCCCAGGAAACATAAGCAGTACATCTTTATAGAGGGCAGTGTATGTCCATAAAACAAATGCTGCCAAGTAGAACATTAAAAAGAGCCTGTTGAAATATCTGCCAGAAAGATAATTTAGGTTAGGCTCTCTGTTTTGATAAAAGTACATGAAGCGTAACGGTAACAATCTCTACTCTCTTTTAAAACAAAGGGGGAAAAAGCCTCATTCTAAAACCCTTTAAAGATATCAGAACTAATTGTAAACTATGAAATATGCCCTAGTTCTTGTTCTGATTGAAATTCAGAAAAAGAAAGAGAGAATCAAGAAAGGAAGAAGTGCTATAAACTAAGTCACAATGCAGTGGCATACTGATGTAGAACCAAAGATCCATTTCCAACAGACCTCATTTAAATCACTGGGCTATTCAACAAGGGCTGCCTCAAATGGGTCACCTTACATGAACCTCTAATTATTGCTTGTCAAGAAAAGCAGACAAACACCTATGTAGAAGGATTTCTGATTTTTTTTTTAAACCTTCGCACAGCAATTGAGAGGTAATGGACAAAAATATAAGAAAATAAAAGATAAAACCAATGGTCTGTGTTGCATGGCAACAGCGAGTTTAGAGACTAGCCCTTCACTTCTTCCGGTTACCAATATCCCCAGAGGCAAAACAGAACCACAGAACTGTTTGGCCTATAGCTTTCAATACACACAGACTTCTGCTGTAACCATATGTCTTACCCAAAGAATCATGCCACCAAATTAGGGAAAGCTTGCCTTTTGCTCAGGAAACAACCACACTTACAGATGTAATGACAGTTTCAGGGGCGGATTCACATATCTATTTTGAAAACACTCATAAGAACAGTCCCATAGAAATAAGTATGTGGACAAAAGTCTTGTACTCTTTTTTGTATATCATTCTGGGTATAGAAATTGAAAACGTCTGGTGTATTATTTGTTGCTGTATAACAAATTATCCCAAAATGAGCAGATGAAAACAAATAAAATAATATCATTTCACAGAGGTTCTTAGACTCAGGAAGCTGAGACCAGCTTAACTGAGTGCTTGTGACTCAGCATCGATTCTGTGCTTGGAGTTAAGCTGCTGATTGAGGCTGCTGTCTTATCTGAAAGTGCCATTTCCAAGCTCACTCATCTGGCCATTGGCAGGAGATTTTATTTCCTCACCATGAAGGGCTCTCCATGTGCTGCTTATGATGTAGTTTTACCTGAAAATAAGAGCCAACAGAGAGAGGAAGAAAGAGTGAGAGAGAGAAGAGAGAGCGAGAGAGACCACAGTGGTGGAGAGGGGCTGCCTGGAAAGCAGGTCTGAAAGGCTGGTTACCAGAGTCTATCCTCTGGCTCCAAAAGATCTAAGTTTCTCCCACATACAAAATACACTCACATCCTGCCATGTCCCCCAGTCCCTCACCAAATCTTATCCCATTACCATGTCAGAAAAACCTGCAGTATCACCCTACCTAAATCAAGTCCAGATGAGGGTGCATCTCCCACATGAAGCTTCTTATGCGCTGCTCCCTAAATAGAGTTCTTCCTGCAAGTCTGTGAAATAGAAACAGTATCTGCTCCTATATACCCAGCAAAAAATGATGCTAACCACTATAGACTGCAGTTTCAAAAGGGAGAAAACGTGAAGCACAGAGTCACAGATCCATAGCAATTTTGAAATTCATCCAGGCAAATGTAGGAAGTTCCTTGGTTAAGACTCAGTCCTGTCACTTCCTGGAAATGATTCTTCAGAACTTTCAACTCCACCCTCAGAATTTTTGGTTCTTCCCAGTAGCCAATTACTTTTGCCATCTAAGTCACCCTTCCTTTGCCAGGAAATGCAGCCCAGACTTTTTGGATGAGTATTTGCTTTAGCCTGTTTCTGGCTTGTCAATACTTAGGGTTCCAAAAGGTCCTTTTCATTTTGTACTGTTTCTGTCACTTTTTCTCCAAGCTATGTTTCAGCATCTATGATTTTTCTCAAAGATTTGATGCATCACCTTTGAGTATTAATAGGATTCACTTCATTAGGCAAAAGCCATACCCACAAATGTCTTCAGGATAATAACTTCTCTACCTTATCCCTTTGCTACAGAACAACATCCTTAAGTTTCTTAGTTCTATTGTTTGATTGAGAGACTGTTTGAATTATACCCTTAGAGAAAATTTTGTAAGGATACAGAAAGTCTAAACAAAACTATAATAAAATTGGTTCCATTGACAGTATAGAATACTCCAGCCAACAACCAAAGAATGTGCATGCCACTCAAAGACAAATGGAAAAATTATTAAGGCAAACTGGACAATGAAGACTACGCCAATAAACTTAGAAGTAAAATCATATTAAGTAGGGTCTTCCACATCAGGGTGTAAATGCAGTTTTCACTTGTCTTCTTGCTAATTATAGCTAAAAATTATGGACATTATATACAAAGCAACAGAAGAAGTCTATGGTAGGTAAAAAGAAAAAGAGCAGACAAGAGCATTAGATACAAGGAACAGGTAGTACATTTTCTTGGTTTTCTTTTGCTTCATTTATCACAGACTCAGTGCTGGAAAAGTCACTAACCCCAAAATATCAATGAATGAGAGTAAAAAAGCCCCAAGAAAATCCCATTCTGTCCATTCAAAGATCAGAAAAGAGCAGCCTAGCAATAGAGAAAATATGTAGACAGTAAGTGCCATACTTTAACTTTACCACAGGAAAAGAAAGTGTGGTCTCACTCCTCAAACTCTCAGTGAAGGTGAACGGGAGCCTAGACTTTTATTCTACCAGGATATGAAGAAACATCCCTCCCCTTCCTGTCTGGGTGGTGTCAGAGATGACCAAGTGGGGACTGAAGACTTTCCTCCCTCTGGTGGAGAGCACATGGGAAGCCTGGACTTCCACCCCGACTCAGCAGTAAAAATCTGTTCATCCTCTTCTCCATTGGATTGGCATCAGAAAAGGCCATGTGGGAAACCTGGACTTTCATGACTTTCCAGGATACTTGACTTCCTACCTCCTTGGCGTATTCAGAAGCATGAGGGGAGCAATGTGAGGCAGCCCTGCCTCTCCCAGCCAGGGTGGCAAGAGCAGAGGACTAATGGGAGCCTGAACTCCCATCCATCCTTGCCCACCTGTAATGAGGCGCCATTCTTCCTCATCAGGATGTCAACAGAAACCAAGTGGGGAACCGAGACTAACTTGATTTGAGGTTCGGTCCAGTAACTCACATGGGTGTCCAGACTCTGTTTTTCTCTGTCCATTTTTTAGCTCCCCTCTGGTTGGCCCCTTCTTTGTAAACTTTCACTTTGTGAGAGTGAAATGACTATTATCAGTTCCCAGGGCAGTGCTATAATTAGTACCCATATGCAACACTGTATCTACTCTAGATATAGATATTCTATATCTAGTCAAAAAGAGAATGCTTACTTATTTAATATTGCCAACAATAATCCTGCAATTGAGTCTTCTTAGAGACATATTGTCTGAATTTTGTCATATGTCCATTTGTTAACAAATCACCATAGGAAAAGACTATGGGACTCATTTAGGACTTTGGTCACTCACTTCCTGTCTTCTTCAAATAATGTTTAGGATATTATTGCAACAGGGAAGATGAATGGGCACTGGAGAAGCAATTAATAAAAGTTTGCAAAACGTAAACTCAATGTTGGGTACACATGTATAATATCTATTATTTTGCAACTTTTTTCACTTATCAACTTACCAATCCTTCAAATCAAATTTTATTAAACTATTTTACTCTTCTCAGAGACTATGTGGTATTTATTGTATAGACATATTACATCATTTTCATGAACACGTAAGTCATTTTATGTTTTGTTTTGGGATGGGTTTTTTTTTTCTTTTTTCTTTTTTTTTTTTTGCTATTATAAGGAGTGACCCAATAAATATGTTTGTATGTCAGTTTATTTTAAAACAATTCATGGAGTTACAATTTCAGTAAGTTTCAAAGAAACAATAAACACTTATTTCTTGCCTTCAAGAACTCACTGGAGGATAAAACAATTTCAAGTATGAAAAAAATTGATAGTCACTTGACGTTATATGAACATAGCAGATGGTAAGAGTAATGTGTAATTTTAACACATTTCAGGTTTCTGTAGCATGTTAGATATTAAAACATCATATCCTTCTTCTTCCTCAACACATTCATTTTAAGCTTCTTAAAACCTCAACGACATAGTACAGTTTATAACATAAAATAGAAAAGTGAGACACTCGGCTTCGTCTCCAATTTTAGTCAGATGAACACACACATAACCACTTCTTCACCATAAATACTTCCGTGAGCCTGGTACAGCTTACTGTTTTCTGATGCTTTTGTTCAGTGCTCCAGTTTCCTATTTTGAAATATCCCTGCTAATTTATGAGCTATCCTTAAAATGCTATGTGAGTAACAACAGATGCCTCAGTACACCTACTTTGTAAAGAATATCAGGCTATCCAAGACGCTATTTACAACTATAGAAATTTTATTTTCATTTCCATAAGAGAATAGTGATGAAGTCTCAGTGTAAAATTTGTTTTATAATCATTAGGGGAGAAAATGAAAGATTTAGCATCTTCTTTTTTATAATTTTCATTTTCTGATGAAAGATGTTCATTTCTGTTGATTCTTTCTGCTGATGATTTTACTCCCCTTTCCTTTATCCTTCAGCCTATGTGATGAGTCATTCTTTTGTACCAGTTAAGGTTAAATTGTTGAAGATTTTAATTTTATTTTTCCATTTTGAACCCTAGTACCAAGAATAAGTGTGTCTTCCCTAAATACAGAATTTGTTTAAAAATGATTTGTGGAGGTTGCAGTTGTTTAAAGCCTCAATATATATTTTTTGCCAGCTAGAAACTGACCAACGTAGCATAAATAATTTGAACATTCATTGTATCCTCTGGGTTTTAACTGGAACCACATCCATGGTCTCCTTCACCACTGGGAAAACCATTGGGATAGAAAGTCATAAATACCTTTGTCTCACTAATGAAGAAATTGAGCTGCTTCTGCCTTCCTCTGCTCATCTCTTGTACCAGTAGCACTAGACCTATACTTTAGTCACATTCTATTTTTACTACATCTGTCTGCTGCCAATATATTATACCCTCCAAGTTTGTTTGTATTGATCTCATATTTTTTATTTTGTTTTACTACTATTTTGTCCTTGTATTTCAGAACATTTTTCCCCTTTCTCATCATATCCCTCCTTCTGGAGTACGTGTTTGTGTTTTTTTTTTTTTTTTTTTTTTTTTTTCTTTTTAGAAAGAAATTCAGTTACTAAGGGCATATTCATGGGATACACCTTATTTTTAGTAATTTGAAGTTGTCTTTATTTTATCCTTATTCTTGAACAGTTTGCCTAAATTGGGTATACAATCCCGTTAGACAGTTACTTTTCTCAGCAATTTAAATATATTATTTCACTCTCTTTTGATTTTGTTGTTGCTATTGGCAAGTCAGCCAAAGAGAACAAGAAGAGGGCTGAAACCAAGTTGTCTAACCAGAATTTTCATTGCTTTACAGAGATAACATTGATAAGGGATTGTCTATACATTGTTGAACTATACGGTATGAGTTACGGTGTCCATATAGCATTTTACAGCTTAGCCCAAATCCCAAGTGGCTTCAAGAGATACTTATTTAGCTCCAAGGGAAGTAACGTGACTGCTGTTTTATTCTAATGCTTCCCCAGACCTGATAATTTAAAAGGGTTTTCATTTCTCAGATCAAAAATATTATCTTTCTTTTTTTTTCAGTTATTTTGTGTATGTGTGTGGGTGGAGGGGGATCTTTTCTTTCTGGATTATTTGAAGAGCTTTTCTACATGTTTTTTCTGCAAAACTACCTGCAGTATGCCTAGCTATGAATTTTTATTTATTCTACTTGGGGTTTATTAACAACCCAGAATACATAGTTGAATATTTTTTCATCAGTTCTAGAACTTTCTTAGTCATAACTTGTTTTAAAAGACTCTTTTTTCAGGGCAGTTTTAGACTAGTAGCAAAATTGAGAGGAAGGTATAGAGACTTCCCATATACTCCCTGACCCCACACATGCATAGCTTCTCCAATTATCAACATCCACCACCAGAGTGGTATATTTGTTCCAAATGATGAACATGCTTTAGCAGATCATAATCACCCAAAGGTCATAATTTATATTAGAGGTCACTCTTGGTGTTGCACATTCTCTGGGTTTGGACAAATGTATGGTGACATATAGTAACCATTATAGTACCACACACAGTATTTCACTAAAAATGCTCTGTGCTCCTCCTCCTGCCCCCACCCCTAGCAACCCCTAAATTTTTTTTACTGTCTTCAAAGTTTGTCTTTTTCAGAATGTCGTATAATAGGAAGTCACAGAGTGTGTAGCCTTTTCACATTTGCTTCTTTCACTTGGTAATATGCATTTAAGTTTTCCATGTCTTTTCTATTTTACCTTTTTTTTTTTTTTTTTTTTTTTGAGATGGAGTCTTGTTTTGTCACCCAGGCTGTGCAATGGCCTGATCTTGGCTCACTACAACCTCTGCCTCCTGTGTTCAAGTGATTCTCCTGTCTCAGCCTCCTGAGTAGCTAGGACTACAGGTGCACCCCACCATGCCCAGCTAATTTTTGTATTTTTAATAGAGACGGGGTTTCATCATGTTGGTCAGGCTGGTCTTGAACTCCTGACCTCGCGTGATGTACCCGCCTCAACCTCCCGAAATACTGGGATTACGGACGTGAGTCACTACGCCCAGCCTCCCATGTATTTTCATGGCTTGATAACTGACTGACTTTTTGTGTCAAATTATGTTTTATTTCCTGGATTTACTGGAGTTTGTTGATGCATTCACTTGTTGAAAAATATCTTGGTTCTTTCCAAATTTTGGCTATTATGAATAAAGCTGTTATAAAACATCTGTGTGAAAGTTTTTGTGTGGACATGCTTTTAAATCCTTTGAGTAGATACCAGAGAATGAAATTTCTGGACAGTATAATTAGAAGATGTTTAGTTTTGAAAGAAACTTTCAAACTGTCTTCCAAAGAGGCTGTACCGTTTTGCATTCCCACCAGCAATGAATGAGAGTTCCTGCTGTTCCACTCCCTTGCCAACATTTGGTGTTGTAAGTGTTCTGGACTTTGACCATTCTATAGGTTTGTAATGGTATCTTATTGTTGTCCTATTTGCATTTCCATGATGACATATGATGTGGAACATCTTTGCATATGCCTATTGGCAATATGTATAGCTTCTTTGGTAAGATCTTTGGCCCATTTTAAGATTGAGTTGTTTTCTTATGGTTGAATTTTAGTTCTTTGTATATTTTGGATAGCAGTCCTTTATCAGATATGTTTTTCTGCAAATATTTTATTCTAGTCTATAGCATGTTTTCTTATTCTTTTGACATTGTCTTTCATAAGGCAGACATTTTAAATTTTCATGAAGCTCAGTTTATCAATTATTTCATTTAGATGTGGTATATTTTTTGTTGTCACTGGGGAAAAAAACTTTACTGCAATTGAGCATGCTCGGTTCACCTGCACATGCTTAGATTATGTGATTTGCAACGTGGCTATGAATGAATGGGTGCATTGTGATTACAGTGTTGTATCTAAAAGTCATCAAAATTTGCAAGATCATTTAGGTTTTCTCTAATGCTATCTTCCAAGAGTTTTATAATTTTAATTTTACATTTAGGTCTATGACTCATTTTGAGCTAATTTTGCTAAGGGTATAAACTCTGTGCCTAGATTTATTTTTTTGCATGTAGATGTTTAGTTGTTTTAACAACATTTGCTGAAAAGACTATCTTTTCTCCATTCTGCTGCCTTTGTTCCTTTCTCAAAGATCAGTTGACTCTATTTACGTGGGTCTATTTCTGAGCTCTCTGGTATGTTCTGTTGATCTACTTGTGTCTTACTTCACCAACATACACATGTTTTTGATTACTATAGCTTTTATAGTAAGTCTTGAAGTCAGGGAGTATCAGCCCTTCAACTTTGTTCTTCTTCACTACTGGGTTGACTATTCTAGGACTTTTGCCTCTCTCTATACACTTTAGACTCAGTTTGTCACTATACATGAAATAACTTATATGATTTCGATTGGGATTGCACTTAATGTATAGATCATGTCGGGACACACAGATATCTTGACAATATTGAATCTTCCTATTCATAAAATGAAATGTCTCCCTATTTAGTTCATCTCTGAACTTATAATATTATACACAGTATTTCACTAAAAATGTTTTGTGCTCCACCTATTTATCCCTCTGCATCCAATCTGAGTTTTATAGTTTTTCTCATACAGATCTTGTAAATATTTGCTAGATTTAGACCTGTTTCATTTTGGGGCTGCTAATATAAATGGTATTTTGTTTTTAATTTTAAATTTGTTTATTGCTAGTACTTTATATAGGAAAGTAAATGACTTTTGTATACGAACCTTGTATCCTGCAACCTTTCTATTGTTGTTTATTAGTTCTAGAAGGTATTTTTTGTTTGATGTTTTTAGATTTTCTACATAGACAATCATGGCATTTGTAAACAAAAACAGTTTTGTTTCTTCCTTCTCAATTTGTGTATCTTTTATGTCCATTGCTTGGCTTGTTGTACTAGCTGTGGGCTATCATTTTAAAAAAAATATTACCTCACTTCATTAATCATTAATCCTATTCTATCCTAGAACTTAGATAATATATTAATACTTAGCAAAATGAGTTATTGTATTTTCCTCTTTTTATAATAACTGTCAGACATTTCTTCAGACCTATCTTACAGTTCACTAATATGTCCTTTAGTTGTGATAAATGTGTTAGTTAATCTACCTAATCCATTTTATGATGTTAAATTTCAACGAATTGTATTCATTTTTTACATATATCCTTTTTCAATTTTAAAACTCTGTCTTTCTTATACATTCACTTGGTACTATTTTAATAACCTTAAACGTACTAAAAAATGTGTGTTCTTTTGTTTCTCGTTAAACGAGTATTTGGTTCTAATTTTGCTGTTGTTTTGTCTTTTGACCTTTGATCACTGTTTACTTGCATATCCTGCATTTTTTTTTTTTTAATTGTCAGTACATATTCTGTGGAAATTGTAGCTATGGACCTTCTTATCCTTTTTTTTTTTTTTTTTTTTTTTTTTTCTTTTTTGTGTTGATTTTATAGCTGGGGACCTTTTTCTTTTTTTTTTTTTTTTTTTTTTTTTTTCTGAGATGGAGTCTTGCCCTGTCACCCAGGCTGGAGTGCAAGGGCATGATCTTGGCTCCCTGCAACCTCCACCTCCCAAGTTCAAACGATAAATGATTCTCCTGCTTCAGTCTCCCAAGTAGCTGGAATTACAGGTGCCTACCACCAAGCCCAACTATTTTTTGTATTTTTAGTAGAGATGGGGTTTCACCATGTTGGTGAGGTTGGTCTCGAACTCCTGACCTCTTGATCCACCCACCTCGGCCTCTCAAAGTGCTGGGATTACAGGAATGAGCCACCGCGCCCGGCCACCATGGACCTTCTTTGGAATATTGAAGGCATGCTTCTTCATAGAATACTTGCATATACTCTTG
Source organism: Piliocolobus tephrosceles (assembly GCF_002776525.5). Lineage (NCBI taxonomy): Eukaryota > Metazoa > Chordata > Mammalia > Primates > Cercopithecidae > Piliocolobus > Piliocolobus tephrosceles. Next base: position 128,065,217 of record NC_045437.1, read on the forward strand.
ATATGCAAGTGTGTGTTTTTTTGACCTAATATAGATTTTTAACAATGAGTTGTTATAAATATTGCTTCCATCCCTTAGTAACTGTGTGACTTTTGCTAAGATACTGAACTTCTTCGTATCATAAGTTTTGTATTCAAAAATTGATAATTATATTACTTAGCTAATAAGTTGTTGTAAAGTCATATAGTATATAATATTAACTCTGAATTTTCCAACTTGACAGAAATAATTAGTAATTCTAAAAATCGCCTCAAGCAATGTGTCATTATTTTCAAAATTAGGAATATAAAATGTATTTGTAATATATAAATTGAACTGAAATTTCAATCAAAATAAAACAATAACACTGATAAGGTAATTCCAAAGACATTTAAAATGTGTTTGTTTCTACCTGTAGTACTTGTTTATCTTTCCCTTGTCTTTGAAGTACAAAAAGAGGGGAAAAACAAGATAATACCTTCATTTCCCAACGGCCCCTGGCATGTACACACTATATACACTAATGGTTATGAAGAGATGGTAGAATATTTGCTGTTTTCTGCTTTAGGTTGTTTCTGTCCAGACTAATCTTTTAGAGACTATTTGTTTTCTCTTTGGTGATTTCATCTTGTCTTCTCTTGTTCTTCCCAGGTTCACAGAAAATAGAAATTCTTTACATAGTCTTCTGATCAATAGAATCAAAGTCCTTTCTCTATAAATACTGGCTAGAGAGTTGCTAACTTCCATAATGGAGAAATGGAACAATCAGTTTCTTTCTCCAATAAAACCACAAAAATCATGGTTTTAAAAGGTAATTTTATTTAGAAAATAAGGTAAGTAAAATAAAGAAAATATGACGCTTCCATATAGGGTGGATAGAATGAAAAAAAAGAAAAAAAGAAAGTATTTTGCTGATATTGCTTCTGCCACCAACAGCAACTCATCCCCAGATACGTAACAGTGATTTTCAGATGACTGGTACATGTCGTGATACATGCAGTATCATGTTGCCTGGATGGCAACAATAGGGTCTAACTCTCATCTTCCTTTAATGATTTTATTTCACCTGGTCTGTTCATCAATGAACAAATTTATAATATTCACTCTTTTCCCACTTGTGCCATGATTCGAATGTCAGTTTTGCATTTAACTATAAAGGTTCCATCTTTGTTTTGTGGAAAGTGCTTTAGAAAAATGTCCTGAGGCCAGACACAGTGGCTCACATCTGTAATCCCAACACTTTGGGAGGCCGAGGCAGGTGGATCACCTGAAGTCAGGAGTTCAAGACCAGCCTGACCAACATGGTGAAACCCCATCTCTACTGAAAATACAAAAAGTTAGCCAGGCATGGTGGCAGGTGTCTGTAATCCCAGCTCCTAGGGCGGCTGAGGCAGGAGAATTGCTTGAACCTGGGAGGTGGACATTGCGATGAGCCAAGATCTCGCCACTGCACCGCAGCCTGGGTGACAGAGCAAGATACCATCTCAAAAAAAAAAAAAAAAAGAAAAAAAAGAAGAAGAAGAAAAGAGACAGTGGTTTCAACCTAATTTCAGAAGCATCAGCATCAAGTAATCTACTTAGATTGATCTAATAAAAACCTTTTTGAAAGAGGCTCAAATTAAAATAGAAACAAAAGATTTGTTTTTAGGATGTATAGATGTAGTTGTGAACCTAAAATATTTGCTTCAGAAGTAGCAATTCACTTTCCATGGAGTCCATACATCTGTTAATAGCTCAGTAATATTTGCTTTGAGTGTCTGGTCTATAAAATCAAATTAGTCTAATCAGAATATATGACAATAAAAACAGTCTCTAATGCCTTTAAATAAATGCTAGCATGCAAATATTGTTACACATTATCCAAAAAGTAAATTTTGAAATTTAAAAAACCTACAAGATTTAAAAATAAGCATGTAATCTTGTCTTTAAGAAAAAATAAGTATTTAAAATAATTATACATGACTTTACATTTACCACTGATTGTGTAATAAATACTAAAGGATTATATACTTACAAGCTTAAAATACCTTTTCTGGATTGTTAATGATTTTCATATCATCTATACCTTTCTGTTTTTGCAAAATATTTATAATTATTATATATTATGATTATAATAAACACAACTTTTATTTTAGATCAAAAAGAAAAGGCAAGGAAGGTATCCACTAGAGAAAAAATGAATAAGAGAGCAGACACATATTTTATTTATTTTTTGCTTCAGCTTTGCAAGAGATAAAGGAAATTGAGTTAAATAACTGATTTTTTTATTCCGTCAGGAAGTTGAATGTTGCTAAGCGGTTAAGCAAAATTATGAAGCTGGGTGGAGGTATTCTGAACTGCTCTAGCAGAAGAACTGCTCTTGTATGCCATTTATTTAGCCTGTATGTTGAAATAAAAGAATTAGAGATACTTCCAAAAGGTGCTACCTTATCCAAATAAATGAAATCTGCTTATTAATTTAAGTATCTAAGCAACTGTTTCTCTGGGATCTGAAAGGAGGAATCAATATATGCTATAGTCTTTTAAAATTTTATTATCTAAATAGAGAGGACAGGCTTAACATATTTGAAATGATTTTAGAATAGAATAAGTCAAGTTCTTTTAATTAAGCATGGAACGGTTTACCATAGCCTGCTGGGGAATTAGGAATTCAAATCATGAAATAAAACTATTGCTGTTTTGAAGGGATTATCAAGAAAGCTTTTATAAAAGGTCTTAAAATGAGATTGGAAGCAAAGTTTTGGATTAATGGAAAGATAGAAGGGCAATTCTTGAAAATAATTCAGAATAGTTCAGAAAGTAGCAGGTAAGAATCAGGAATTTTCTTCAGTCTTAAATTGGAGTGAAGAGAGAGGGGTGCTCATTAGAGTCACAGCATCTATGCATTTTTTTGACCTTATAAATTAACTGTTCACTCTTCCTAGCAAAACGTAACTAATTTTTTTTTTTTTTTGTCTTTTGAGTCTTTTGAGACAGAGTGTTGCTCTGTTGCCCAGGTTGGAGTGCAGTGGCACGATCTTGACCCACTGCAACCTCCACCTCCTGGGTTCAAATGATTCTCCTGCCTCAGCCTCCTGAGTAGCTGGGACTACAGGGCAGTGCCACCACACCTGGCTAATTTTTGTATTTATAGTAGAGATGGGGATTCACCATGTTGGCCAGGCTGGTCTCAAACTCCTGACCTCGTGATCTGCTTGCCTTGGCATCCCAAAGTGCTGGAATTATAGGGGAGAGGCACCGTGCCCGGCAACATAACTAATCTTTAAGGGCATAGGAGGGGAGGTAAGTATATATTCTGGATTGACTCACTCATCTGCTCCAACTTTCTTCTAGTTTACCCTTCAGTACTCAGAGAGGCAAGGAACATTGATTGCAGCCAGGCTACAATCCCATTTATATTTCACCATCAGAAGTGATCTGTGAACTTTGATAAGCTGAAGTGAATGATAAGATAGTGGTCACAATTTTGCTGCTTTTAGCTTTTCTCCTATCCAGCACAGTCTTAAAAACATTTATCTCGCTCTCTCTTTTGCTTTTTCTGCAGAAACTCTAGAGGATTTCTTGTGTGAAGTCCTCAGCTTTATGACTGCTGAGATTTAAGACATGGGACATCATGACTTCTTGGTGGCAGCCTCACGATTCTGTGATCACAGCACACGAATGTGGTACAGCCAGCAGAGGTGGTGGTGTCTTCTCAAATTCCTGACCTTCTTTCCACGGCAGAAGAAGCAACCCTTTTGCTAATTGAGGTCTGTGGTGTTGTTCCTGGAATCTCCATCTCTAACCTATTTACCTAATCCTTCCAAAGATCTTATACTGAATCTTTTCATGTTTAAATTATTTAGAATGGTTTGTGGTATCTGTAAACACTGACCAGTGCTTCCCACAATAAAATCAGCAGTATGGAAAGAAAGAAAGCAGATGGCTAAATAGTTTCTAACATAATTGCTAAAAATACAGTTTGTATGTGGGCTTGGTTAAGGATCTGTTAAGCGGCAGCTAGATGCTTTGGCACTTATGTCTTGTCCACATAGTAACAATATACTCATTGATTACTTAGATTTATAGCTACTTAATAATAGAGCTTATTGGAACAGCTCATCTGGGCAAGAGAAATTTCTTTTTAGTCCTCTTTTATTTCACATTCCAATCTATATACAATCATACTTCATTTTATTATGTATGGCAGATATTGCATTGTTTACAAATTGAAAATTTATGGTGACCCTGCAACAAGCAAATCTACCAAAACCACTTTTCAGCAGCATCTGCTCACTTCCTGTCTCTGTGTCAATTATGGAAATTCTCACAATATGCCACCACACCTGGCTAATCTTCACATTTTTCGTGGAGACACAGTTTCGCCATGTTGCCCAGGCCAGTCTGGAACTCCTGAGTTCAAGTGATCCACCTGCCTCGGCTTCCCAAAGTGCTGGGATGACAGGTGTGAGCCACTGTGCCTGGCTTGTAACATTTGACGTTACTTTTGTAACTGTCTTGAAGTGCCACAAAGTGTGTCAATATAAAACAATGTACTTAATTAATGTGTGTGTTACGACTGTTCTACCAACCAGTTATTCCTCCATCTCCCTCCATCTCCCGGGACCCCTCTATTTCCTGAGAAAGAACAATATTGAAATTAGTCCAGTTAATATAACCCTCCAATAGCCTCTAGTGTTCAAGTGAAAGGAAGAGTCATACATATCTCACTCTAGATCAAAAGCTAGAAATGTTCAAGCTTAGTTAGGAAGGCATGCCAAAATCTGCAATAGGCTGAAAGCTAGGCCCCTTGACACCAAACAGTTAGCCAAGCTGTGGATGCAAAGGAGAAATTCTTGAAGGAAAGTAAAAGTGCTACTCTATTAAACACATGAATGATAAGAATAAAAGAGGACTAAAAAGAAATTTCTCTTGCCCAGATAAGTTGTTCCAATAAGCTATATTATTAAGTAGCTATAAATCTAAGTACTCAATGAGTATATTGCTACTCTAGTGAACACACGAATGATACGAAAGAGAAACCACCTGATTGTTGACATGGATAAAGTTTTAGTGGTCTGGATAGATCAAACCATCCACAACATTCCCTTAAGCCAGAGACTAATTTAGAGCAAGGCTCTAACAATTCTGTTCCTCAGTTCTTCAATTCTATGAAGGCTGAGAAAGATAAAGAAGCTACAGAAGAATAGTTTGAATACTATATTCCAATAATTAACAGCAGAGGTTGATATTAATATCTCTGAATATCAATAGCAGAGGTTGGTTCATGAAGTTTAAGGAAAGAAAATGTTTCTATAACCATAAAAGTACAAGGTGAAGCAGTAAGTACTGATGTAGAAGCTACAGTAAGTTATCCTGAAGATCTAGCTAAGATAATTGATGAAGGTGGCAACACTAAACAACAGATTTTCAGTATAGACAAAGTAGCCTTCTATTGGAAGAAGATGCCATCTAGGACTTTCATAGATAAAGAGGAGAAGTCAATGTCTGGCTTCAAAGCTTCAAAGGATAGGGTGACCCTCTTGTTAGGGGTCAAGGCAGCTGGTAACCTTAAGTTAAAGTAAATGCTCATTTAACGTTCAGAAATCCTAGGACCCTTAAGAATTGTGCTAAATTTATTCTGCCTGTGCTCTATAAATGAAACAACAAAGACTGGATGACAGTACATCTGTTTATAGCAGTTTTGACAGTAAAATGCTATCAAACAGCATTGCATGTTACAGAGAAATCTTTCATGAAATAATCAACTGATGTGGCAAACTTCATTGTTTCATTTTAAGAAATTGTCTCAACCAACCCTGCCTTCTGCAACCATGATCCTGATCCATCACCATTCATCAACATTATGACAAGATCCTCCACCAGCAAAGAGATTACGGCTGGCTAAAGGCTCTGGTAATTATTAACATTTTTAACAGCAAAGCATTTTTTAATTAAGGTATATATACATTTTAGACATAATGCTATTGCACACAATAGTCAACACCATAGTGTAAACATAACTTTTATAGGCACTGGAAAATGACAAAATATTTGTAACTTGTTTTATTGTGGTATTTGCTTTATTTCAGTGGTCTGAAATCAAACACAAAATGTCTCTAAGGTGTGCCTGTATTTGATTGTTATCTTAAAAGGTAGAAATATTTAAATATTCAAAGACAAAGAAATAATTGTTATTTCTTACTTATTTTCCGTTTTTGCTAGATTAGCTTCACCTTTGGCAAAATAACTCTTAGTTTCCTCATCTTTGAGACGAAAGTAAAAGCTCAAACCAACTTCATTGGGTTATCATGAGGAATAAACAAATTAATGGATTGGGTCAGGAGGGTCCATAAGACCCTCCTAAGACTTGATGATTGAATGAAACAATTCACATGATTCAGAAAAGCTGCTATACCAATAGTTATTGTTTATTCCAGAGAACAGATGTGGAGATTAGAATCGGCAAAGGGAAAAGGCCCATGGGGTGAAGGCCAGGAGAAACCAAGCTACAAGCTTTTCTCTCCAGTGGAGTCTCATGGGGATGCACATATCTCTCCCAGCAGCAATGTGGGACAACACATGCAAAGTATTGGCCATCAGGGAAGCTCCCCCCAGCTTTGGTCACCAGAGTTTTTACTGGTTGTCAGTCATGCACACATTCAGTGTTTCTGTGACTGACTTCACCCACCAGACTGTAGCCTCAAGAGCAAAATCACGTATTCACTATAAATCATACTGTTAGGATAAACTTATGTGGTCAAATTGCTGTAGCATGGCCCAAGGCCTCAGGCTTATGGAAATATTATCAGGTAGGATATTCCAAGAGCTCAGACATTGTCTCCAGGAGATGACTAGGACAGGGGAGGTAGGAGGTTGTAGCAACTTGCTAAAATAGGAGACATTTCACAAGAAAAAAATCAGTTGTAGAAAATCCTCATTCAACAAAGGGTCACTGTATTCTTGGGCATAAAACCTTGACTGCACATATTTCCAGCTGTGCTTACATTAAAAATTCCCTAAGGGATTTGTTGGGAGTAACAAGAGAAAAATGATCAGTCTAAATCTACAGAGTGATTGCAGAGGCATGGGTTAGTACATGTGAATACTGAATATGCAAATCAATAAAGAAAACAAATTTATTCTTGAGGCAAAAGATGCAATTCAATGAAAAATAATTAAGGTTAATTTCATCAGGAAGCATTAAGCATAACATGTATTCTTACATACTTTAGGAAAATGAGAAGAAAAGCTCTAATTTATTGATGTATTTCACTCAAATATTCATTGCTACTGAATACCTATCATTCACTCATTTATTCATCTATTCATTTAATCAACATATATGGAATATCCAATATGTGATAGGTACTTTTCTAGGCATTGTACCCAATGAGCAGAGTAGCTTAAAAGCCTGCTCTCATGCAACTTACTTTGTACTAAAGGAAACAGCAATAAATACTCACATAAAATCGTTTCAAGTGATGTTAAATGGCACTAAGAAAATAAACAATAATCGAAGCAGTAAAGCCTTAGGCTTTATAGAAGCAGTTCGGCTTTGTCATTTTAACTACATATCTGGAAGCCTTAAGGAGAAGTTGAAATACTATCAATTCCTATAAAAACATATATCTATGAGGATATTGTATTAATTTCCAAATGTGCTGTAACAAACTACTGTAAACTTGGTTACTAAAAACAGCACATATTTATTATCTTACAGTTTTGGAAGTAAAAAATCTGAAATGGGTCTCATTGGACTAAATCAAGGTATAGCAGGGCTGTATTCCTTCTGGATTGTTCCTTCTAGAGGAAAATAAATTTTTCATACTTTTTCCAACTTCTAAAGGCTGCCTACTTTACTTGGCTTGTGGCTTATTTCCATCGTCAAACCCAGCAATAGCTAGTAAAGTCTTTATCATGCTGTATCGCTCTTAGCACTGACTGTTCTCTCTCCCTCTTCCAATTTTTTCTAGCCCTTGGATTACTTTGGGCACACATAGATAATAATCTAGTATAATCTTCCTATTTTAAAGTTAACTGATTAGCCACCTTAAATCCACCTGCAGTCTTAAATCCCCTTTGCATATATCAGAACATATTTATAGTTTCTGAAAATGTGGATATGGACATCTTTGTGGAAGCCATTCTTCCGCCTACAACAATGAGCTCGTTGTTACCTGAATGCACTTACCTGAAAGCAAAAGGAGCGATCTCTCTCTATAAAACCCACAGGCTACATTTGTTTGAGTGTTCCCTCTCTATTTTATTATGTCAAATTTGATATTTAAAAATCTAAAATTAACATCTCTTGGTCTTACAGATATTTTCTAGTGTGCAAAATGTCTTTCTCAATATTGAAAATCCATATAAGCACATGGAGACAATGTCACATACCCATGTGGATTTGCGAAATACTACCTAATTTAGAGGGTAAGTAAAAAAATCAAAATAGAGTTTGCAAAACCATTGTTTACTTCATGCAAGGAATTAATTATGCAAAACATTGTTATATATAATTCTGATCATAGGTAAAGACAGAAAATATCTTCTAAAATTGTGATATAGTGAAAGAAGCTGAGGGAAAAGGCAGGCAGTAAAAGCTGCTCCAACTGGAATTAGATATTCTACACAATACCACTGAAGTGGCACGGTAGTGCAGGCTAGCCAAATTTGATTAACAATTCTCCTTTTATATCTAGGGTCAGGCATGAATAGATATGGTATTCTGCCATCTTTATTATTTGTCTGTTAACCACAATAACAATTTTCACTCAGTTTTCTTATAATGCTTTGTTTTCTTCTTCTTGCTAGTTGAAATACAAAATTTGTATAGTATACTACTCACCTCCTCTTTATGGGAAGGACCCAAATATTACTTATCACACCAAATAATTGAGTAAAACCAAGATCCATCTGGGAAATTTCCAGTGTTTAAGGGTAACTAGAAAACGTGCATGGAGAACATGAAATAATGTAATTGGAGAATACCAAGGACAAATCATTTTAAAATGGAGACCAAGTCCTCAGTGATCTCACTTCCCTATTACTATCTGTAAATGCTCATGATGTTTATTATGAGATGTAGTTTATTTATAGTGATGGGGTTGGGGGAGATTGTTGAATTTATTTAGGGTGCTAGAAGTACACATATTTCAGTGGCTAGCCCTGGAGACACAGGCAAAAAATGATTAAGCAAATTTAACACCTTCAGATATCTTCCTGTCACTTAAGAGATAATGTCCAGAAAATCTATTTTATTCCACTTGGAGCCACCCTCAATATGTATCTTGTTTTTTAATAAAAAAGGATTGTGAAAGGTTGTATCAAAATGTATCCTTTTGAACTAAGGTGATATTATGCATAGCCTAACTCCCCCAAGTGACAAGAGTCATGGTAGCAATCCAGTCTCAGAAGAAATTGAGACCAGGACCATCTTCTCATATTGCCAGAGGACTCCAGATTTCCCTGGATAGTCAATGATTGTAGTGTCAGAGATATTGCTATGGACATTGTTACAACTAACTGGTGAAATGGGAAAAGTTCCCTTGTCCCCCTCACAGGACGTGCGATGGGGGTGTGGCTCACTTCTTCAGTGCCCTGCTGCTGGGACCTCTAGGGGAGCATATAGATGGGCAGGCTGTGGGGCTCCAACCCCAAGGCAGTGTCTAGGGGTGAATGTTTAAGGCTCCTGAAGCCCCATGGTCATGTGTTACAGGGCGCTCTTTTAGTTTGCCTATAGGTGGCTTGTGTTAGCTCAACTAGACCCTGTTATTGTTGCAAGGACAGAGAGCTTTCTGTATCCTGGGTTCTTGCCTTGGCGTACTGGAAGAATCGGATCACACCTGTGCTTGAAGAATGAGTGCAAAGTTTTATTGAGTGGAAGTAGCTTTCAGCAGATAGGGGACCTAGAAGGGAGATGGCTTTCCCCTGGAGTCCGCCTTCGGTAGCCCAGACTCTTCTTTGACTACCCTGGCCAAACTCCACGTTGTTCTGCCAGTCGGTGGCCTGCCGGTGTGCCCTGCCTGTCGATGCGTTCCTCTAGAAGTGCAATGGCCTGTGTGTTCCTCCGCTGATGTGCTTCTCTCCACGTCTAGCTGCCTCTGTGCCTTCTTTCGCGGATCCACTCTTCTTGACGTCCAGCCTCTTGTGTGTCTGCCCGCTAAGGTCTCAAGTTTTAGTTTGTTTCTTTGTTTTTGTTTTGAGATGGAGTTTCACTCTTGTTGCCCAGGCTGGAGAGCAATGGTGCATTCTTGGCTCACTGCAACCTCTGCCTCTCGGGTTCAAGAGATTCCCCTGCCTCTGCCTCACCAGTAGCTGGGATTACAGACATGCACCACCACACCTGGCTAATTTTTTTTTTTTTTTTTTGGTAGAGACAGGGATTCACTATGTTGGCCAGTCTGGTCTCAAACTCATGACCTCAGGTAATCCACCGCCTCAGTCTCCCAAAGTGCTGATAACACAGGCATGAGCCACCGTATCTGGCAGGTCTCAAGTTTTTGTAGGTCCAGGCTAAGGTGGTCTTGGAAAATGCAACATTTGGGCTCCAAAGCAGGAGTGCCTGTCCTCACCTGGGTCCATGGGGTGGAGCCCTAGCCAGGGACCACACTCCCCTCTGCACAGTACTTCCCTTTCCCCCTTCCATATCATTTAAAGGAACCATACTCTTCCCTTCCCAGAACTCTGGTATCACTAGGATTTATTTCCCCTGGGCTGTGACTATTGAGTCCAAAAGAACATAACTTAAGACAAATTTCATTTGTCTGAAAGAATCTTTGGAGGTTTTCATGGCTCATGTGATGCATCCTATGTTACTGAAACCAAAAAACATTCTGGTCTTTGTTTAACTCAAAACACATGAATTTGTAATATTTTACGAACTCTAAAATTATAGTTGTGCTTTAAGTTCCTTTCCATCTATTGTATCTCTTGTGTAAACACACCTCCGTGACAGCCTGGATCCTTGGGGTGGGAGTGGGAAAATAATGTAATAGAAAACTTACTAAGGAGGTCTGTGTTTTATTACAATATATGTGGTTTATTCTGAAAGAGCTTGGAGTTTTCTTCATTATTCTAAATAGTCCAAGACCAGACTGCTTGAATGCCCTAGTCCAAATGGCAAATGTCTTTCTTTCTAGAGTTTATACACAGAAGAGGAAAAAACAATCATTCTTCGTCTCCCTTCTTACTCTTGTTTACAAAAGGCTTTAACTAGGTCTTATGTCTGGGGATTCCTTTAAAAGTATTATTCTAGTTCAGCTAGCTGAGAATGAATAGAACAAAGAGAAGTCAAAGAGAAGTTTCCTGAAGTCACTTGTAATGCCATTTTAATAGCATACATAAAGAACCATTCTGGCTAAAATATCCTGGGGGGCTTGACCACTAACATCATGGAGGAATGAAGGTTGAACAAGCACAAACACTGGACCAGGGTGAGAAGAACAAGATACCAGCAAAGTTCCTGCTACTCATTATGCTTGGCCATAGGCAGTACCTTCTGTCAGGAACTGAGATTTTTTCTGTCCATAAATACAGATTTGAAAGCTCAGAAGTTGTGTCTGGAGTTGGTTCCTTTCGGTGAGTTTGTGGCCTCTCTGACTTCAAGAATGGAGCCGCGGACCTTCACGGTGAGTGTTACAGCTCTTAAAGATGACACAGACCCAAAGAGTGAGCAGCAGCAAGATTTATTGTGAAGAGTGAAAAAACAAAGCTTCCATAGCCTTGAAGGGGACCCGAGGGGGTTGCCACTGCTGGCTGGGGTGGCCAGCTTTTATTCCCTTATTTGTCCCCTCCCATGTTCCATTTTTGTCCTATTAGAGTGCCCTTTTTTCAACTCTCCGTCCAATTGGCTGCTTTTAAGATCCTACTGATGGGCATGTTTTACAGAGCGCTGATTGGTGCATTTTACAATCCCCTTGCTAGCTACAGAGCACTGATTGGTGCGTTTTACAATCCTAGCTACAGAGTGCATTTTACAATCGTCTTGTAAGGAAGAAAAGTTCTCCCAAGTCCCCACTCGACCCAGGAAGTCCGAACCTCTCAAAGTGGCCTTCATCTTCACTGAAGGCTTAGGAAAAGAGGTAGAGCATTATATTGACCTATTTTACAAATTAAGCTTCCACTTGAGAGTTCTCTTAGAGAAAAGATTGAATCCTAGATTTTATCTGATGTGCCTGAGAAGTCTTTTGTTTTATGAAATGGAATTTTATGAGTTTAATTCATTTACTGACTTTCATTCATCAAATATTTATTGAAATATAGTTTGTGGCAATTAATGTTTGGCAATCAATGGATACATAAAGATTCTCTTCCACCTGGATACTGTGTGGATTTAATTAAGTTCTTATTTTCTTGTAATCTCAGGTATTCCTGAAATTGGAATGTTACAAACTATTGATAAGAGAGAAATTTTGAATGTGAAAGGAGAGCTAAATTTATTTGTGGGTAGATTAGATGATATTCTATGTGGTTTGATTCAAGTAGCATAAAAAATCCTCCTGAAATATTAGAAAAATAGAATTTTTCTAATTCCTAAAAATTCATAATTAATAAGTCATGAACTTATTAATTTTGGGCCTTCTAAAAAAGGAAAAGCATTTGTAGAAATGGAAATTCTAAAAAAAAAAAGGAAAAATATAAAGTCATTAATGTTCAGCAATAAACATTCAATGCATATTAAATATAGACCTATTTTGGGTTAGGCTTAGTTTATTTTTTTATACAACAACAGAGAATTCTAAAGGAAAGGAATTGTTCAATGAAGTGGAAGTACCTATGAATCTATTAACTTAATGCCTTGATACATTTTATAGAACATACTATACCGGCATTGTGATCTTTGAGCAGTATCCCTTCTCCCTCATCAGATTTTAAATAAAATGAGAAATAAGACAAAATGTAAGGTAAGTGGGAGATGTAAATATCACCATTTTGATTAATAAAAATCAAGTTAAACAGTTTAGTTTTGTGTAAAAACAAATAGGCCTGTTAATTAAATCCCCAAATTAGGCAAACTTACCTATCATACTATGACAGTGTTGGGCTAAGGCAGCGTTCAAAGACAGAGCAGTTAGGAGTGAAGGTGTGGTAGAAAGGGAAAGAGCACCTAATCTCTGTGGGCAGCTACACTCGTGTCTATATAAGAAAAAAAGTGGGGGAGAGAAATTTAAGCATGTTCCATTTATTCTTTTCAAATTTAGCAACCAGATAAGTCATTCTACTTCTTCTGAGGGAGCGAGGAAAGAGGCCAAGTTCAGAATTGTACCAACTGACTACCTTGACCTAGACATAAGCCTCAGAATGGTTGCACCCAGCAATAAAGACTGTACTGGGAATAGAAAGATGAACAAGGCAGTGCACTTCCCTTCAAAGAGCTTACAGAGTCACAACCAGCAGGTAAAATAGAACACATCTCAGCTTAGAATCTTAGATGCTCACCTGTGAAACAAGAATGCTAATACCAACCTCAAATATTTGTTGTTTGAATTCAGTGAGATTTTGTGTATAAAGTATGTACCATCATATCTAGCTCAAGAAATAATTTAATAGATGTTTGTTTCTCATCTCAGCTTTCCACATTCAGATTGCCTCTACACTGTGTGGAATGAAATAGGTTCTATGTTTTTAAGATATTCTAGACCTCTAAGAATTCTTTAACAAATGGAAGATCAAAGTTATAAGCGTTTTCTTTAGGGACTGTGAGTCAGAAGATAGACATTTGATAGCATTAAACATTAAAGAAACAGAAATAAAATGTTAGCCTTTACCTGCCTCTGATGATAAAGACTGCTGTAGTAAATATTGGTTAAAAAAAATACATAAAGTAATATAACTTTATTTCTTGCAGCCTTCAGCAAGTAAATACTCAAAAAGTGTAATCAAATTCTTGAAAGACAGAATCTGTCAATCTAAAATTTTGTGAAAAGATAAGCTGTTTTTCAAGAATGAGGACAAACTAAAGGCATTATTAAACGGAAGAAACTTAGACTGTTTAACAACCATAGTCCTCATTTAAGCACTTTCAAGCAGAAGAGAAATCACATTAGAATGAAAGTTTGAGTTGCAAAGAGTAAAATGTATATAGACATTGGTAAATATGGGATACATATGAACAAACAGCATTTGTTAATATGCATCCCAGATTTGTTCATATGTATCCCCTATTTACAATAATACAATAAATGCAAAATACAATATTTATTGTGTTTTACAAATAATGTTTGTAAAATAGTATTATGTAATGCTTAATTAATCTTGTAAAAGTAAAGTTTTGGCAAAGAAAAACATAAGTTGTTAGGCTGGCAGAGTCAAACATGTAAACATATTTGAATGGAAGGTAGATACTGATTGACTTTAGAACTTGTGAAATGTACATGTATATTTATTGAAGTTAAACATTTAAAATGGGATCTATATTTAGAAACATCTAAGTTAGTAGAGGATAAAAATTGAGACAAAATTTTAAAACTTAATTTATTGAAAAGAAGGCAAGAATGAAGGGTATATTATAGAGAAAGTAGAACAACAACAATAAAACAAAAACAACAAAAACCACCAAAGATGTGAGAAACATCTCAGCTTATCTATAATCCCAGTAAAGACAATAAATTCACTGGGTAGATGACAAAAACTATCATCGCAGTGGAATAAAGATCAAAGTTTGTGTTACTTCTAAGAGATTCACCTAAAAGCACAAGGACAAGTATTAAGGTACAAGTATAAGGGATAAATATAACAGGAAAGTAATACATAAAATAAAGTTTGAACAGTTAAAATAACATAAAAAAAGAAATCTTTACCAGAAAAACTTTTGAAAGGAACATCATTAGGAATAGAGGTAGTCATAGCATGAAAAAGATCCAATTCTTGAGAGAAATACAATAGTTTTATCTTGCTTGGACCTAATAGCTCCAAACACACAAAGAATATAGTCAATAAATCTACAAAAAAGCTGCACAGTTTAGTGTTATGATGGCCATAATATACTACATCACTTTTGGTTACTTACATGCTAAGCAAGTAAAAATGTAAAGATATAGAAGATCTGGTTATTTAAAAGTTTTGAGTGAACAGGTACCATCTATAAAATACTCAAGCCAGCATATATCAGCAGTCCAATTTTAAAGTAATTGCTACAAAGCATTTCATTGTGTGAATATAAGGTATTTTTTGCAACCAATTCTCACTTCTGAGGCTTGACCATTTTGACATGTCATGTCCTTATTATATTTTTCTCCATGTCAATGTAGAGAGATTTTCAAGGCCTCTTGCTGCATGAGATGAAACAATAAGACCAGAGGGATTCTGTTTCTTCATTTATTTCAACACCAGCAACCCCACTGAGTTTATCACATCCTCATGGTATTTCTCAAGGGTGGAGAATTAATTTCTTGGTATAGAATTGTTGGCATGTATTCCTTCCTCAAACATTAAAATACTCATCCTTTATAGCTTTCTAAAAAGTAAGTACACGTAAGAAATACGGGTTGTCAATTCTTTCTAGGCTTCAGTCATTCCCTCTGAAGTCTCTTTCAGTTTGTATCTCCTAATGTTGATAGGATGCTGTGAGGGAGGCAGGAAGAAAATCCATCCATAAACATTTGCTACTACACAATGAACCATTTCAGATGTGTTTCCCCAAAGACACACACCAGTTTTAAACATTGTATTTATGGCCACAGAAACAGCAATTGGGCATACTGTTTGTTTTTCTTCAGAGGCTATTTAGGTGCACACCGAGTTGTTGGTAATGAGTTTCATAAAACATGGAAGTCACCTTATCCCATGTTAACAGAGCAGTGATATTGCATACTTAATTGTGCGAAGCATTTGGAAAACGATCTTCATAAAACCAAATGTCCAACCCTAGCAGGAGGAAATGTATGGTGTTCAAATTATTTTTGCTCTTTTGTACAGAATTCTGAGGACTTCAGCACTTATAGTATTTATGTTTTATTTTGTTTGCTTCTTAAGTCAGAATCAGAATAATCAGAAAAGTTTACAAACTTTTTTCTCCATCCAAAAAAAGATAATATAGTTTGAAGAAATATTATGTATTTAGTAGCGTTTTAGAAATGCACCTTTCAATTTTTCTAGTTCATTGAAATCAATCATTTTTACTTGTTGAATTAATCTTTTATAGATGAATGCAAATTAAGTGAAAATTGCACTTAAATATCAAGATTTATTTCTGTCTAAATAATATTTACATTAATTATTTTAGCTCAACATCCTAGAGTTTAAACCTTATTAATGATATGTATCTCAAGATTCAAAATTTGCCAAAACCTTTCCTAAATTTTTATTTTAATTTCAGGTGACTTTAAACCCAAGAAAGGAAAAAATAAAAAAATTGAAACTAAACCACAAGACAATATTATCAGATACTTTTAATGCCCATATAGAGCTGACAGATTTGTGGCATTTGAGACTTGCTTTAACAATATCTTAAATGATAATGGCATAGAACTTTATCTGCAAATTTGTGAAGACTAATTCACCCTGACAGTAATTGTCTCACTAGAGGAGAAGGAAGTCAAAACTAAAACTTCAGCCACTTAACCACCCCTTACAGCCAAATCCCTTGTTGATCAGTGTGGAAAAATAATGAGACCTGCTGTTTCCAAAGGACCATCTTGCTATTGTCGACACTCCAAGGTTTCTCATTTGAGACTCAAATTTATTTCAGTTCCTTACATGCTCCATGCTATCTGCCTGTATTACCATAAATTATTTCCACTAGAAATGTTGAATTGAAAAACAAAGAGCACCGGGTGTTTTTGTGCAGGAGAAATGAATCTTACCCAAAGGAAATAATGGCCTCATTCCACTCTGATGCACAGCCTTATATATTCAGAATCTTTGTCTACACTCCAGGTGGGGGCCGTTATATAATTGTAATATAATTGCTACAAATGATTAAACACATTGCTGATCTAAACCAAAGCAAAAGGCTTCCAGTTTTCCCATCTCAAAGCATTTAACCAACATCTTCCAGTATGAAACTTGCTTCTTTTTTGTTCAATTGGACTTGAATTCTATGCTTAGCTCTCATAAGGTTTTGTGTTCACTGTTTCGTAAACACTGCATGCCTTATTCCCATCTCCAGATGCATATGCAAATGCATATGCCCCCAAACTAGTTACAGATGCGTATGCTCCAAAAACCAGTTAAAGTGTTAAAAGTCTTCCTGTACAATAATGTCCTGAGGTCAGTGTTGTTATTCTTATTTAATTAATAATAGTAGTTACAATAAAAGGAACAAGAACAATTCCCACCATTTACTGAGAACTTGCTATATGACAGGCTCTGTGTGAGGCACTTCATATGCATCATCTTCTTGAAATCTCACAGTGATCACACATGACAGATTCTACTGTAATTCCAATATACAATGAAATAAGCTAGCACTTATTAATTTTCTAAGGGCCATGCAGCTTGTAATGGAGCAGAGAGTGAAACAGGTTTGTCTGACTCCAAGTCTAGCATCCCTTTCTCTTCTACATATCCAGAGCTTTCCTATTCTTCCAGATATGACTTGAATCTCACAGTCAACTATAAAGACTTCCCTATTATTCCTTTCTTTTTCCCCTTCCTTCCTTCCTTCCTTCCTTCCTTCCTTCCTTCCTTCCTTCCTTCCTTCCTTCCT
Organism: Piliocolobus tephrosceles; assembly: GCF_002776525.5. Classification (NCBI taxonomy): domain Eukaryota; kingdom Metazoa; phylum Chordata; class Mammalia; order Primates; family Cercopithecidae; genus Piliocolobus; species Piliocolobus tephrosceles. Next base: position 128,082,825 of record NC_045437.1, read on the forward strand.
TCCTATTATACTTTAAGTTCTGGGATACATGTGCAGAACATGCAGGTTTGTTACATAGGTATACACGTGCCATGGTGGTTTGCTGCACCCATCAACCCGTCATCTATGTTAGGTATTTCTCCTAATGTGATCCCTCCCCTAGCCCCCAACCCCCGACAGGCCCCGGTGTGTGATGTTCCCTTCCCTGTGTCCATGTGTTCTTGTTGTTCAACTCCCACTTACGAGTGAGAACATGTGGTGTTTGGTTTTCTGTTCCTGTATTAGTTTGCTGAGAATGATGGTTTCCAGCTTCATCCATGTCCCTGCAAAGGACATGAACTCATCCTTTTTTATGGCTGCATAGTATTCCATGGTGTATATGTGCCACAGTTTCTTTACCCAGTCTATCATTGATGGGCATTTGGGTTGGTTCCAAGTCTTTGCTATTGTGAACAGTGCTGCTGTGATGATTCCTCAAGGATCTAGAAACAGAAATACCATTTGACCCAGCAATCCCATTACTGGGTATATATAAAAGATTATAAATCGTTCTTTTTGTTAATTTTTTTTTTTTAATTTTTGAGACTCACTATGTCACTGAGGCTGGAGTGAAGCAGCACAATCTCAGCTCACTGCAACCTCCATATTTTGAGCTCAAAGCATCCTCCCACCTCAGCCTCCCAAAGTAGCTGGGACTACAGATGTGTGCTACTATGCCCAGCTAATGTTTGTGTTTTTTGTAGAGACAGGATTTCACCATATTGCCCAGGCTGATCTCAAACTCCTGGGCTCATCTCCCACCTCAGCCTCCCAAAGTGCTGGGACTACAGGGGTGAGCCACCACACCAGGCCCCTTCCCTATTATTCTGAGGTGGTGTTAGTTCTGTGCCTTACACAGAACATACAGCTGTTACTGTGAATGTTATTACACAGTTCTTATCTTTCAGGTTTGTTGCTGTTATTCATATTTGCCGTTCTTACATCATCAGTATTATAAAAGCGGCATCTTGGTGCTTCCTTTACAATACCTGGCTCAATGCAGAGCGTATCATAGGTGCTCTGTTTCTATTAGTGAATTCTTTTCAGTCAAGTAAGCCACGTGGGGACAGGGAGAAGGGCTTAGTTAAGTGGAGAGCAGGCTTGTTCAGAATTCCATTCTGAGTATGTCTATTTTGGCATGTACCAAAAGAAGAGCTCTTCTCACTGTTTTGCCCTTCTCATCAGATAATTAAATAAAATATGTAGCCACTTAGCCTGATTTCCAATGCATTCTCCACTTCATTGCCTTTTAAAATCATCTTAATAAACACAAGCTGAGGTGGAAAATATTAGCAACCTCATCAGGTTATTGTTGAGACTGGAAAAAAAAAAATCCCCTTCTAACAAGATACCAACTGTTCAGTTTCCTCTTTAGGCATTTTCTTTTTTGTTCCAGAAAATATACATGATGTACACTGTGGGTTGTCTTAGTTACCTTTTCCCTGTTTTTGGAAAGTGGGCACAGAGGACAGTGAGATCTAATTTTATACAATATTATTTCAATTGACATACAAAGTAGTCAATAATAGCTAGTAATAAGGAGGATGAAATTATAATTATGATCACAAATTGTTTTGAATTTTAGATGACATTCAAAATGTATTTCAAAAATAAGGAATATAAAATTGATGGGATTAATTAACTTTTTAAAGGTGACATATGTGGCTAAAGAAAGGGTAGAGTCTGTATTTGACTCCCTGTCTTGCAAACACCTAAGTCCATGATGAATTCACGGTAAAGCAAGTTATCACTGAATCTTTATTGTGGCCTAGCATCCTTCCCTTGCTTTGCTTTAGCAAAGCCCTACTTTCTTGCTTTTCTTCAGTGTTGCTTACTCAACAGGAAGAATAATAAATTGTGCGACTCTCTCTCTGGCATTTTTGATAGGAGAAAAGATCAATACTTCTGCTTTCTAAATTTTAAATCATGAGGACACCATGATCAAACACTCCCCTCTACATTTCCACTTTGAATCAGGTCCAGCAAACAGAGCTATCATTTCTGAAGCTCATTAACCCTGCTTTGCTTTCTCACTTTATCCTACACCTTTAGTCCTTAACCATGACTACTATGGAAATGAAAGAAAATCTCATCCATTCATTTTAGAACTCATAACTAGAAGTACATGAAGATTTCATGAACTATTTTTGGTTTTGAAGTTAAAGTGATTGGTTATTATATTCAAATAAAAGTATTCACTTGGGAAGTCAGGAGGCCAATATGTAATCTAGAATTGTAGTAATTTATGTACTTGATGATTTAATATATGTCCTGCATTTATCTACCGCTGGCTCTAAACCAAGCCACCATCATTGCCTGTCTGTGTAACAAAGTAGCCAGCTCACTGTTGCACTTTTCCTATCCTTTCTTAACTTTGGTTTCTCTTCCACTCAGCTGCCAGAGGGAACCTTTTACAATAAAAGCCAGATTAAATTCAATGTTCAACTCAAAATTTTCCCCGATTTTTTCATGAAATAGCCCACATTCACGTAACGGCCCATAAAGTCCTTCATGATCTGTCCTTCCAATCTCTCTGTGATATCAACTCCTACTATTCTATCCTTTCCTTTTTTTTTTTTCACTCTACTCAGAAAAATCTGGCTTCTTCACTATTCTCCAATTATGCCAGGCATGCTTCTGCTTCAGGGCCTATTTACTGTCTGTTTCCTCTGCATACGGTGCTCTTCCTCCAGATATCCACAGGGCTAACTCCATGACTCCTTTAAGTTTCTACTCAGATAACACTTCTCAGAAGGCCCACCATAATCACCGTATTTAAAACTGCCAAATCAAAGCACCCCTAATCTTTTTTATTATACTCTAAGGTTTCCGTCCTAACACTTATCACTTTTGTATATTATGTATTTATAATAAATTACTTGCTAGACTATAAGTTCCAGGAGGTAAAATAACTTCATCTTCTCTGTTCATTGATGTATATTGGGCATTTAGGTAAGTGCCTTATGCTCGGTATTTGCTGATTGAATGAATGAATGAGTTAAAACAAATCTTGAAGGATCTTTATCCACTTATTTAAGGTGGTCTGGCTTATAACATGGTCCATGTCGCATAAAGAGAACCTCATGCTTTGATATGAAACCAGGCTACTTTAACGTAGACTACTCTGGGATCCAGGTACATAATTTCAGATACTTAATTATGCGGAAATAAACAAGTAATCATTATTATATATGTAGATAAATAAAAAGTAAAAATTTTAAAAAGTAAATTCCAATCAATTTTTCTGTGGTACAGAAGTCAAATCGTTATTTAACAAATGACGTTTCTCATTCTTTCTTTAAAATATCTGTAATAGTACTTATTTTACAGGACAATACATCTGTTACTAATAATAGTAAAGAATTAAATTTTATAATGATAACTGATGTTCATTAGTGTACCAATATATCCTTATCATAATTACCATCTCTGGCTTGGATTTTTATGTAACGTCTTGCTGCTGCACAGATGGTATGGAGGAAACAACTGTCTTTGGTTGAGATTCTTGATAAAGTTTATAGTCTTTAAGCCTGGAAAAACTCCAAATCATGCAAGCATCTGCCTTTAGACAAAGTATGAATATGAAATTCATCATAGCACACCCTTAGCTTTATTTTCCAGCAAGCAAAATACTGTCTTTCTGTGGCGTTTGATTAAGGTTAATGATAATGTAATATTCTCAGGTACCTACAAAATCTATACAATATGCAGCTACCATGTCTCTTTGGTATGACTTCAAACTGGTTTCTTCAAACATTGGGTTTTTTTATAATGGTGTAAGGAGAATAAAAAGCAGATGAAATTGCAATAACAACAACTAAAGGACAGAAAAGCCTAGCAACCACCAGGCAAGAGCAAGATAAAAAGAAGAATAAGAATACTAAAAGATAAATGCATGAATTCCTAAACACCTTCCTCCTCTTCTCTCAAGTAACACAAATGAAAGCCTTCTTACTAACAGTTTTCGGTTATCTCACTGTAGAAGGCAGTCTGTTATAGAGGGTAATTCCATCTATCTATAGTGCTGTACTTGAAACTGATAGTCCCACATGGAGTTTTTTGGATACAGATTGAAATTAACCCCTTATGGCCTTAAAGCTTGAAAGTTACATTTGTTTTATAGGAGTTCTCTCCTCAGAAAAGAACTTTCAGGCCTCCCCCCGAAAACAATATTGGCCAGCAGTGGTGGCTCACACCGGTAATCCCAGCACTTTGGGAGGCCAAGGCAGGTGGATCACCTGAGGTCAGGAGTTCAAGACCAGCCTGGCCAACATGGCCTAACCCCATCTCTACTAAAAAATACAAAAATTAGCTGGGCATGGTGGCTGGCACCTGTAATCCCAGCTACTCGGGAGGCTGAGGCAGGAGAATCGCTTGAAGTTGGGACGCAGAGGTTGCAGTGAGTCGAGATTGTGCCATTGCACTACCACTTGGAAGACAGAGCAAGACTCCATCTCAAAAAAAAAAAAAAAAAGTATCAAACGACTCTCACCACATCACCACATCAGACAATGACCAAACACCTTTTCATCATGATTGCTTGCTTGCCCCACCCTGCTTTCTGTTTTCTTACACATTGTTTTATTTCTTCCCTGCTATATATCCCTAGTTTTAGTCAGTCAGGGGTTTAGATTTGAGACTGAGCTCCCTTCTCCTCAGCTGCAGCACCTGATTAAAGCTTCTTCCTTGGCAATACTCATTGTCTCAGTCATTGTCCTTTTGTGTGGGAGGCAGCAGAACCCAGACCGAACCCCTGGTGTTTTGGTAACATACTGATGCTCTACACTTTAAACAACCAACAACCAATATGAGGGCATTTAAAAAAAGTCTTATTTTTATCCTCACATCTTTGGTTGTTATAAATAGGAGAAAAACTTACAGTATAAAAAAAGAAGATATGAAAACATAAGCAAGGCAATTTATTTGTTGGTCCAAAAATACAGACACAACATGAAAATACTTTACAGTAGACTGGTATTGGCGGAACCCATAAGCCCTGATACAAGCGAATGCTGTCCAGAGAAACTCACCTTCAACCTTGTTATGAAGAAGTCTCACAAATAATTTCTGGAAAAAAAGCCAAACATATGGCTCACAATGAAAAATAACCAAGCACGTACTGAAAAGGTACCATAATTAAGAAATTACTAAAATAACTGTATTAGTATCCTATTGTTATTGTAATTAATTACCCCAAATGTAGTGACTTAAAGCAACCCACATTTATCATCTTATAATTATAGAGGTTAGGAATTCCAAAAATAAAGGGGCCAGCAGGGCTGCATTTCTTCAAGAGGTTCTAGTGGAAAATCTGTTTTCTTGCCTTTTCCATATTGGAGGCGGGATGAATTTATTAGATCATGACCTCTTTCTCATTTCCTGTAATCTTTACTCCCATGATGATACTTTCTTCTCTGAATGTGATGCTACTGCCCTCCTGTGATAAGGACCCTTGACATTACCTTGGACCTACCTGTATAATTCAAGATAATGTCTTCGTCTCAAATTATTTATTCATTTATTTATTTTGAGACAGAGTCTCGCTTTGTCTCTCAGGCTGGAGTGCAGTGGCACGATCTCGGCTCACTGCAAGCTCCGTCTCCTGGATTCATGACATTCTCCTGCCTCAGCCTTCGAGTAGCTGGGACTACAGGCCCCCGCCACAATGCCCAGCTAATTTTTTTGTATTTTTAGTAGAGACAGGGTTTCACCGTGTTAGCCAGGATGGTCTCGATCTCCTGACCTCGTGATATGCCTGCCTTGGCCTCCCAAAGTGCTGGGATTACAGGCTTGAGCCAACGTGCCCGGCCAAATATAAGAATTATTAAATTATCTATTATAAAATAATTATAATTATTTATGTTTGAAGCATTAGAAGACTGGAATAAATGCATGTATGGAACAAGAAACTGTAAACATTAACTAGCATATTTGCAAAAGTATCAAATGCAATGGGAACTCAGAAAGTTACATGAAGAAACAACACTAAATAGTTGAGTATAATAGCACATATCAGAATATACAGTTAGTAAAATTATTTCAGAATACATTTTGCAAAAATACATGGAAAAATGTTCCATTTTCTCTTCTAGATGAAATTATCACAGAAGTTCATTTAAAAATGCTCTTTAAATTCTGCATATACATTTATATACTTCTCCGTATGTATGAAATGTTTAAAAATATCAGTAAAGTTTTGTGCAGTTGGACACAACGAAAGATAAGCTTGAATAATTAAGTAGAAGTCTCAAGGACATTAAAATATAAAAGTACAAGTTATAAAAGGAAGTTAATGTGGTATAGAATATATATTGAGGAGATTCAATATCTGGTCATAATAGTTTGTGAAGAAATAAACAGATTGAATATAGGGGATTAATTTTTCTAGAAATTAGCAAATACTAACTCAACTAGAAAATATGGGGCAATTTCACCCAAATACAACTATAAATTTATTATAATTTCAGGTGTAAAACTATTTTAAGTAAAGTTATTGCAGAGTGAAAAAGAATAAATTTCAGAAAGCAATACAAATGAGATTTAGCATATTCTAAAGGTCATGCTAATTATCAGTGGGTACAGAATCGACTGTTCTATAATTACTGTTAAGACAATTAGGTTTTAAAATGAAAGAATTTTTAGAGTTTCAATCTTACCCAAATTATACTCTAATTCAAGTCAAAACATAAGTGTAAATCAACAATGATAATTCTTATAAAAGCATAATAAAAAATAAAGGAGAAGATGTTCTTAATCTTAGTGTAGTGTATCTTGACAACACAAGATAAAGATATATTTATTCTTAAAGATATCTCTTCTAGATTTGATAACATTGAACATTAAAACCTTATTTGGAAGAAGTGGTTATAAATTATACAATTCAGCAAATATTTATAAGCCCCTAACATGTACTAACTGTTCAAAAATTTTGGGATATATGAGAAACAAAACAAACATAAATATTTGCTTTTATTAATTTTAAATTTACTGGAAAAACAGGAAATAAAAACATAAAAATAAATAACTGATATACTCTTTTAGAAGGTTTTAAGTGCTATAAAAAAGGCAGAGTGAAGATGATCTGGCCTGGCTTTTGCGGCAGTGGGATTGTGCTGAAATTAAATACAGTGGTTAGTGTAGGCCTCATTCAGAAGGTGATATGTGACAAAGACTTGGAGAGGGTAAGGGGTGAGAATCCAGAGAAAAGCATTCTAGGCAAAGAGAACAGTCAGTGCAAACTCTTAATGTTTAGAGACCATCTCAGAGACTGAGTGCCTGAAGCAGAGCAAATATGGGAGAAAAAGTAGAAAATTGAATAACATTAAACGAAATGAAGGGACAAATGATTTGTCAGGAATAAATATTTGCAACATTTATAAGAAAAGCGTTTATATCTCTAAAAGGAGTTCCAATGCCTGAACAAGAAAATAACAGACATCCCAGAAGAATAATGAACAATGCACACGAATAAGTACATCACTGAAGAAGCAAACTGCCCAATAAGTCTTTGATCTTTCTGGTAGTAAGAATGATCAGGCAAATAATAAGATAAATACAAATAATTAATTACTTCCTATGTTTTTTAGTTTTCAGTATACAAGTTTTGTCCTCACTTTATTGAACATATAACTAAGTATTCTGGGTTTTTAATGCTATTATAAATGGAATTGTTTTCTTAATTTCAGTTTTTATAAGGCTCATAACAAAGTGCGTATATTTATATGTGTATACACACACATGTATAAAATTAGGTAATTGAAAATATAGGGAGTTTTATGTTTTCTTTTCCTATCTGGTTACCTTCTCTTTCTTATTCTTGCCTACTTGCCCTGGCCAGCACCCCCAGTACAATGTTAGAAGTGGCAAGAATGAATATCCTTATGATTTTCATGATCTTAGGAGAAAAGAATTGTCTTTCACCATGAGGTATGATGGTAGTTGTGGAATTTTTTGCAAATCCCTTTTAACAGGATGAGGCTTCTATTCCTAGTGGTTTTTTTGTTTTTGTTTTTTTCTTTGGTATTTTATTTCTGTCAAATATTTTTTCTGGATTTATTGAGATGAGCATGTAGTTTTTCTTTATTCTATTGACGTGACACATCACATAAATTAACTTTTGGATGTTAAACTGACCTTACATTTTGATAGAGATTACATTAAATCTGTAGGTCACTTTGTGTACTATTGAAATTTTAACAATACTAAGCCCTAATTCAGAATGTGAGATATTTTTTCATTTATTGATGTCTTCCTTAATTTTATTGGTTAATGTTTTATAATTTTCATTGTACAAGTCTTTTACTTCCTTGGTTTGGTTAATTCTTAAGTATTTTATTATTTGTAGTGGTATTGCAAATGAAAATATTTTCTTAATTTTATTTTTAGATGGTTTATGATTAGTATATAAAAATGCAACTGATTTGCGTGTTTGAACTTTATATCTTGATTCTTTGCTAAATTCATTTAAATTCTAAGAGTATTTTGGATATATATTTATATAGAATCTTTAGAGTTTTCTACATATGAAATCACATCATCTACAAACAGAGATAGTTTTATTTCTTCTTTTCTGATTGAATTTTTAAATTTGTTTTTCTTGTTTAAGTTCTCTGACTAGGACTTCCAGTACTATGTTAAATAGAAGTGAGAAATATTCCCATTCATAAGCACAAACTAGAAAATGTTGATCTCATAGAAATAAAAAGTATAACAAAGAGTACTATAAGCTGGAAAAATAGGGGAAATGGAGAAATAGGGAGAGATTTGTTAAAGAATACAAAATTACAGCTAGATAGGAAAAAATAAGTTGCAGTGTTCTATATCATTGTATGATGACTATAGTTGACAATAATATATCTTATAGTCTAAAATAGCCAGAAGGAGGTTATTTGATGTTCCCACCACAAATGATATATGTTGGAGATAATGAATATGGTGATTACTCTGACCCAATGACTAAACATTGTATGTATCAAAACGTCCCTCTGTACACCATAAATATGTACAATTATTGTGTATCAATTTATAAAAAGAAAAACCTCTAAAGAATAAATCAATAAAGTACTTTTTTGGTTTTCTTTTCTCTTCTTTCTTTCTTTCTTTCTTTCTTTCTTTTTTTTTTTTTTTTTTTTTTTTTGAGACAGAGTGTCGCTCTGTAATCCAGTACCCCAGGCTAGAGTGCAGTGGTGTGATTTCAGCTCACTGCAACCTCCACCTCCCGGGTCCCGGTTCAAGCAATTTTCCTGCCTCAGCCTCCCAAAGTGCTGGGATTACAGGCGTGAGCCACCACACATAGCCCACTTTTTTGGTTTTCTAAGGAGAAAAAATATTCTTAGTCTTAAAGGGAAAACTTTCAATTTTTTATTAATACTATTAATATGATGTTTGCCGTGGGGTTTTTATATATGGCTTTTATTATGTTGAGGTAATTGCCTTCTATTTCTTCTTTGTCTTTTTTCATTCATGAAATAAATTTGAATTATGTCAAATGCTTTTTCTGCATCAATTGAGATAATCATAGTACTTTCTCATTTCCTTAATGTGGTGTATTTCCCTGATTGATCTGTATACTTTGAACCTTGCTTTCCAAGTGAGTAATTTTTTAATATTCTGTTGAATTCAGTTTTCTAGTATACTGTTGAAAATGTTTGCATCTATGTTTATTAGTGATTTTGGTCTGTAATTTTCTCTTCTTCAATTGTATTTTTCTGGTTTTGACATCAGGGTAATACTTGTCTCATGAAGTGAGTTAGGAAGTGCTCTGTCCTCTTCAATATTTTTTGGAAAACTTTGAAAAAAAATTGCCATTAATTACTCTTTAAAGATTAGGTAGAATTCACCAGTGAGGCCTTCAGATCCAGGGATTTACTTTGTTGGGTGTTTTTTATTATTTATTTTATTTTATTACTCATTATATAGTTCTATTTAAATTTTCTATTTCTCATAGTTTAGTCTTGGTAGCTTTCGAGTTTATAAAGATTTCATGTAGTTATCCAATTGTTGGCATGGAACTGCTCGTAGTACTGTCTTATAATCCTTTTATTTCTATAAAATCAGTAGTGATGTCTTTCATTTTTTATTTTTGGAATTTGAGTCTTTTCTGCCCCGCTTTTTCTCTTTTTTTATTTAGTTAAAGGTTTGTCAAACTTGATCTGTCCAAAGAGCCAACTTTTAGTTTTGTTGCATTTCTCTATTATTATTTTATTCTCTATCCCATTTATCTTTGCTTTTCTATTATTTCCTTCCTTCTGCTGCCTTTGTGTTTAATTTGTTTCTCTTTCTAGTACCTTAAGTTGTAAAGTTAATCTGCTGATTTAAAACATTTTTGATTAACTTTTTAATGCATTATAGCTATACATTTTCTTCTTAATGTGGCCTTCACTATGCCCCATAAATGTTGGTATGTTATGTTTTTATTTTCATTTATCTTAAATATTTTTCAGTTTTCCTTGTGATTTCTTTTTTAATTCATTTGTTATTTGAGTGTGTTTTGTAATTTCCACAAATTTATGAATTTTCTTGTTTTCCTTCTGCTACTGATTTCTAACTTCATCTGTCGTAGTAACAGATAAATTTTTGTTTGATAGCTATCTTTTCACAGCTACTGAGACTTCATTTGTAGGCCCCCACACAGTCTATCCTGGAAAATGTTCCATGTGCCCTTGAGAAGAATTAGTATTCTGTTGTTGGGTAGACTGTTCTGTATGTCTGTTAAAACTGCTTGGTTTATTGTGTTCTTTAAGACCTCCATTTTCTTACTTATTTTGAGACTAAATGTTCTATACATGATAGAGAGTAGGATATTGAAATCTCCAACTATTATTGTAGAGCTGTTTATTTCTCCCTTTAACTCTGTCAATTTTTTCTTTATATGTTTGATGGCCTGTTATTATTTTGTAATCTCTATTGACTTGTCCTCAAGACGATGACTATTTTCTGCCAGCTCAAATCTGTTGAGATCTATTTTGGTTATTCTACCTTTTAACTGGAGAATTTTCATTTGTTTTTATTTAAATAGTGTATATTACTTTATCATGTTCTTGATGCATTATTTCCATTAGTTTTTTTAACGTGTTTATATTATGTACCTTTTCAAAGTCGGCTTCTATTGACTGTTTTCCCTGTGTATGCATTACATTCACATTCTTTGCATGTCTCTTAACTTTTTATTGAAAACAGCTTATTTTAGATAGTATAACAAATCTGAATATAGATCTGCTAGTGGAAGGAGTAATTGTTATTTGACTGTTTTTCGTTGATTTAGTAACATGGCTGTAATCCATTACTTTTCAGCATGCAGCCTTTTATATGCCTGGTCAGATTTTCTTTCTTTTCTTTTTTTGTTTTTTTTTTCTGGTTTATTTGTTTTAATCTTGTAGCTTGGCTACTTATAGCTCAGTCCTAGTCAGCATAGGCCACTTATTAGTCAATTGTTATGATTAAACTCTCTCAGCCGGTAAGATCTTTCCTCTCTCTGTTGATATGTTAAATATATATGTAGCTTACAGACTACTACTACTGTTCAGTGTGTTTACATGTTTTTTGTTTGTTTGTTTGTTGTTTAAATGTGAATTCAGCTTGGGACCAAGACCTTGGAGGTTACTCTTCTTATTGCTGTTTTGAGGGCACAGCATTGGGCATGCACACTCTTTCAGATTACCAGTGGTGGCTATGATTTATTTCTAAACATAGTTTCCTAGGAGTCACACTTGTGTCAGAGAAGATCGCCAGTGAGTGTTTGGTAAGAAGTTGAATTTAAGTATTTGTGCCATTAGGGGTGTGTCCTTTGAACTGGTCTGTGTGTGGTTTTGAAAACACCTTCAAGTCTGTCCACATCCTGTTCTGATTGCTTCTGAGTGTGCAAAGCTCATTACGTATGGACAACCTTCTTGACTCCTGGGGTTGAGTATGAATCCAGGAGTACTCTTCTTAGAATCTCTTTCCCTTGTTCTCTCTATTAAAGCTCAGAATGTTTCCCTCTATTGCATCATGCTTTGTATCATGGAGCTTCTAGCCTCTCTTAACTTCTCACCACTAAGATATTCATTATTTCAAATACTTCTCTTAGTCACAGAGTTCCCCATGCTTTTTAACAACAACAATAACAATAACAATAATAATAATAAAGACCCTCAGGCAGCATTGCAGAGCTCCATAGATGAAAGCTGGGGTTGGGGAGGGGATCAGAAAAGGGAGCCCTGTGTTTTTGGCTATATCAATCTGCAATATAGTTTTTTGCATGCTGGACTGAAGGGGGCAGAAAGGAAGTAGGTCGTGACCCAAATACTATAGAATCTCACTGTTCTTACTGAGACTAGAAGGAGTCTCAGTAAGTAGTAGATTTTTCCAGTGACTGTTTCTTTAATTCGTGTATGCTCTTAGACAATTTCCCTAGACTATAATTTTTTTATGGTTTTCAACAATGAAAGTTTTGTTTTGCTAAGAAAAGGTTACTCCTAGCTCTTGACTCTGCTGCTCCTATATAAGTATTTGCATATGCAAATCATGCAGAGAAATGTATTTATAGTGTGTGTGCACCCACATGTATTTATAATTGAATAGAAAAAAAGCTGGCACACTAAGCACACTAAGCACACTAATGGTAGCTAAATAGAACCTTGGATATGGTTGGCTAAGTGCAGACTAGTTTTTATTTTATCAGTTATTTCTATTGATACAGTGCTGTCACTCTCCTGCTTTATATGCCTCATTAAATTCTTGCCACTCAAAATATTAAATACTTAAATGTTGCCATTCTAGGTCCTTTCTAGTCTGTTTCCAAGATTTTTGTCCAACATGTCCTTACTGTCCTTTCTTCCTATTAAAATTTGACTTACTACCCAAGGCCCTTATGAAACATTACCTTTCTCAAGATTTATTTCTTGATCAAGCCTCTGTGTCCCACCTTCCCTTTTATATAACTTTATGGGATACATGGTTTAGTTAGCTTAATCCTTTTCTGCTAGACTGTGAATGCCTCACGGGCGGAAAGGATGTCTTATTCTTTTTCTTCTTCCCCTAGTGCTTTACAAATCAACTGCCACATAGTAGGAACTCAATGAAAATTAATCAGTCTTGAATAATTGTATTCCACCATAATATCTGGCAGCAGAAATCGTTTGCTTAAGGCTGTGGTTATGTGCATTCAACATTAAGTGTAAATAGAAATATGTACTCTGTTTGGAAATTAGTGGAAATATATTGCCTTGGATACTTGAACTTACAGGGCACAAAGCATATGCAATTGAGGGTGTGAAAAAAATATGAAACTCTGACTCTCAGAAAAGGGAAGGAGATGAAAGTTGATTTTTTTCTGAGTATTTGCTTTGCTCCAGGCAGTATGTTAATCCCCTTGCATACTTTGAACTTATCTGTTTATTTTTTACAATAATCCTGAGACTTAGGCATTATTCACACTTCATAGAATGAGAATTTGAGACCTAGAGCTGTTAAATGACTTAGCGAATGTTACAAAACCAATAGCTGGTGGAGCCAAGACTCAAACCCAGGTGTGATCCACATCTTGACCTTCTTGAATTTTAATTTGTCATTGTAATAAAACTATTTAAAATTAATTATCTTGTAACTGGCAGTGATCTTTAACTTCTGTTTTCCCTGTTTGGGGTCATCTTAAAAATCAGTGGTATATTGGACTGACTGGGTCTTTCTGTCTCATTAGATATTGTCACATAAGCATAGACAAGATCATGGGTGAGACTTATAACACCTATTGCTGTAGGGAAGACCAGAAAGCCTTCCTGGCATTTCCTGCAGAAACAGCCTTTCAGATGTCTTCTTGGTGGGAGACAAAGGGCATTGCCAACTAGCTAATAGGCAGACCTATCTTTTAAAAAGAATACTGGATAATGCTCTGAAAGCAGAAAACATTTATCCTTAGTTGCATGGTAAGGTCAGCATGTTATCTCTGAATTTTCCCCTTCCTTCTCTCTCTCCACAATAACAGATGGATACAACTATTTGGATAATGCCTCGTCTTAGTGAAATTCCTTAATTAAACTGGATACTCTGAAAAAACACAGTGTTTTGCAGGTGGTGACACATGCATCAACATGTTACAAAAATTCCATGTGTAAGTGAAAATTACTTATTTGCTTTCAGCAAATAATTTGAGTTCAGCCTAATAGATCGTTGGTTTGAATCAATATGGTTTGTTTCTTAGTGTGGGATAATACATAGGCAGTGTATCTCTGTATTCTATAATGACATATTTCTAGAGCAAGGATGTATTCTATAAATGAACTTCTTCATCGAACTTATATAGCACAGTGTTACACACATTTGGCTGCTTCAGAAAGAGCCAAAGAATTCACCTGATCATTGGGGCTCTTCCTAAGACACCTCAAGGGAGAGTTCTTTAATATGTGGCTTCCTGTCACTCCCATGGCCAACAAATCAGGCCAACAAATCAGGCCATACCACCACAGGCAACACAGTTTTAACAGCATGAGCCTTGGAACCAGACAAACCTAGACTGGAATCTTGTAATCACCTACTGCTAACAGCATAGCCTTGGATAAGTTACAATCCTTTCTAGATTTTAGTGTCCTCATTAGTAAAATGGGATTAGTAACACCTAACTCGTTGGTTTGTTGTAAGAGTTAAGTAAAATGATTAAGGAAAAAATAATAATAAACCATTAATTGAGATGCTATACAAAGTGCTGTATTGAGATGAATTTATAAAAAAAACTCTTGAACTCAGCACAGGAAAGAATTCTGATGGATTGGTTGATGTTTCTGACAGCATAGGATAGGGAATGGCAGAGTGTAATTTGCAATCTCGTATTTCTCACTTTCAAATCTTACAATGTCATTGTCATTGGTTTCTTTGAACTCTGGCTTGAGAAAAAAAGGAGAACATAGTTCTACTGATGGAAGATCATTCTATTTACAGAGGTTAGTTTTTTTTTATTGTAAACTTATGGTAAAAGGAATTTAAGTTTAATGTAGGCAAGAGATTACCAGAAGGATGGGAAAAATAATCCCAAGAGAGATTTGGAATTGTTTAGGAATTTTAAGAGTAAGCTAACAAATACTAGCCAGGAGCAGTGGCTCACACCTATAATCCTAGCACTTTGGGAGGCTGAGGTGGGCAGATTGCCTGAGCTCAGGAGTTCATGACCACACTGGGCAACATGGTAAAACCCTATCTCTGCTAAAAATACAAAAAATCATCTGGATGTGGTGGTGTGCACCTGTAGGCCCAGCTACTCAGGAGGTTAAGGCACGAGAATCACTTGAGTTCAGGACACAGAGGTTGCAGTGAGCCGAGATCACACCACTGTATTCCAGCTTGGGTGACAGAATAAGAATCTGTCTCTTAAAAAAAAAGAAAGAAAGAAAGAAAGAAAGAAAGAAAGAAAGAAAGAAAGAAAGAAAGAAAGAAAGAGAAATATTAATACACATCTGCAAAGTCTAAGGGAAATCAGTCTGGAATAAAAATAAATAAAGGTAAACCTCAGAAAGTACCTTCAAGAAGTTGGATTAATGGGCCAGGCATGGTGGCTCATGCCTGTAATCCCAGCACTTTGGGAGGCCAAGGTGGGGGGATCACAAGGTCAGGAGATTGAGACCATCCTGGCTAACACGGTGAAACCTCATCTCTACTAAAAGTACAAAAAAAAAAAAAAAAAAAAACCAACAACAAAAATAAACAAAAGAAGGTGGATTAAAAGCACCCAGTACTCTTATCCTCCAAAAAGATGAACCAAAATAGTGAGTAGATAACCAAAATGCAAATACATAATGTAAGAAAGAACACTGGATTCAATAGAGAAGTTACAGAAGACACCTAAAACAAGGAGAGAGAGGGAAACATGGCAGTCTGCTTGTCTGGGATCATCCAGTAGCCTGGAGAGGTTCTCTAGTGCAGTTAAGGATAAGTTAGTGACCCATAGAGCTTCACATTTCCACCATGGACTCTTGCATTCTGGGCATGGGAAAGCCCCTAGACCCTTGCAGTCCCTAAGACTAGCATAAGGAGTTGTATGGAGGCAGTGTGAAAACATTGCTCCAGACAGGAAGCTCACACTGCATTGAACATATTCTGAGCTAAGCAGCTACTGAAAGGCAGCATATTTAGAGCCCAGCCTCCACCAGACTGCATCCTGCCTGGAGGTGCAACAGTGCTTGCATCCCCACTTCTCTAGAGCCTTCAGAGATTCCCCACCTTCAACTACCACCATGGCTGGATGCTGCATCCAGGACTGAAGTATGAGCTTTTGGCAAAGACCCTATTGCCTCAGGAATGATGTCACTTCATGTTTTCATGCACTCTGAGGACAAACTCTGCAACTAGCAGTAGCCATTACTATAAGCTGTCACATCTAGAGTTGAAACATGAGTGAAGTGCATGCTCCTCAGCTTCCTGTCTGTGACTGTTGTCCCTGAAAGCACACCTCTTCTCCCCAGAAGTAGACCTAGAGTGCAGCCACTGCTGCTGCTACACTCACCCAAGCATTCTGCCGTGGGCCTTGGGTTCATTCTGTTGCTGCCTACCTCAGCCAGTGCCTAACCACATCACTGGGGTGCCGGAGGATGGGCCTACCAAGCCCTACTTTACATTCTCATGCTGTTCAAGGGCCTGGGGACTTCCCTGCCCAGTCCACTACTGTTGGCACCTGAGCATTCCTCTTAAGGGTCTGAGATCAGGCCCACCCAACCTATTGCTACCATAACAGTGGGCACTCAACTGCACATGCTTCTGTGGACCTGGAAACTGGCCAACCTTGCTCATTGTAGCCACTGCTAACACTGGTAAATACCACTTGGTTCCCAAAGGTTAGACCCCCCACTGCTATTGCCATTGCCCACAACATGCAGGCTGCTAGATGTTTTATGAAACAACATAAAACAACCACATATTTAAATTTTCATTGTCCCTGTAGGTAAAGAAATAAACAAAATCAGTATAAAACGTACTTAACAAAACAATAGCAGAAAACTTTCCAAGTCTAGCAAGAGATTTAGACATTGAGATATAAGAAATTCAGAAATCCCCAAACTGATACAATCAAACATGCCTTCTTCATGGTACATTATAATCAACATGTCAAAAGTGAAGACAAAGAGAGAATATAAAAACAGTAAGAGAAAAACATCTATTCCCTTAGAAGTACACCTATTAGAATACTAGCAGATTTCTCAGTGGAAACCTTACAGACCATGAGAGAATGGGATGACATATTCAATTTGCTGAAAGATAAAAACAGCTAATCAAGGATACTGTAGTTGGCAAAGTTATCTTTTATAAGATAAGAGAATAAAAGATAAATAAAGTCTTTCTCAGACAAGCAAAAGCTCAGGGAATTAATCAACACTAGATTGGCCCTTAAAAATTGCTTAAGGGCCAGGCATGGTGGCTCACGCCTGTAATCCCAGCACTTTGGGAGGTGTAGGCAAGCGGATCATGAGGTCAGGACATTGAGACCATCCTGGCTAACACAGTGAAACTCAGTCTCTACTAAAAATACAAAAAATTAGCATGGTCGTGGGCACCTGTAGTCCCAACCACCAGGGAGGCTGAGGCAGGAGAATGGCATGAACCCGGGAGGCAGAGCTTGCAGTGAGCCAAAATCGCACCACTGCACTCCAGCCTGGGCGACAGAGTGAGACTCTGTCTCAATAAATAAATAAATAAATAAATAAATAAATAAATAAATAACTTAAGAGAGTACTATACCTGGAAGCAAAAGGATGTTATTTATCATCATGAAGACACATGAAAGTTCAAAACCCACTGATAGAACAAACACAAAATTAAAGAAGAGAAATAGTTCAAATGTTACCACTGCAGAAAAAAAAAAAAAAAAAAAAGACAAACAATAAGAGGGAAAGAAAAGAACAAAGGATATACAAAACAATGAGAAATCAATCAGGAACAACCCTCACATATCAATAATAACATTAAATGTAAATGAATTAAACTTTCCACTTAAAAATGTAGACTGACTGAATGGATTAAAAACAACAATAACAACAACAACAACAACAAACCAGGCCCAGTTATATGCTGTCTATACTGTCTAAAAGAAACTAATCTCACTAGTAAAAACAATTTTAGACTGAAAGTAAAAGTTGGAGAATTGTATCTGTGCAAATGGAAGCCATAATTGAGTAGGAATTGCTATGCTTACATCAGATAAAACAGAATTTAAGTCAGAAGAAGTAAAAAGAGACAAAGCGGGTCATATAATGCTAAGGGGATAAATTCAGCAAGAGATTATGACAATTCTAAACATATATGCAGCGAACACAGAGCACACAAATATGTAAATCAAATATTGTTACAGCTAAAAGGAGAGATAGACTCCAATACAATAATAGTCGGGGACTTGAACACCCTACTCTCAGCATCAGACAGGTCATCTAGACAGACAATTAACAGAGACACATTGGATTTAAACTGCAATTAAACCAAATGGACCTAGCAGACATTTACAGAACATTTCATCCCACAGCTGCAGATTGCACATTCTTATCAGCTCATGAAACATTCTCCATGATAGACCACATATTAGGACATAAAACAAATCAAAAAATTTTTTTAATCAAAATTATATGAAATATCTTCTAAGACAACTGTAAAATTAAAAAGGAATTAATACCAAGAGGTACATGGGAAAGAGTACAAATACATGGAAATTAAACATCATGCTAAATTAACTCCGGGATGACCACTGGGTCAAGGAAGTAATCAAGGAGGCAAGTTTTTTAAAAAGTCTTTTAACAAATGGAAACAGATATACAACATAACAAACCTCTGGAATATAGCAAAAGCAGTACCATGAAGGAACTTTATATCAATAAATGCCTACATCAAAGCAGTAGAAAGATTCAAAATAAAAATATTAATGATGCACCTTAAGGAACTAGAATAAACTGAACTCTAAATTAGTAGAAGAAAATAAGTAATAAGTACTGAAGCAGAACTGAATAAAATAAAGACAAAAAAAAATACAGAGGTTCAACACAATGAAAACTTGGTTTATTGAAAAGATAAACAAAATCAATAATAAACACCTGGCTATATAAACCAAAAGAAAACAGAGAGCTTAAACTCAGTCTGAAGTGAAAAAGAAGACACGACAACTCACGCCACAAAATGGGCTGGCAAAGTTGTGTGGGTGAATGGTTAGGGATAAGGAACGTTTGATTAATGGGTACAAGCATACAGTTAGATAGAAGAAATAAGTTCTAATGCTTGATAGCAGAATAGACTGACTATACTTAACAACAGTGTATTGCATATTTCAAAATAGAAGAGAGGACTTGAAATGTTCCCAATACATAGTAGTGATAAATACTGGAGGTGATGGATACCCAAAGGACCCTGACTTGATCCTTATACAGTCTATGCATGTAACAAAATATCACATATACCAAGAAATAGGTGAAAAACATTTATCAATTAAAATATAGAACTATGGAAGAAGAGGCAGATCAAGATAACTGAATAGAAGCCTCCAGCAATTATCCCCCTTCAACAAGAATACCAAATTGAACAACTATCCACACACAAAAAAGGTGAACGATTACAAGGGAGTGATCACAGTACTTGGTTTTAACATCACAGTACTTGGTTTTAACATAATATTTAGGAAAGAGGCACTAAACAGGGTGAGAAACACAGTCTTGAATTGCTTAAATCATCCCTCATCCATCCCTTGGCAGCAGTCTCATGGTGTAAAGAGAGTATCTGTGTGTTTGTGCTTGCGAGAGAGAGAATGCAGTGATTGTAGCACTTTGCATTGGAACTTAGTTCTGCTGTGTCACAGAAGAAAGCAAACAAGGCAGAACTCAAGTGACACCCATGGAAGGAGCATTTAGACCAGCCTAGCCAGAGACAAATTGTCCATCCCAGTAGATGGAATCTGATTTCCAGAAAGCCCCATGACTGTGTGCTAAAGTGCTATGAGTTTCTAAATAAACTCAAAAAGCAGTCCACACCACAGGGACTGCAATTCCTGGGCAAGCCCAGGTGCTGTGCTGAGCTCAAAGCTGGTACATGAAACCTATTGAGACACTAGGTGTTGCAGCCAAAGGAGGGCTTGCATCAATCCTACACCAGCCTCAGGCAGCACAGCTTGCAGCTGTGGAAGGGGCTCCTTCCTTCCACTGTGGAGAAGAGACAGGAGAATAAAGAGGGATTTGGCTTGAAACTTTGATACCAGTCCAGCCACAGTAGAATAGGGTACTTGCAGAGTTCTGTAGCCTCCATTACAGCCCATAGCTCATGGATGACATTTCTAGACACACCTGGGCCAGAAGGAAGTCTGCTGCCTTGAAGGGAAGGACAATATTCTGGTAGGATTTATCACCTTCTGACTAAAGAGCCCTTGGGCCCTAAATAATCAGCAGTGGTAGCCAGGTAGTAATGGCCATGAGCTTTGGGTGAAACTCAGAGCTGTGCTGGCTTCAGGTGTGACCCAGTGCATTTCCAACTGTAGTGGCTATGGGGAGTTGATTCAGATTTCAGATTATACTACAAAGCTATAATAAGCAAAATGCTATGACATTATTATAAAAACAGACATACAGACATGGAACAAAAATACTACAGTGAATTCATTTCAATGAATTCATTTTCAATGAAGGTGCCCAAGAGATGCATTGGGGAAAGGATATATTCTTTAATAAATGGTGCTAAGAAAACTGGATATCTATACACAGAATAATGAAACTTGACTCCTATCTCTCACCATATGTAAAAATCAAACCAACATCAATTAGAGACTTAAATCTAAGATCTCAAGCAAGAAACTAATAAAAGAAAACATTCAGAAAACTCTCTAAGCCACTGGTTTGGGTAAAGGTTTCTTGAGTAGTACCTCACAAGCACAGGCAACCAAAGAAAAAATGGCCAACTAACATCACATCAGGTTAAAAAGCTTCTGCACAGCAAAAGATACAATCAACAAAGTGAAGACACAATCCATGGGATGAGAAAAATGTTCACAAACTACTCATCTGACAAGGGATCAATGACCAGATTGTATAAAGAGCTAAAATGAGTCAATAGCAAAAGAAATCTAATAATCTAATTTTTTAAATGGGCCAAAGATCTGAATAGACATTTCTCAGACGAAGACATATAAATGGCAAACAGGTATATGAAAAGATGCTCAACATCATTGATCATCAGAGAAGTGCAAATCAAAACTACAATGAGATATCGTCTTACCCCAGTTAAAATGGCTTATATCCAAAAGACAAGCAATAACAAATGCTGGCCAGGAGGTGGAGAAAAGGGAACCTATGTACACTGTTGGTGGGAATGTAAACCAGTAAAACCACTATGGAGAACAGTCTGGAGAGTTCTCAAAAAGCTAAAACTAGCATATGATCTAGCAATCCTATTGCTAGGTATATACCTAAATGAAAGAAAATCAGTATATTGAAGAGATAGCTTCATTTTCATGTTTATTGCAGCATTATTCACAATAGCCAATATTTTTAAGTAACCTAAGTGTCCATCAACAAATGAATGGAAAGAGAAAAATGTGGCACATTTATGTAATGTAACACTATTCAACCATAAAAAAGAATAAGATTTCACCATTTGCTGGATCATGAATGAAACTGGAGAACATTGTGTTAAGTGAAATAAGACAGGCACAAAAGGATAAACTTTATATGTTGTCACTTATTTGTGGGAGCTAAAATTACAAAAGATCTCATGTAAGTAGAGAGTAGAATGATGGTTATCAGAGGCTGAGAAGGGTAGTGGGGCAGTGGGAAGTGTGGATGGTTAATTGATACAAAACGTAATTCAATAGAATGAATAAGATCTAGTACCTGCTAGCACAAAAGGGTGACTACAGACAACAATAATTTATTTTACATTTAAAACTAACTAAAGTAGAACTATTGAATTGTACTTTTCTTTGCAACACAAAGAAAGAATAAATGCTTGAGATAATGGATATACCATTTACCCTTATATGATCATTACACATTGCATGCCTGTATCAAAATATCTCATGAACCTATAAATATATATACCTACTATGTACTCACAAAAATTAAAAAAAAAGAACACTGATTATAAATTAAAATGTACATTTTTCTGACATTTCAAGTTATGTTTGGTAGTAGTATGCATTTGGTTGAGTTATTTTGTCTCTGCTGCAGTTGCATATATTATTAACCTAGGTAGTGAGTCAGCAAGTCAGAAATGTGTCTCTTGCCCTGGTGATAAGTAAAGAAAGATAGAGAGAGAGTGAGATGAGGAGTGGAAGAAAGAAAAAGAGAGAAAGAGACAGGAAAAGAAGGAGAAGGAAAAGAATGGAAGAAAAAGGAAATAGAAAGTGAAAACACAGAATAACAGATAAATCGAAAGAGAAAACAGAAAAAGTGTGAGAGGGAGAAAGAGAGAAAGCGAGGAAGGAAGGAAGGAAAGAAGGAAGGAAGGGGAAACAGTAGAAAGAAAAAGGAAGGAAGGAAGGAAGAAAAGAAAGAGAGAAAAAAGGAAAAAAGAGAAAAAAGAAAGAAAAAGGGAAGAAAGAAAAAAGGAAGAAAGAATGAAAGAAAGGAAAAAAGAAAGAAAGCGAGCAAAAGAGGGAAGGAAGGAAGGAAGGAAGGAAGGAAGGAAGGAAGGAAGGAAGGAAGGAAGGAATGAAAGAAGGAAGGATGGGAGTTCCTTTTATTCAGGAACCCATAGCCTAGAGGACATGCTTAAAAATTTTCATCTTTATAATAATTTAAAAATCATTACAAGTCTTAGAGACATCTTGGATTAGGAGGGCAACCATCAGTTCTCACTAGTTAATTGTTTCTTAAAATTTAATGTGCATACAAATCATTCAGATTCTTATTTGGTAGGTCAAGTTGGGGCCCAGATAATGCATTTTTTAAGATAATACACCTTAGAAAATGCATTATCTGAGACGATATTGATACTCTGACATCACATGTGGAGTGGCAGGACATATGGCCCCAGCCTTACCACCAATGAAGGGTTTTGAGGCAGTTTAATTCCTTATAAAGACCTGTAAATATGCTTAGAGTTAAGAGTTCTTAAACATGGCTGCCCATTGGAATTTCCTAGGGAACCTGAAAAAATGATTGATACCTATGTCTCCTTCTGACCCCAGAATTTCTATAATTGCTCTGGAGCGTGACCTGGGCATTAGAGCTATTAAAAGAATCCCAAGTTTATTGAATTTCTACTGCTGTTGTGACAAATTACCACAAGTTTAGTGGTTTATAAGAACACAAATTTATTACTGTACAGTTCTGTAGATCATAAGTTTAATGGGGATCTCAATCAGCTAAGATAAAGGTGTCAGAAAGGTTCATCTAGAAGTAAGTTCATCTTCCCATCATTTCTAGTTTTTAGAGGATGCTTGCCTTCCTTGGTTCAAGGCCCACTTACCCAAGCTTCAAAGCCAGCAAAATCAGGTCAAGTTTACCACAAGCTGCTGTCCCTCTGGTTCTCTTTTCATAATCACTCTTCCACGCTTAAGGGCTCTTATGATTATATTGTACCCACGCAGACAGTCCAGAGTAATCTCCCTGTTTAAGGTCACCTGATGATTAATCTTAATTTCATCTGCAACCTTAATTTCTCTTCGACACAAAATAACAT
This sequence comes from Piliocolobus tephrosceles, assembly GCF_002776525.5. Taxonomy (NCBI): domain Eukaryota; kingdom Metazoa; phylum Chordata; class Mammalia; order Primates; family Cercopithecidae; genus Piliocolobus; species Piliocolobus tephrosceles. The sequence continues at coordinate 128,106,450 of NC_045437.1, forward strand.
TTTCACAGATTTTGGAGACTAGAATGTAGACATCTTTGAGGACCATTCTTCTGCCTACCATGCCATGTAACTCTAATTGGTAGCCACGGATGGAAGACAATGTAAAGCATTACTTATTGCCACTTAAATTGGACTCAGACAAATAAAATAAAAATGATCTGGTGACATCAGGAGAAAGACATAACTTTTATACGTTTTATAAATTCCTCATTAATAATATATGTGTACTTCCTCTGGCATGAGGAAATACAATCTTCTCTTTAACTTAATCTCCTCTTTAATATGTTGTCAACAGTTTCCTGTTAGATACACAGGGTATAATATTAACTGAGGAAAAATAGTCCGTTGAGAAGAAAATGGGTGGTGATGGGAGAAACTTTAAATACCAATTTTGGTATTCCAGAATTGTGCACACAATATGAATCAAACCTTTCCATTGCATTGCTTGAGTCAGTGATCATCACCCTTTTCTGTGCCCCTGGCCACTGTCTCATTTGAGGCATCTAATACATTTCTTAAATGCCAGCACCTTGGGCACAGGAAACCTCACTGAGATGCCCAAGCTTTAAAGTGACAATCCAAAGGTAAAGGTGATACCAAAAGGGTGACGAATCCCCTTATTAGGAATGCACATCCTATTATAATTATATTATGATGCAAATATAGTTGCTCTGAGTAGTCTTATCCTTCAAAATTCAAAACAGCACAGTATGACAGTTGAACGTGATAGGAGACAGGAATACCTACATTATAATGAAAGCAATCAATGATTCGAATCTGCATATTTGCATGCAAACAAGTGAATACAAATGTAGACTAGGAAAAGAGGGAGAAAATATTTCAAAATTCCAAATACAGTGAATTTTACATAAAATTATTTATGTAAAAAACAGTAAAAAGTGTGATATCTCATAATTAGCTTATAAATTTTTTCTTTCTGATTCTCATTTTATATTCAAGTACAACTTTCTGGAAGCCCAAACAATGAATCCATAGATAATTGCTATGCCAGATGTGAACATAGAAGATTAATACAGAAAACACCCAAGGAAAACAGATTTTTAAAATAACATCTTCGTTAGAAATTACTTTCTTCATGAATCCTTTCCTAAACCCGCAAGTCTGTGTTAATTGATCCTCATATATAAATCTCTCAGTCTTTATTATCCCATCAAAGCCTTTATCATGCTAATCTGTAATCATCCTTTTATTAATCTGCATCTTCACCAAATGTTGGAACCTTAGAGCATAGAAATCTCGTGGGCTTCTTCACTAATATATCCGTTGTGTTTGGCACATAGACATGAGTCCATTAAATTTGAATGAGCAAATAAATAGGTTTCTGTTCCAAAGCTACTTGACTAAAGGTAGAAATAAAATAAAACACAATTTCCAGGTTTATTTTGACAATGCTAACAACAAATTATATACATATATATACATGTTAATTGAAAATATTGCTAATTTTTAATTCATTAATGGAAAATATCATCAAGGTCTTATTCTGGTGGCTGGAAATAGAAACACCAGCAAGGTCAGATTGCCACTCTTTAGGAGCTTACAGTTTCAGCCAAGATACATAAACTGGAAGATATATAAACACTATGCTCTAGTAAGTATGAGAGAGATGAGCACAACATGTTCTGATTGGAAAAAAAGAAGGCTCCCAACGTATTTTACAGCCGTAAAAAGTGTTTCAAGATGGACCTCTTGGAAAAGGTGACTTTAAAGATGAATCATAGGCTGGGCGCAGTGGCTCACGCCTCTAATCCCAGCACTTTGGGAGGCCGAGGCGGGAGGATCACAAGGTCAAAAGATCTGGACCATCCTGGCTAATAGGGTGGAACCCCATCTCTACTAAAAATATAAAAATTAGCTGGGCATGGTGGCATGTGCCTGTAGTCCCAACTACTTGGGAGGTTGAGGCAGGAGAATTGCTTGAACCCAGAAGGCAGAGGTTGCGGTGAGCCAAGATCATGTGAGCCGAGACTCTGTCTCAAAAAAAAAAAAAAAAAAAGAGATGGATATGGGAACCTTGGGTCTGGCAACCCATGGAATAATAAAAATGAAAGTAGGAGGTAGCCATGTGGTGGATTGAAGAAGTATATTGCAGACAAAGGAAGCAGAAGGAAGCAGTACACAATTATCTGGAAGAGGGAGAAGAACAGATACAGTGAGAAGTACAAATAGGAGGTGGGATAAAGAGCAGCTGCCTTAAATGTTACTGAGTTTAACTGAGCTGCCTGTCCTAGCAAAATGTCAAATCAAGCATCGTTTTTAGTGTCAGAAATTAATTATACTGTACTCATGTCCATTCTGGTTATATAGTGTCCATTATAATGTAGTTATTCCTCTCTCCCATCGTGTGTTACAGTCATACCATACCGTTTTGAATACTCAAAATTGAGACTATTCAGAACAACTCTATTTGTACCATAATAGGGCTTGTATTTTAAATTTCACTGAGGTGAAATATTAAAACAGTTTCCATGTTTCTCTCAAAGTATGTGTTCCCAGAGCAACACAACAGCATTCCCTTGGAACTCGTTAGAAATGAAATTCCTTGTGACCTATCCGAGACCTACTAAATAAAAAAACTCTGGGGTGAAACCCATCAATCTTGTTTTTTTTTGCAACAGGTCCTCTAGGTGATTTTAGTGTACACTCAAGTTTTAGAGCTACTGTAGCAAATGAACACAACAGCAACTTTGTAGGAAAACTTGCTTATTTGTTGTTATTGATGCTGTTGTTACCGGTGGTAGTAGTGATGGAATAGGTGGTAGGTACAATGACATGAAAAGGCTCTGTTTTAGTGAATATATATGTTAGAAATAGGGTTGCTCTTTCATCCAGGCTGAAATGCAGTGGTGCTATCATAGCACATCACAGCCTCGAACACCTGGTCTCAAGCCTTACCCCCACATCAGCCTCCCAAGTAGCTGGGATTACAGGTATAAGACACCAGGCCTGGCACCTATAGATACACCTATAGATACAAAATTGAAAGTGTATGGATTCTGAAATTATTGCGTGGAACAGAGCTGCTTGATAAAAAGACTTTAGGTTTCATGTAGCTCTTTATCCCTTTGTAAAGTAACTTTTATTCTTGTTTATCTAGAGTTGTTTTAATCTATAATGTGTGTTAATTTTATCAAATGCCTTATTAGCATCTATCAAGATAGTGACATGTTTCCTCACATTGGTATGATATTAATAATCTCATAATGTTTTGTTATCCTTACATGTTTGGAATGATTCATATATACCCTTAAAATGAATTAAAAATGAATAATTCAATTTTTCTTTTTGATATTCTACCGGGTTTTTAAAAGTACTTTCTCTGTGAATTTAGTATCCATATTCAAACTTAGAATGGTCTCTTGTCCTATATGTGTTTGCAAGTGTATATGGGTGTGTGTATTTATGTGTGTACATATGTGCCATCTGCCAGGTTTTATTATCTAGCTTAGGTCAACTTTATTAAATTAATTTTAAAACTTTCCATTTTATAATTTTTCTGCTTATTATTTATTTATGCATTTATTTTTGTTGCAAAACCAACTGACCCAAATCTCAGTGTCTTAAAATATCAACAATCGTTTATTGTATCTCGTGGTTTCTGTGGGTGAGTAATTCTGAAACAGCTGTCTGGTTGGTTCTAACTGAGTTCCCCTCATGTGTTCCTCATTACACAGTGGCTAGAACTAGAACAGTGAGGGGTTGTAGCAGATAGAGGCAAGCCGGTCATCACCCACTCCTCATGGAGCTTCAGGCTATCTCCATTGTGTTCTGTTTGTGGTAACTCAAAGTACTGGGATTTCCTACATGATGGTTCATAGTTCCAAAGGATCTAGAGAAAGGCCAATTAGAAGGTGCATTGTCTTTTCTAACCTACCTTGAACGTCACGTCTTATCTGTCAAGTTACATTTTTTATATTAGGCTAACTTCATAAAATACATGTAAATGTTTTCCATCATATTATATTTTCTCTAGGACAGTTAAAATGGTTTATTTAAAATAATTCTCCATAAAATATTTTGAGCCAATTATTACTAAGGTTTTTAATGTTATCTGAATTTGACCAACAAGAGATTAATATTTAGCACTTGGCTATCCTGCTTTGCACAGTTGTCTCACAGTTTAATGGATATTATTCACATCTCAGTAACACTGTAATCTTCTGATACTGTATCTTTTATATTTCCCTCCTAGTGTAATTCCCAATGTATAGTTGTTGCCTTACAAATGTCTCAATGTAGACAAATAACTTAATTTAATACAAAACCATATTTTATCAAATGAAAGGTAAGACAGCATCATTAAATGAGAAAAAAATGGTGTTCCGGATTTCGAAAATTGGTTCAGCTGTTACCTGGCTGGACTTAGGTATATTTTAGGATGCATGACATTGAAGGTGAGGGTAAACCAACTCAAATCACTTTAAATGAATGTAGAGGGGATCCACTGTCTTTACTAAGAGAAGAGCAAAATGGTTTAAATATAGTTTCATGTCCCAAAAGGCATAAAAATCCAAATGACGCTATATGTAATCCATTCCATCTCTTCTTTGTCTTCTTCTTATAAGCAGATGGTTTCTCCCCATGTCATTGAAAAATGGTTGGTCACCAGTAGTTCCAGGGAATTTCCCATTTCTGGTTAACATTCAGAATAAAGAGGGAATTTATTTTCCCCAATCTAAATAAAAATTCTAAGATTCACTGTGATCAGACTGGCTTAAACCACATGCTGCCTTTGAACTATACCTGATATCCATGGGGAAGAGTCTAGGTGTAGGTGTAGATGTAAAACTCTATGCAGACAACTGTACTGAGAATGGGGGATGGACATATCTCTAAAGGAAAACTCAGGAAAGCTAGCACTTTAAGAAGGGGACTGGATGGAAAATAGTAATATGCGCTCAAGTAGCAAGTTATGCAGCTTCCCTATGTTTTAAGCTGTCTCATCTTTAAAATTGGAATAACATAACTCAAAGTGATTTTAAAGTATCCAGCACAGTGACTTAACTAGAGTAATGCTCAGTTAGGATTACTTTCATCTCCTAGTCAAATGTATTTGAAACAATTATAAGAATCTTACTAATTAATTTAGCAAACAAAATACTAAGAAATTGAATCTAGTGGGACAGTAACGAAGTAACACATGTAATAATAATCATGCATGGCTATGTATGCTTCTTATATCTAAAAGTGTATACGTTAGATAGGTTAAGCAATATAGAAGTAATACATTCTAAAATTTTAGTGAGATAATACAATATAAGTGTACTTTTTGCTAATATCAACCTGATGTAGGTCAAACAGTTCTCCACTAGACGGTAATTCAGAAACCCCAGAAACCCAAGCTATGTGTGTCCTGTGGCTTTCAGTTCACCCTGACTTTATCTAGCCAGCAGTAGCAGACATGACAGGGAAGGAGGGCATAGAGAGAACATGGGATCAACCAGTATTGTCAGGACCATCATTGGAATGTCATGAATCATTGGAGTTTATGCCCGCATTCTGTTTGCCAGAAACCAATAATATATGTCAGCTTAATTGCAAAGGGGGTTAGGAAATAGAATCTTCCTTATGTTCAAGAAGAGGAAATGGTAAGGTGAGTATCTACCCTGTCTTTTCGTAGCCCCCTACACATTCTGGTCACCACATATCTCCTTTTGCATGGAGGAAACACTCACCTCTTCACAAGCATGGCGGCCCAAAATCCTATTCAGGCCCTGAAAAGTGTTGCTCATTGTTTTCTAGAAGGCTTGGATATGGGAGCCTTGGGTCTGGCAATGCATGGAATAAAAATAAAAGTTAACTGCTCTCCACTCCCATACATTTTAATATATAAAGGAGAGGCAGGGCTAAAATAACCAAAACAGACCTCCATTCTTAAACAGAAAGAATGGAAAAAATAGTGTAGCGATTGGCCCAGGGGAATTTTGCATGGCCTTTCTCCAGCTCTAAAAGAATGGGAGGCAGAGGAATAGATGCCAAAGGCTGCTTAAGTCTCAAACAGGCACTGTTTTTTAAGTTTCAGGCACATAGTTTTCTGGAAATACAGTTCCCACAACCACATGGTAGGCTTCTGATATATTTAAATCTCTTTTGCTTTATGTGATGATATCTGCGTCTAGAGATGGTTCCTAGAAAAAATTTTTATGTCCAATTGATGTCTGTGCTTTCTCATCCTCATGATTCTTTCTCTCTCGAATATCTCAAAGTCATTGGGATTCAACAGAAAATACAATCCTACATCTGGTTTGTTCTCTGAGCTACTGAGAAGTTTTTACTGGGTCTCCATCAGGCAAAGTCTTTTCAAATCTCATTCCTTGTATTTGCAGTCTACAATTTCCAATCCTGAGAGACCCCGCATTTACGGATTCTCTGTTCATTTTCAGCTATGTTTCCAAAGTAACTCATTCTTTCCTCACCCTTTCCACTTCTGAAAAGGCTTCCCAAACATAGGCAATCAAAACTAAACCAAAACAGTCTAGTTCATGCATGGAAATTAAGATGCTGTTCTGCTAGCTTCATGGAAAGGGGCTAAAGTAGAACTTTCTAGACACAATCTTCTTTTTTTTTTTTTTATGAGACAGGGTCAGTGCAGTGGCATGATCTCGGCTCACTGCAACCTCCACCTCCTAGGTTCAAGTGGTGATTCTGCCTCAGCCTCCTGAGTAGCTGGGATTACAGGTGCCTGTCACCACACCCAGCTAATTTTTGTATTTATAGTAAAGATGGGGTTTCACCATGTTGACTGGGCTGGTCTTGAACTCCTGACCTCAGGTGATCTACCTGTGTCGGCCTCCCAAAGTGGTGGGATTACAGGCGTGAGCCACTGCCCCTGGGCCCTAGCCTCAATCTTCTTTCCTTAGAGCTGTAGCTGGCGTAGTAAGTGCTGATTTGGGGCAACACTTTTACTAAAGATTTGCCTCTGAATGCCATTGACATGTTTCCAGCATCTGATATTGATTTTCTTAGTGTCTGCTGCCCAATTGATGAGCAAAAGTTATTTCACGCTTTTCTTAAAGCAATACCACATTTTTTTGCGCCAATTTTCCTGTTAGTCAGCGTAGATAATCTAAGTCATAGATAAATTCTAAAGGCTCAGTGGCCTTAGCAGAGAAGTTTATTTCTCACTCACATGGAAGTCTGAGACAGGGCAGGTGGCTGTCTTCCAAGAGTGATGCTAGAACCCAGGCTTCTTATATCTTATGTCTCTATCACATTGAGGCTTCAAGGTTTGCCTAGGGTTATCTACCCGGCAGATTGGGCAGACAGGCTTAGAGGAGAGGAGGTAAAAAATTAGACAGGTCGGCCGGGTGCAGTGGCTCAAGCCTGTAATCCCAGCACTTTGGGAGGCCAAGACGGGTGGATCACGTGGTCAGGAGATCGAGACCATCCTGGCTAACAGAGTAAAACCCCATCTCTACTAAGAAAAATACAAAAAAATAGCCAGGTGAGGTGGCAGGCGCCGGTAGTCCCAGCTACTCGGGAGGCTGAGGCAGGAGAATGGCGTGAATCCGGGAGGCGGAGCTTGCAATGAGCGAGATCCGGCCACTGCACTCCAGCCTGGGCTATAGAGCAAGACTCCGTCTCAAAAACCAAAAAAAAAAAAAAAAAAAAAAAATTAGACAAGTCTTTCTATTGTTAGAGCTAGAAGCAGTGCATATCACTTCTGTGCCCATCTCTTGGCCTGAATCCAGCCATATCATCCAATTGATAAAGGAATTTAGTCTTTCTAAAGTGTTTCCATGAAGACAAAAGTTCAGTGAGCATCTAGGCTGTGTTTTCCACATCAAGGATGATTATTCTCAAGAAATCAGTTCAATTAATTCCATGTAATGATAAAGGCCTAAGTATGATTTCTGAAACAAGCAAATTGTGTGTTCTGAGTGTGGGTGTATGTACATGAATGTGGACATTCATGCATTAGGTATAGACGGAGGACACTGACATCTTCAGAATTTGCTGATCTTGCCACTGGCTTCCTCTGCAATGTTGTCATTCTGAGAAAAGAAGGCTCAATTCTAAAACGGACAAAGATGCCTTTCAAAGCTGTTCAACAGCCGCAGGCAAATGCCTTAAGCTGCTGCATTTCAGTCATCAAGGACCTTCCTTATGCTTTCTTATGTCTAAGATCCTCAAGCAGAACTTCCCCCAGTGAGGAAACACTATCTCCCCACGAAAAGATAAGGAGATGCAAGGAAAGAAAGGTTAGGGATGGATCCCAGTAATGTCCTCCATGTTCCTGGAGAGCTTTCTGTCCTTTTTTCTATATACTCAAAAAGAAAAGCCTAGGCTATATGATTCCTCTATTTTGTTATACATATTTTTAATGACAGCGCTCTCCTTTTCATTTTTATTTTATTTATTTATTTTTGGAGTTTTAATTCATTTTCACACATCACTTTCCATGACTTGTATATATGGGAGTCATCATTGATTTGTCTTTTATTTTTAAATGTATGTTTCTTTTAAAAATAAAGTGTATTCAGTCCAATCAACTGGATCCTGAAAAAAGTAAAAATAAAAATAAAGTGTAAAAGAAAAGCATCTGTGGTTTAAAAAGTCATCAGTTAAGGAATGGTGAGAACACTCCTTCTATTTTATAGAATGAGGTGTTGCCTGATTCTAGAATCAAAAATAAAGCCAATTAAGATCTTAAAAAAAAGAAATGGAGATTAAGTACCTCTGTCACTTGGCTATTAGTCATAGAGATTCCCATGTTTAGCAAAAATTGGAATTTTTCCATTAATTATTAGTTACATTTAATCAAAATAATTATCTCCTTTGTATGTGTAGCAGTTGAAATTTCTATTTTAGCCCCTTGCTTTTTTTTTAATTTTAGCTTCTTTCTATAAAACCAGCAGAACACCATTTTAATTTTCACGAATCCAATTGCCACTACTTTGCCAAATAGATCAAACACATTTACATTATCATTAAAAAAAAATCACATGTGTTTTTAAGAGTACTAGTGTGAGTGGCTCTGTCACCTTTATTTCCTTCTCTGCAACCCAAAGCTTCCACTACTGTGAATCACCACCTTGGTGCCCTTTCATCTCATGACAGTTGGATAGGTCACCTTATATCAGTTCTTACTTGATCTAATGGTTGATCTAATCTCACTGTCTCTGGCAGCTTATTTTGTTTTTCTTTTCATTCATAAACTGGGGTAAATAACAGTATAACACATGTCGTATAAGAATTGTTCAGTAGTATTAGCTGTCTTTATTCAAAACACATGTTTTCCTTCTTGTCTAATGCAACATAATAACAAGTTTAACACAATAGTTACTTGAAAGAATTGGCTAGAGATTTATTTGTAAAGTGTTTACAACCCACCAACCACTGTCCCTGGAGCCATGGAGAGGCATGACACAGTCCCAGTCTTTGTAAATCTCAGAAGTCTAGTGGAGAAGATAGATAAGCAATACATTATAGATAGATACGTAATATGTTAATTAATGATGGAGAGGCAGAACAAAATATAACAATTCACTTTTTTTTTTTAAATGAGTGGGAATGAAAAAACTTCAAAGATGAAGAAACAGATGCATAAGGAGTTGATAGATGAGTAGGGGCTTACTAGGTAGGAGAGGAAGATTTATCATAGGCAGAGAGAACAACTTGTATAAGTGATTATAAGATAAGTCATGCAATACAGCACTGCACATAGGCTATGCATGTGTACCTGAGAGTAGCAGGAAAGGAAGCCCCTCATGCCATGTAAGATGCCAAAGGGGTAAATTTGAAAGACTTTAAGTATAAGAGTGATAACAGATTTGCTGACATATACTGATAGGCTTTTGGGGAGAACTCTCCCTTATCTTTTTATTTAGGTGAGTAGAGAAAATGGGGAACAACAAAATAAGAAAGCTAAATTCCAGTCCTCAGAAACAAGTTTTCAGAATGAAACCTACATTGACAGATTTATTTCTGTAATCAATATTGTTGAGAACTCATTGTGTTTACTTAATACAGGGAAGAACAGGCATTGTGCCTATACTTGAATACTTACTGTCTGTCACAGTCATTTCAATTTTACTATACACTGTCTTGTGATATGTTGCTCTTTCTGCAACATTTTTTTTTTTTTTTTTTTTTTTTGAGACGGAGTCTCGCTCTGTCGCCCAGGCTGGAGTGCAGTGGCCGGATCTCAGCTCACTGCAAGCTCCGCCTCCTGGGTTTACGCCATTCTCCTGCCTCAGCCTCCCGAGTAGCTGGGACTACAGGCGCCCGCCACCTCGCCCGGCTAGTTTTTTTTTTGTATTTTTTAGTAGAGACGGGGTTTCACTGTGTTAGCCAGGATGGTCTCGATCTCCTGACCTCGTGATCCGCCCGCCTCGGCCTCCCAAAGTGCTGGGATTACAGGCTTGAGCCACTGCGCCTGGCCTTTCTGCAAAATTTTTAAATTAAAATATAATATAGTGTGTGTACATACATAAATTATATATGCATATAATTTGCATGTAAATAATGTTTTATGTATTTGCTTATATAAATACATTTAAATCTATTTATCTAACTATAGATTAAGCCCCTGAAAACGATGATTATGAAGAACATTTTTTAATGCCACACTGTAAATACTCCACAAAAATTGTTCAACATATAAATGTATGAGTTGAAAATAATTATTTAGCAGAAAAAGCTCCTCTCTCTCTCAGCCCTACCAGGCTTTATTCCTGTGTTCTTGGCAAATATTTCTTGTATGATATTTTATACTTTCCATTATGATCATCCCACCTGATACTAATTCTCATCATGTTGGTCTCGGGAAAAATTAGTAAACATAGCAATAATAATGCCACCTTTTATCAAGTGCCAACAAGGCATTAAATTTGGTTCTTTACTGCTATTTCACCTAACAGTCTTATCAGGAATCATTGTTATCCTTTTATGGGTGACATCTTAAATCCAGAGAAGTATGCAATTTACTCAAGACCACACAGCTAATGAGTTAAAGGAACTAGGACTTGAATCAAGAGTTCTCTGTCTTAAAAGCTTAATTAGTATTACTTTAGACTTTACAAAGCACTTATGATTTCATTTTGGCCCCACAACTTCCCGGCGTGGTAAATATTCACCTGATTTTCACCTGATACAAGAACTGAGACTCAGAGAGGTAACGTGACTCCCCCATGAGTTATAGTTGAAATATGGTATAGTTTGCATTCTCTTCCAGGTTTTCTTTTCTTTTCTTTTCTTTTTTTGAGATGACGTCTGTTTCTGTCACCCAGACTGGAGTGCAGTGGCGCGATCTCGGCTCACTGCAACCTCCACCTCCCGGGTTCAAGCGATTCTCCTGCCTCAGCCTCCAGAGTAGCTAAGACTACAGGCACCAGCCACCATGCCCAGCTACTTTTTGTATTTTTAACAGAGATGGAGTTTCACCGTGTTGACCAGGATGGTCTTGATCTCTTGACCTCGTGATCCGCCCACCTTGGCCTCCCAAAGTGCTGGAATTACAGGCGTGAGCCACCCTGCCTGGCCCAGGTTTTCTTTTTAACTAAAGTATGGTTGTACCACAAAGTTGAATTGGGTGGGCTTTTTCACTACAGGGATGTTGTAGGCAGCTCTCAGTTTGATTTTGAGTAAATTAACTGGGGCATGCAGATTTAAGAAAAATAAAACAAAACAAAACATTAGTAAGTTCTTCCCATCACAAAATTAAATATTTTTAATAAGCATCTTTTTTTGTTTTTAATAAACTCTTATTTCTCATTTAAACATCTATCTATTATAGCTAACCACACAGCCCCTTAACGAGAAGCAAATTAAGTTGTTTGAAAACACATTCAGTAAGCTGTGTTTTTCCATGGACCAGTGGCAGAGGGAAGAGAAAGTGATTGTGCCAGGCTGTTGGCTGAGTAGAGCCAATGGCATTTGGTCCTGTGAAATGGATATTAATGATTCTACAGTGTTTAACTTGGTTTGTTCTTGATAGATTTTTCCCTTTCTGAATTAATGTCTGTCCTCTCTTGATTAATTTAGAGTTATTGTACTGCAAGTCACTTAATTACGTATTCTTTCTAAAGTCAAAAATTATTCACTGTGATGAAGGCAGTCATTTTGATTTCTCATAAAAAGAGTTCCCAAGTGTCTCAAGTATAGATCTTGCAAGGTTAGTGGGAAAAGTTCTACTTTATCCAGGAAGGACACCAAAGCTAGAGAGGCCTCCTCATAAATCTCATTTAGGATGTTTCCTTATAACTCACCAGGCAGAGCTATTTGAGTTGCACATGGTGACAGCTGAAAAACCAGAGACTTCACCTAGCTAAAGTATAAAACATAAAAAGAATATTCTGTAAATTATTTGCTCCAGGGCACGACAATATAGGTGAATGAGTTTCAAAATATGTTGAAGTTGTTCCTGGGAGAGAAAATATTGTATTTTTTTCTCTCCCAGGTATTGTAAAGAGGAAGTTTATTTAAAGTTAGAAAGCCTAGATTTTCTAATACTAATTGCATTTGTAATCTAATCTCTTCTATGTGTAAAATAGGCCTTATAATGTCTACCCTCCAGATTTAGAGTTGTTGCAAGAATCATGTAATCTTTGAAAGAGCATGCTATTTAGATATGCAGTATGATTGTCACTATTTTTCTGGACAGAAATTTTTAAGAGATAATCTGTGAGTAGACTTTGGTTTCTTCCAAAAATCAGTTTAGTTAGAGCAATTTAGGAGTTCGTGGTCCTCCCTAGCTCTTTCATTCCACTGGTTGTGCATATTATCAGACAGTAAACAAATGGTGCATCCTTTCAGGTCTTAAGCTCATTGTTTATTAAGTAGACAGTATATTTTGCTTTACAGCTTATGTTTTCTTGAAAGCACATGTTATAAGATTTTAAAAAATAAATGCAGATATTCCAGGTACCTGGGAAAGAAGTGCTGCCCAATGAATTAGGGCTTCAAATTTGTAGTCGACCCAACTTATAATCATATCTCAGTTCCTCTGTTATTAAATGCCCAAGGACATGTAATAATAGACAAATCACCTCAACTTGCTTGGACAAATCACCTCAACTTGCTAAATTTCAGTTCCCTAATCTGTAAAATAATATGTCTAGTAATGGCATCTAACTTACAGTGTTGTTAGGAAGATTTAATAAAACAATAAATGTAAAGAACCTAGCATAACACCTGCCTAATACTTTGCTCAATGAATGATAGTTCTGTCTTCATATACTCCCAGCCAAGTTATTTTTGTAGGGAATGACTTTTCAGATAATTTTAGTAAATGTAACCATCAGACATGTTTAAAAGCCAATTTAGCCTCAGTGCCCATCAGCACTGATAAAAGGGTAGCTGAAGGCATTGGTCTTGCAATTTTGACTGCATGCAAAATGGTCTCCCACTTTTCCATTTGTCATTCAATCCTCATATCGGATCATCACTATCTATATCCTACCGGGAAAACAAAATTGTATTTTTTCCCATGGCAGCCTGAGTATTTCTGGCATTGTACCTGGTGCTTTACATATTTTATCTCATTTTATTTCTATAATAACCCTACAAAGTAAATACTCTCAAAATTTGTAAATGGAGGAAGTGAAGGTAAGAGAAATTAAGTAATTGTCTAAGGTCACACAGCTGGTAGGTGGCAGAGTAAGCATTTAAACCTGGGACTTTTGACTCAAACATTGCACAATTCAACCTTGGGTTGCACATCTGGAAACAGACAACTTCTTAAAAATATGGGTTATTGAGAGATAACTATCTTTGGAAGGATGTTTGTCCAAATGGTAACTATGATTACATTTGGGAGGTAGGATTTCAAACAAAATTTGATTTCTTCCTTGCACTGTTTAATAATTTTGTTTTTACTTTTATTTTCCATTGAGCATGCATCACTTTTATAAATTAGCAGTTTTAACTGACTAGCTCACAATGAAATTTCACCTAATTTCAGGTGATCTACAGAAATAGAAAAGCTATTTACTTAATAGAGGCTGGTTTTCAGCCTTACTGACTATCAAGCTGCACACATAACTATTGTTCATGCAAATAAAGTTCTATTTTTAGAAAGTGTGACTTATTATAAAGTAATGTGACTTGTCTGTCCCAACAGTCTGAAAATAAGAATGGAAAATAGAAAGCCACAAAGCAAACACTTTTTTTGTCTTCAAACTTTGAAAGCTCTTTTGGCTGACATTAACAATAGTTTCATTATGTTCTTTAAGTTGACAATGGTTGTTTTGTAATTACCTTATACACCCAAGGATCTCCAGGCAAAGAATTGTTGACTCTGTAAAAACAGATGGTTAAAATCTGTGTCTCTTTTTAAATTTCTGACAGGAAAGGCTTTCTAGGACACATCTCCAACTCCCTCCTTCCAAGAAACTGCCCATTTCCAAATTTAGCCTACTGGGAAACAATAAAAAGATAATGGAATTTAGAGTCAGAAGATTACAGTATAAGTCTGGGCTTTGTCACCAGTTTGTTATAACTTTGATCATATGTTATAATCTCTCTGAATACCAAATGCTTAATCATTCATTTATTCATTTAACAAATGTTTATTGCATTTATATTATGGGTCAATTATTTTTCTATGTATTGGGAATACAATAGTAATTAAAAAAAAAACAATACATTTCATGTTCTCTTGCAGCTCCGTTCTAGTGGGATAGGCAAGGCTTAGTCAAATAGCCAAATGAGGAATACATATGTATGAAGTAATAGGTCCTCTTAAAAGAGAATTCCTATAATGGTATTTGCGGGAGGGGAGTAGTTTGGGAAGGAGTTACCTGAGAAAGTGATGCTGAGAATGGGAGAAAAGCAAAATCAAGTAGAGGTAGTTGGTGGAATGATAGAGAAGAATATTAAGATATTACCCACAGAAATAAAAGGATGTGCAAGTTCCCTGTAGGAGCAGAGAGCATGACTCATTTAAAAAACTGAGTTTAGCTGAGAGCTGAGAACAGGTAGGAGAGTGGCACAGGTAAGGAGGTGAAGAAGAGACAGTGGTACTCCTTAAATATTCATTTACTCACATGCAAACCCCTCACCCCTTTCAGGCAAGGAAGCTCTGAGAATATCACGTTTGGCTGAGGCAATTAAAGGGCATGCACAATTAATTATCTAGTACCTCTTTTTCTCTTCTGGGGTCAATGAGGATACCTCATATTGATATGGCAAAGTTTCCAAAATTAGCTGATCCAGATGTAAGTCGCTATTTGGAGAACAATTATTCAGAGGAGTTGAATGGACATGTGGCATTGTGTAACAAATAAATTAATAAATAAAATGCTATGTTAGGACACTGGAATTTGGGGTTTGCTTATTATTGTAGCATAGCATAGCCTAACCCGACTATTAGAGATGGTGTCATAATACACAGCCTTATGGGCCAAATTAATAATTTGGATCATTTTTTAAGCATTGAACTATCTTTCAAAAAGTAGAGATTTTCAGATATTTTTCTTTGCGGGAAGAATCCTATGCGAAATATATGAATGATTTATGAGGTTAAGAGAGTTTTGATAACTATACATTATTCATCATAGCTGTATTTACCATGCTTCCAGGAACATTGAAGAGACCAAGTATGAAAAATTAAGTCTGGCAATTTCGAAAATGCAAACCATCACACAAATATTCTGGCTTTCTGATATGACTATATTGCCCTAGTTGCTATTTTCCCTTTGTCCTAGAAGCCAGTATCTTTATATATCTGCTGTTCTCTGTGCGGTTGTAATCCATATACCAAAAAGTAATTCTGGGAAATTGGTTAGGCTGTTCTGCCCTGCAGTCAATAGCAATTTTGTATCCATGGAATTGAGAGTGGAACACTGCTTAGTAGGAAAGTCTTCCAATGTTTCAGAATAAACTTTTCAATCTGTATGTTTGTTGAGATGCCAATATATTTACCTTAACTGTATCAAAAATAAGATGTTCTTATTTATTTGCCTTTTGCTAATCATTGGAAGTTTGAATTGAAAAACAAAATTGAGACCAGGCTGAGAAACATAGTAAAATATGAAAAAAAGAACTTATTATATGTAATCTATTGTTTTGAATAAATTTCTGCGAGAAAAAATGGAACATTTTGATTCTGTGCTCTGGGAAGTTAACACAAACAGTAGGACATTTATGCAACAATATACAAAAATATACTTTGTTTTAGGTGCTCTGGGGGAATATACTGAACAAAAACAGTCTCAGCTTCTATCCTCCCCCCCTCCATTTACAGTATAGTGAAGAGAATACACAATTCTCCTTATTGCATTTGATCAAATTGCTTTTACCAAAGAGAGAAAGGTAACCTATCTTATTACTGTTTACTGAGCAGCTGGTAGATGGCAGAGAGTTTGTTACTAGATTATTTTCATGGATTAAATAATTTAATATTTAACACTTTTGATTTATTTTTTATAATAATAATAGGGACAGGAGGCAGAGAAATTCTAGGCAGAAAAAGGGGGGTCCCTGGCAAAGCCCCACCCTCAAGCCAAAAAGCCTGAGACTGTGGCCAAAAGTGAGAACTTCCATCCCTGTTTTCCGCTTAAATGTTGCCTTTTCCAAATGCACACATGACTCTGCGCTGGCCCCCATCCTGTGCCTATAAAAACCCCAGACTCAGCCAGCAGAGAGAATAAGCAGCTGGATATCACAGACTACAGCTGGATGTCAGAGAGAAGCAGCTTGACTTCAGAAGGACAGCTTGATGACATAACTCTGGAGAAGAATCTGGCTGGAGATGGCTGAACTTCAGGAGAATATTACCTTCCCGCCTATCCCTTTTTCAGCTTCCCTTCCCACTGAGAGCCATTTTCATCAGCAATAAAATCCCCTGCATGTGCCATTCTTCAATTCGTTTGCACAACTCATTTCTCTTGGATGCCTGACAAGAGCCCAGGAGCCATGACTCCACGTGGACATAAAAGGCTGACATACCGACACTTTGCCTTTACTGGTGGAATGCAACCACCTCGTGTGAAAGGCAGAGGGCCCATTGATCTGTCAACACTTAAGCCATCCACGGACAGCAGAGCTAAAGGAGCACCATAACACTCCCCACTGGGGCTTCAGGGATTATGGGCACCCTCCCTAGACACTGCCACAGGGCCTGCACAGAGTTTGCTCCTGCCAGCGCCCAGAAGCACTCCTCCAGCTCCTGTACCCATTCACCTGTGTGCTCCCTCCTGTGAGGGGTGGAACACAGTGGGTTTCAGTGAGTGGAATTCGCCTCTGCTGGCACTGGAATGGCTGGCTGGTTCTAGCACTCCTGCACTCCAGTTCCCACCTTGTTTCTTCTCATGCTCCCTCCCATGAGGTGTTGAGAGCTACAGGCTGAGTAAATGAGGCACCTTATTGCTAATCCCATGAAGGGGTCAGGTAAAAATCTTTCTTCAATAATACATCTAGTTCCCTATGTGCTAGGCATCGCACTAAGAGTTTTATATATAATATTTCAGTAATGTACATAAAAAGTGTTATTTACCACATTCTACAGAAGATGAAATTAAGAATCAGAGAGGTGCATCGATGTTCCCAAGATAATATTTCACATGGTATGTGATATGAATCCCACTCCCATGCTATTTCTCCTGTTACTGTGTGTAGCATGCTTCTAGGATTATCTCTTCCAAAATAAGATGACTAAATAATATGGCATAGGCCGGGCTCAGTGGCGCAAGCCTGTAATCCCAGCACTTTGGGAGGCCGAGACGGGCGGATCACGAGGTCAGGAGATCGAGACCATCCTGACTAACCCAGTGAAACCCTGTCTCTACTTAAAAAAATACCAAAAAAAACTAGCCGGGCGTGGTGGTGGGCGCCTGTAGTCCCAGCTACTCGGGAGGCTGAGGCAGGAGAATGGCGTAAACCCGGAAGGCGGAGCTTGCAGTGAGCTGAGATCCGGCCACTGCACTCCAGGCTGGGCTACAGAGCCAGACTCCATCTCAAAAAAAAAAATAATAATAATAATATGGCATAGATGTATGCCTAAAAATACATTCAGCAGGACCCTAATGGCACAATGTTATTGGTGCTTTGGAAAATACATTTTTCTTGGACAAATAAGTTTAGGTGCAAGGTAGAGAGTCACAAGTATCTCTTTACCACTACACTTCCCAGAGCCTATCATATGTTGACCTGTTATGCAGATTTCCAAGAGCAGACATGGTATGCAGCATCTTCTAAAGTTATTTGATTACAGAGACATTCATTCATGGGGCAGAGAGAGGGGAAAGGAAGAGGTGTTGGTCAACAGGAAGCAGGTGGTTGGTTAGGCAGTTATGATGAGTGAGGGACCTGGAATCTCATTGTCCAAATGCAGGGGTCTGGTGAGTTTCAGCTCCTTGAGACTATCTGGGGGGCCTGATGGTTGGTTTCCTGAGAGAGAAACTCAATTAAGACAAATGAAACTTTCTCAAGTTTTAAGACTGAGAGGATTAACTTCTATGTTTATTCAAAGACACCCTAACCATCAGCTCGATTGGGCTATTAGGTCAGTTTCAATTGAAGTTGGGGAGGGGAGCTCTTTTGTTATGTCCTCAGCCCATGATAGTAATAGTGTGGCATCTTCCATAGGTAGATGGGTGCTTTGAAAACATCTACAACTTAACTCTCTTTACATCTGTTAGGAGTCAGAATTGCAGCAATAGAAAGCATCTTTACCAAATTTGAATAGACACCAGATGCACTGAAAGGATATTGGAGAGCTTAGACACTACTAAAAAGATGGGAGAATAAGGTTTGGGACTATGTATATGCCAATGCAGAACTGGTCAGGGAACCCTGTGCCATTGTGACCATGAGGTTCTGGTTGCTGGTGCTTGTCACACTGGTCTTGTGTCTCTTGGCATTGCCAGTAGCATGGCTGTCACCAAGATTTAGAAATTTAGTCCTCCTACATTTACCACTAGAAAGACAAAATCCCTCCTGGTTCCTAGGACTCTAAGGTCAGTTCACCCAAAACAGAAACTTTGGCTTTTGTGCCTAGTTTATAGCTAAAAAGGAAGCTTCAGAACATAACTGTCTGCTATTTCTGTCTTTCATAAGTTAGGAGGCAGTTTTTGCTTCATAAGGGACATTGTTCAGAAACGAATAGATAAAAGGAGGCTGAAGAATTTCTCATTCTTTTTACAATTTTTCAATTTAAAACATGCACTTTCGTTTTCTCATTGAAACATACTTGACCTTGCAAATTTGTATGACCATTTTTTTGAGGAGATAAGATTAGAGTCTGAAACATGACATGTGATCAATAAGCATTTGGTACATAGTATCCATAAAGTTCCAATACATAGCCAGGGCCATATTATAAGCATCAGAGTTGGGATACAAATACAAATCTCTTTATTTCTACTCTGGATTTTTTATTTCCTCATAGAAACATAATTATACTGGTTGTTTACGTTAGTACATTTTTATACTACTTAGAGAAAAATTAAAGATGCAAATGCATTCTAGACTTGTGGAAAAATACCAGCATTCTCAGCTAGATGTGAACTTATTAAGCAGCATGACTTTCTTGCAATTTTTGTTACTAGCCCAAAATTGACAGAAAAGAATAAATCATTTGCTAAATCACCAGGTCGGCATGGTTTAATGCATTGGATACAGAGGGTAGGAAGCAAAGAAAACCCTTGGATTCCATGATGATTAACACAGAATATAATACATTTGACACTGTGTGCAAAGCATTGTCTTTTAGATATAAAGGGTGGTCCCACAAGGAAAGGTAAGGCTCAGAAGGGTCAGACTGACATGAGCTACCTGAAAAATAAACATAAATTTGTTGTCCAGAATGTTTTCTCCATCTTAGAGTTTTAAAAGATTCTAAAGTTATTTCCAGCATCCATGAAGGAAGGTAATATGTAAATAAGAAATTTAAAATAAAAAGGGTTTTATTCTAAAATCATTTAATCAAGGGACAGAGTCAAGGCTTAGTTTTAAATGATGCCAAAAAAATAATAATAATAAAAGAATAACCGTGAAAGAGATATAATGCAGGAGATAAGGAATTATGTCAGTGATGTGATGACAGACAGCATCAGAAATTCTCAGCCCACATTTAGTAAATAAAAACCACAGCAAGCTCTGTTTGGGAGTTCAAAGCTCACTTAAGCTTGGGAACATTCCCACTCATGTTCTTTCTAGTAATTCACCAATTCCGCTATTGAAGCCCTCTCCATGGCCCCCATGCTGGAATTTCTGAATCACATCTGAGTACCCAATAACTTTCTGGAGAGAAAAAAAATAACTATTATTAAATTTGGTCTGGATTAATGGTGTGGATGAGTTTGTATCACTTCACTTGCACTCCATTTTCTATCTTCTTTTGTCTAACTCTGCATATTGTGTTTTATTTACCCTGATAATAAAAATTGAATTTTATGTGCCCTTTATGTAGTAGGAACTGGGTTTTATGTCCATCATTTTATTTAATCCATAGGACAACAATGTGGGTAAGTAATTATTATCTTCATTAAACAGATAAGAAAACAAAACTAGTGAATGTAAGTGGTATAATCCAGGTCACACAGCTAATAAACTTACAAAACAGGATTTGAATCAGTCAGCTCTGGCTAACTCAAAACATCAAACAATTGTTCCACTGTAGTAATAATAGCTATTTATTGAGTGAGCTCTAGCTAGCTAGCTATTGTAGCTATTGTAGGTTGAAAAATAAAGAAGGCAAGAGAATGACGTGTACAATATGCTGTTTTCTTGCCTGCAGAGCTTCCCCACTTTCATTGCTGAATAATTACTATTTTTTAAATTTTTTTAATTTTTATTTTTTTGGGGTTTTTTTATTTATTTATTTTTTATTATACTTTAAGTTCTAGGGTACATGTACATAATGTGCAGGTTTGTTACATATGTATACTTGTGCCATGTTGGTGTGCTGCACCCATCAACTCGTCAGCACCCATCAATTCATCATTTATATCATGTATAACTCCCAATGCAATCCCTCCCCCCTCCCCCCTCCCCATATTAGGCCCCAGTGTGTGATGTTCCCCTTCCCGAGTCCAAGTGATCTCATTGTTCAGTTCCCACCTATGAGTGAGAACATGCGGTGTTTGGTTTTCTGTTCTTGTGATAGTTTGCTAAGAATGATGGTTTCCAGCTGTATCCATGTCCCTACAAAGGACGCAAACTCATCCTTTTTTATGGCTGCATAATATTCCATGGTGTATATGTGCCACATTTTCTTAATCCAGTCTGTCACTGATGGACATTTGGGTTGATTCCAAGTCTTTGCTATTGTGAATAGTGCCGCAATAAACATACATGTGCATGTGTCTTTATAGCAGCATGATTTATAATCCTTTGGGTATATACCCAGTAGTGGGATGGCTGGGTCATATGGTACATCGAGTTCTAGATCCTTGAGGAATTGCCATACTGTTTTCCATAATGGTTGAACTAGTTTACAATCCCACCAACAGTGTAAAAGTGTTCCTATTTCGCCACATCTTCTCCAACACCTGTTGTTTCCTGACTTTTTAATGATTGCCATTCTAACTGGTGTGAGATGGTATCTCATTGTGGTTTTAGTTTGCATTTCTCTGATGGCCAGTGATGATGAGCATTTTTTCATGTGTCTGTTGGCTGTATGAATGTCTTCTTTTGAGAAATGTCTGTTCATATCCTTTCCCCACTTTTTGATGGGGTTGTTTGTTTTTTTCTTGTATATTTGTTTGAGTTCTTTGTAGATTCTGGAAATTAGCCCTTTGTCAGATGAGTAGATTGCAAAAATTTTCTCCCATTCTGTAGGTTGCCTGTTCACTCTGATGGTAGTTTCTTTTGCTGTGCAGAAGCTCTTTAGTTTAATTAGATCCCAATTGTCGATTTTGGCTTTTGCTGCCGTTGCTTTTAGTGTTTTAGACATGAAGTTCTTGCCCATGCCTATGTCCTGAATGGTACTACCTAGATTTTCTTCTAGGGTTTTGATGGTATTAGGTCTAACATTTAAGTCTCTAATCCATCTTGAATTAATCTTTGTATAAGGAGTAAGGAAAGGATCCAGTTTCAGCTTTCTACTTATGGCTAGCCAATTTTCCCAGCACCATTTATTAAATAGGGAATCCTTTCCCCATTTCTTGTTTCTCTCAGGTTTGTCAAAGATCAGATGGCTGTAGATGTGTGGTATTATTTCTGAGGACTCTGTTCTGTTCCATTGGTCTATATCTCTGTTTTGGTGCCAGTACCATGCTGTTTTGATTTCTGTAGTCTTGTAGTATAGTTTGAAGTCAGGTAGCGTGACACCTCCAGCTTTGTCCTTTTGACTTAGGATTGTCTTGGCAATGCGGGCTCTTTTTTGGTTCCATATGAACTTTAACGCCTTTTTTTCCAATTCTGTGAAGAAACTCATTGGTAGCTTGATGGGGATGGCATTGAATCTATAAATAACCTTGGGCAGTATGGCCATTTTCACGATATTGATTCTTCCGATCCATGAGCATGGTATGTTCTTCCATTTGTTTGTGTCCTCTTTGATTTCACTGAGCAGTGGTTTGTAGTTCTCCTTGAAGAGGTCCTTTACATCCCTTGTAAGTTGGATTCCTAGATATTTTATTCTCTTTGAAGCAATTGTGAATGGAAGTTCATTTATGATTTGGCTCTCTGCTTGTCTGTTACTGGTGTATAAGAATGCTTGTGATTTTTGCACATTAATTTTGTATCCTGAGACTTTGCTGAAGTTGCTTATCAGCTTAAGGAGATTTTGGGCTGAGGCAATGGGGTTTTCTAAATATGCAATCATGTCATCTGCAAACAGGGACAATTTGACTTCTTCTTTTCCTAACTGAATACCCTTGATTTCTTTCTCTTGCCTGATTGCCCTAGCCAGAACTTCCAACACTATGTTGAATAGGAGTGGTGAGAGAGGGCATCCCTGTCTTGTGCCAGTTTTCAAAGGGAACTTTTCCAGTTTTTGCCCATTCAGTATGATATTAGCTGTGGGTTTGTCATAAATAGCTCTTATTATTTTGAGGTACGTTCCATCAGTACCGAATTTATTGAGCGTTTTTAGCATGAAGGGCTGTTGAATTTTGTCAAAAGCCTTTTCTGCATCTATTGAGATAATCATGTGGTTCTTGTCTTTGGTTCTGTTTATATGCTGGATTACATTTATTGATTTGCGAATGTTGAACCAGCCTTGCATCCCAGGGATGAAGCTCACTTGATCATGGTGGATAATCTTTTTGATGTGCTGCTGAATCCGTTTTGCCAGTATTTTATTGAGGATTTTTGCATCGATGTTCATCAGGGATATTGATCTAAAATTCTCTTTTTTTGTTGTGTCTCTGCCAGGCTTTGGTATCAGGATGATGTTGGCCTCATAAAATGAGTTAGGGAGGATTCCCTCTTTTTCCATTGATTGGAGTAGTTTCAGAAGGAATGGTACCAGCTCCTCCTTGTACCTCTGGTAGAATTCAGCTGTGAATCCATCTGGTCCTGGACTTTTTTTGGTTGGTAGGCTATTAATTATTGCCTCAATTTCAGAGCCTGCTATTGGTCTATTCAGGAATTCAACTTCTTCCTGGTTTAGTCTTGGAAGAGTGTACGTGTGCAGGAAGTTATCCATTTCTTCTAGATTTTCTAGTTGATTTGCGTAGAGGTGTTAATAGTATTATCTGATGGTAGTTTGTATTTCTGTGGGGTCGGTGGTGATATCCCCTTTATCATTTTTTATTGCGTCTATTTAATTCCTCTCTCTTTTCTTCTTTATTAGTCTTGCTAATGGTCTGTCAATTTTGTTGATCTTTTCCAAAAACCAACTCCTGGATTCATTGATTTTTTGGAGGGTTTTTTGTGTCTCTATCTCCTTCAGTTCTGCTCTGATCTTAGTTATTTCTTGCCTTCTGCTAGCTTTTGAATGTGTTTGCTCTTGCCTCTCTAGTTCTTTTAATTGTGATGTTAGAGTGTCAATTTTAGATCTTTCCAGCTTTCTCTTGTTGGCATTTAGTGCTATAAATTTCCCCCTACACACTGCTTTAAATGTGTCCCAGAGATTCTGTGTTGCTGTATCTTTGTTCTCATTGGTTTCAAAGAACATCTTTATTTCTGCCTTCATTTCGTTATGTACCCAGTAGTCATTCAGGAGCAGGTTGTTCAGTTTCCATGTAGTTGAGTGGTTTTGATTGAGTTTCTTAGTCCTGAGTTCTAGTTTGATTGCACTGTGGTCTGAGAGACAGTTTGTTATAATTTCTGTTCTTTTACATTTGCTGAGGAGTGCTTTACTTCCAATTATGTGGTCAATTTTGGAATAAGTGTGATGTGGTGCTGAGAAGAATGTATATTCTGTTGATTTGAGGTGGAGAGTTCTATAGATGTCTATTAGGTCCACTTGGTGCAGAGATGAGTTCAATTCCTGGATATCCTTGTTAACTTTCTGTCTCGTTGATCTGTCTAATGTTGACAGTGGAGTGTTGAAGTCTCCCATTATTATCGTATGGGAGTCTAAGTCTCTTTGTAAGTTTCTAAGGACTTGCTTTATGAATCTGGGTGCTCCTGCATTGGGTGCATATATATTTAGGATAGTTAGCTCTTCCTGTTGAATTGATCCCTTTACCATTATGTAATGGCCTTCTTTGTCTCTTTTGGTCTTTGATGGTTTAAAGTCTGTTTTATCAGAGACTAGGATTGCAACCCCTGCTTTTTTTTGTTCTCCATTTGCTTGGTAGATCTTCCTCCATCCCTTTATTTTGAGCCTATGTATGTCTCTGCATGTGAGATGGGTATCCTGAAGACAGCAGACTGATGGGTCTTGACTTTTTATCCAGTTTGCCAGTCTGTGTCTTTTAATTGGAGCATTTAGTCCATTTACATTTAAGGTTAATATTGTTATGTGTGAACTTGATCCTGCCATTATGATATTAACTGGTTATTTTGCTCGTTAGTTGATGCAGTTTCTTCCTAGCCTCGATGGTCTTTACATTTTGGCATGTTTTTGCAATGGCTGGTACCGCTTGTTCCTTTCCATGTTTAGGGCTTCCTTCAGGGTCTCTTGTAAGGCAGGCCTGGTGGTGACAAAATCTCTAAGCATTTGCTTATCTGTAAAGGATTTTATTTCTTCTTCACTTATGAAACTTAGTTTGGCTGGATATGAAATTCTGGGTTTAAAATTCTTTTCTTTAAGAACTTTGAATATTGGCCCCCACTCTCTTCTGGCTTGTAGAGTTTCTGCTGAGAGATCTGCTGTTAGTCTGATGGGCTTCCCTTTGTGGGTAATCCGACCTTTCTCTCTGGCTGCCCTTAAGATTTTTTCCTTCATTTCAACTTTGGTCAATCTGCAATTATGTGTCTTGGAGTTGCTCTTCTGGAGGAGTATCTTTTTGGCGTTCTCTGTATTTCCTGAATTTGAATGTTGGCCTGCCCTACTAGGTTGGGGAAGTTCTCCTGGATGATATCCTGAAGAGTGTTTTCCAACTTGGTTCCATTTTCCCCCTCACTTTCAGGCACCCCAATCAGACGTCGATTTGGTCTTTTTACATAATCCCATACTTCTTGCAGGCTTTGTTCATTTCTTTTTCTTCTTTTTTCTTTTGGTTTCTCTTCTCCCTTCATTTCATTCATTTGATCCTCAATTGCTGATACTCTTTCTTCCAGTTGATCAAGTCGGTTACTGAAGCTTGTGCATTTGTTACGTATTTCTTGTGTCATGGTTTTCATCTGTGTCATTTCCTTTATGACCTTCTCTGCATTAATTAGTCTAGCTGCCAATTCTTCCACTCTTTTTTCAAGATTTTTAGTTTCTTTGCGCTGGGTACGTAATTCCTCCTTTAGCTCTGAGAAGTTTGATGGACTGAAGCCTTCTTCTCTCATCTCGTCAAAGTCATTCTCTGACCAGCTTTGATCCATTGCTGGCGATGGGCTGCGCTCCTTTGCAGGGGGAGATGGACTCTTATTTTTTGAATTTCCAGCTTTTCTGCCCTGCTTTTTCCCCATCTTTGTGGTTTTATCTTTCTCTGGTCTTTGATGATGGTGATGTACTGATGGGGTTTTGGTATAGGTGTCCTTCCTGTTTGATAGTTTTCCTTCTGACAGTCAGGACCCTCAGCTGTAGGTCTGTTGGAGATTACTTGAGGTCCACTCCAGACCCTGTTTGCCTGAGTATCAGCAGCAGAGGTTGCAGAAGATAGAATATTGCTGAACAGCGAGTGTACCTGTCTGATTCTTACTTTGGAAGCTTTCTCTCAGTGGTGTACTCCACCCTGTGAGGTGTGAGGTGTCAGACTGCCCCTAGTGGGGGATGTCTCCCAGTTAGGCTACTCAGGGGTCAGTGACCCACTTGAGCAGGCAGTCTGTCCCTTCTCAGATCTCAACCTCTGTGTTGGGAGATTCACTGCTCTCTTCAAAGCTGTCAGACAGAGTCGTTTGCGTCTGCAGAGGTTCTGCTGCTTTTTTATTGCTGTTGTTTAGCTGTGCCCTGTCCCCAGAGGTGGAGTCTACAGAGACAGGCAGGTTTCCTTGAGCTGCTGTGAGCTCCACCCAGTTGGAGCTTCCCAGCGGCTTTGTTTACCTACTTAAGCCTCAGCAATGGCGGGCGCCCCTCCCCCAGCCTCGCTGCTGCCTTGCGGTTAGATTGCGGCAGACTGCTGTGTTAGCAAGGAGGGAGGCTCCATGGGCATGGGACCCTCCCGGCCAGGTATGGGATATATTCTCCTGGTGTGCCCGTTTGCTTAAAGCGCAGTATTGCGGTGGGAGTTACCCGATTTTCCAGGTGTTGTGTGTCTCAGTTCCCCTGGCTAGGAAAAGGGATTCCCTTCCCCCTTGTGCTTCCCAGGTGAGGCGATGCCTCGCCCTGCTTCAGCTTTCGTTGGTCGGGCTACAGCAGCTGACCAACACCGATTGTCCGGCACTCCCTAGTGAGATGACCCCAGTACCTCAGTTGAAAATGCAGAAATCACCAGTCTTCTGTGTCGCTCGTGCTGGGAGTTGGAGACTGGAGCTGTTCCTATTCCGCCATCTTGCTCCCGAATAATTCCTATTTATACTTAATGACTTAATGCAGATATCAGTACCTCTATTTTCACTAGATGGTTCTCTTCTCTGTACTTACATTTACTATAACATTTGTCATAATTAATTGTTATTCACTAGGTGTTAACTTATGAACTCAAACTATCAGCTTCTTGGGAACTATGACCGTATCTTATCTCCTTAGCAAGAGGCAAACCGCACAGCCTCTTGAGCAAAGAATAATAACTGGTCACAGTCTTGGTTGTCTCTTACACAGGGATTCTAATATTGGGCTCCTTCATTTGGGGTTCCAGTCATTTCACCATGTCAAAAGTGGCAGCTTATGGCTTGAAAGTAACACTACTCTGCTATGGTTATTTTTATTGAATTTTGAATGTTTATGTGGGTCTTAATATTCTTTATCATTCTGTATTCCACATTTATAATACCTTCCTGGCCTCTGTGAGTATTTGAGTCTGCTACTTCTGCTCTAGATATTCTTCCATTAGCCTAACTATGAATTTGTATATTGCCCAAGCAATGGGTTAACTAATTTAGTTTAAATAAAATTTGGATTCAATCCCAGAATCATTCACTTATTTTTGACTGATTCATGCTCTTGTATTTATGTTCCTAAACTATCAGTATTATACATGCAGGAACTTCATCAATATAATTTCATTCTCAATAGTGAACAATAGTAATATATATATATAAAAGTAAACAAAACTGAACTGAATGTGCTGTATTGAAAATGATCTCCCTCTTTAGGACTGCCATCATTTTATTAGAGATTTACTGTGTCTTAAATATATCTGAGATTAAGTTGCCAAGTCATATTATTTCAAATGATTGACATTCCTTAGAAATGAACACATTGTTTATAATTCAATGGTTCCTCATTCTCTTGGAAGATAGAGTATCTCAAACCCTTCCGTATTGGAGATAGTGTTTTATATACTCCTGGTAAGACTCTGCTTTTTCAAAGGTAAACTCTTTATGTGTTAACATAAGGATGATAAGAGTGCTCACTGCTGATTCGGTCAAGTTGAAACACAATGATGCTGTGGTGGTGGTTGACCTGAATGATTATTTATGATTGTCAGTATGATTTGTGAGCCATCCTTGTTTCCTGAAATTCAAGCTCTCATCAATAGTTAGGCCCATTTCAAATTTTACTTAAATTTTTTCTTTAGTCATAATTCCAGTAACTTTTTTTAAGAGCTAAGTTTTAACACCAGTTCATGTCCTGAGCTGGTGGAAAAATATGCTTGTCTTATAGACTGCTGTAAATCTGAGAAAAATATTAAGGTTTAACCAAAAGTGGTGTCCTTTCCTTTGAAACTGAAATTTTTATTACATTTTGTCAAGAACGAAGGCATATTAGATGTGGTGATACAATGTGTTAATTTTGAACTTGTTTATATATATATATATAAACTATATATATATTAACTATATACAAACTATATATATATTAACTATATATATGTATAATTGTTGTTAGAGTTATATGTTTGAATGTGACATTTAAAATCTTTAAAGAAAATTGACAAAAGAAGCAAGTTTCTTCTGGCTTGATTGTGAATTACCATTTCTATCTACTGATAATATTCAGGTTTAAAATTAAACCATTTTCAAATTAAACCAATGTGTTCTTTAGCCCAATGCTTAGGATTCTTGTGTTTTTGTTCAATTTCTCGTTTGGAGCATGACCAAAAGAATCATTATGATTCATGTCATGTAACTACTTAAAAATAATAACTTTTTTCCTCTGTCTCCTAGAGAGAGGGCAGGCAGCTAAAAATGTACTACTTCTATGAAAGGCTCATGTGTAATGTAATAACATGGAGTCTGATTCTTCACTTATAGCTAAGCTTGGAAAGATATTAGATCCTTCAGAAATTTACATGAGAAAAAATTCTTTTGGGGCTACATTTGTTGGGGAAGAGAGAGATTGAAGACGTGAGGAACTTCCCAGTGTTTCTTACTGGTACTTAGTCATTCTGATTGACTGGTTTACAAGTGGACTGGAAGCAGGTAAAAATAAAACATTAAACAAGTATTAATGTAATAAGGTTTAAATACCAGTTAGGAAAATAAAAGCTGTTTGAGTAGAGCATTAGCTTTTAAGCATTTACCTATGCATAATCAAATAGAATCATGATGATACAAAGACATTTTAAAATTAACTTTAGAGCATTATGGAATCATTTCAGGATAATAAAATGGACTTCATCACATACATATTATGTGTCTACTCAATATAAACCACCATGCTGACTAGTACATATAATTGGCACTATCAGCAAAAGTGCCCTTTCTGACATAATTTATAGTAGTTTACCTAGACATACATTTTGTCTATTTTACGTATTTCATGAAAATATTCGTTTTGTTTATTTTATAGTTACAGAGTAATATATGAGCCTTGCAGCACAAATTGTTGGTAGTGATAGCATAGGACCTGTTTTTTTATAAGCATGCATTATATTTTATTTATGCAATCCCCTGTTGTTCAACATTTGTCTCACCAGTAGCCTTTCATCATGGTTAGAGTAAACAATGATGTGATGGGCATTCACTAAAAGTAAAAGTGTTGTGTTGAAAGGCAAACACATTACTGAAGTTTTTTTGTTTGTTTGTTTGTTTTTTCATTTTTTAATACAGTGGCTACGTATATTCCAACACAGAGTCTGCCAAACTTAAGTTTAATCTATCTGGAATTAATTTTGGTATTTGTTTTAAAACAAGGATTTTTTAAAACTGCTTTTTTTCTTTAGTAAGAAAATTAACCTAGGAACAGTAGGAAGTTCTTCTTTCCTTTTGTGATCTGAAATGTCTCCTTTAGACTAATTTAAATCCTGTACTTACTTGAATTTAAATTTGAATCAACCTGTCTATTCTTTTTCTGATACCACATTATTTTAATTATTGTGGTTTCAAGCTTAGTTAATATTGAATAAATTAATTCACACACTAAAATAACATTTTAAGTTTTTTGGTTCCAGATCCTTATCCAGATGATGCAGAAGGTCAGAGAGGGATATGCTGGAGCCCATGCTTAATTTACAGCTGCTGTAACACCTACCAAATATAGCTATGTCACATCTTGAAATAATCTCACCTGGTATATTCTAAAAGCATGTCGTTTGTTTTTTATAACGCACAGAAATTTTAAGCCTTGGTAGAAAGCTTTCTTTAGTCTATTCCATGTAGAGAACAAAAATGGGAAGAGTAAAACCTTACGCAAGTTTTCATCTGGTGTCTCTTAATGTTGTTTGAAACATAAAGGTGATGTGACATGGTGGATAAGTGAAGCAGCATTTGAGTTTCAACTTAACTGCATCCTAGTGTGTGTGGCTTTGGTTAATCTTCTTAACTTCTATGGGCCTCATTTCCCAGTAATGTGGAAGTATGAATAGGTTCATATAGCATAGAGTATTTCCAAGTAAGCACTCAAAGAAGGTAGTTATTATTGTTGTTATTATTATTATGTGCCTTTAAATTCCCAAGTCATCATAGACAAGGGAAATGTAGGTTATAGGACAACAATTATTCTTCTAAACATGAAAGATGGGTTTGATGCTGATAGAATCCTATTAGCAACAACAGAAAGAAGATAGGGAAAATGGTTGTTTTTCAAGTTGGACATTTATTTTCTGCTTTAAGAAAATCCATTATATAAATCACTTTACAAGGATGCAATTTTAAAGTATTTAAGTGTGTGTCTTTGTGTGTTATAACAAAAAAGAAAATATGTAGTGGCTTGGTGGGGAGAAAAAAGAACAAAGGGGTTAAGTGTGTTGAGTCTGTATCTGAAGTTTAAAAACCAAAGGATACATATTTCTGATATATTTAAGATATGTCATATTTTGACATAAACTTTTACATTCAGAATCCTTGATGCAACTTTTCCAAGAGTGCAGGTGTTATGTTTAAAATAAAAAAAGAAAAGATGGAAAAAGAAGGGAAAACAAGAAAAAGGAAAGAACAAAAAGAGGAATGCTTGCATATTTATTTGCCTGAGTGAATCAGGTTGGCCAGGGTTTCAATCAGGTCTCAGCTCCTGGTCTAGGCTGCCATATTTATAGGAGCTGGGACTTGGCCTCTCTGCCCTACTTTGTCAACGAGTCTTCAAATCACAGTCCCCTGAGCCTTGGAACAGCAGAGAAAGCAGCTGAGCTGCATGCTCTGCTTGTGGTGTGAAAAAATAAACCCTTGACCCAAGGCACTGGCTGCAAATTCACAACTAGTCCCGCCCCTAGCTCTGCGGAGCTGCTGTCAGCTTTGATTAGCTTTTCTGACTGCGAGATTCTCTCTCTCCGTAAACTGTTCTGTCCCCTCGGCCCTCCTTGCTACTGCTACAGTTGGCTCCCTTTATTCTTTGATGAGCTGTCACAGCTGGCTGATCAGACTGCCACCCAATCATCTTCTCTTTTACTCAGGCCCCTAACTGACCTTGTTCTGTCTTTCCCTTTCCTGTCCCTCTGATCCTCTGGCAGTTGAATCCTCTACCCCTGCTGGTTGATCCCACTGCTTGGCTAATCAGCCCTTAGACAGTTTGATTAGCTGCTCCTTCCTCTCACCCTGCCAACTCTTCCTGCGGCTACCAGCTGTGCTCAGGGCCTGCCAGTAACTCACCATCAATTCCTTCTGACCCTCCATTAGTGCTGCTGGCTGATCGACTTAATACTTGTTCTCAACAACTCTCTGATCTACTGTTGCCTCTCTCCACCTTAGTCTTCTGATTAGCCTCTGATGTCTGTCTTTCTGTGTTCTATGAAAATTTTTTGCTATTAATTGAACCACTATGGGATCTTGTGTCAGGCACTTTTTAGCCTTTGAGATTAGATGGCTGTCTTTGGCAAGTGACGTCATTTCAGTGCAGTGAAAGTTCAAGTGCCCAGTTCACGGCTCCCACGAGATGTCAACAGTTGCTATTGCATCTGACTTAATATCGTGAGCTGTATCGGTGATTCCATCACTCTTCCCGGGTAGCCTGAATCCTAGCTTTTTTTTCACTAGGTATTGAAGTGTTTCCTGAGCATAATCTTCCTCCTGACCTTCCCTCAGAGTAATACAAGAATGAAAGCACTAAACATACGAGAACACAGACAACAAAACTCCAAACGTGGCAAATGCTGTAAGAAAATACAACAGGGTAATGGAATTGAAAAATGAGATGGAAGGGTTTAGATGGAATAATTGAAAGAGGGATCTTTGAGAAGACAATATTTGATCTAGTATCTAGAAGATTAGAGGAAGGCAGCCACGTGGGATTATCTAGGGAAAGGATGTAATGGGCAGATGTAAACAAATGCAAAGGTCTCAATGAAGTTTTGTGTATCAGAGGGACATAGAAAAGCCACTATGTCCAAAACATAGTGAACAGCAGACATTGCTATGAAGTAAAGTCAAAGAAGTAAGCAAGGGCCAGAATGTATCAGCCCAGGAATGCTGCAGTAAAGTGGCTGGGTTTTATTCTAATTGTAATGGGAGAGTTAGTGATCGACTCTGAATAAGCACTGTCCAATAAAACTTTAAGTTATGATGAAAATGTTCTATATCTGTGCTATCTGATATAGATTCCATTCAAAATTCAAAATAGAGCCAGTGGGACTGAGGAACTATGTATTTTATTATTTTTAATTTTAATAAAAATTAAATTAATTTTAAATAAAAATTTCTAATCTAATACAATTTTTATGTTTCGATAATTGAATTTAACCAATTTAATTAAAATCCATAATTTAATAACAATTAAAAATTAATTAAACGGCAGGGTGCGGTGGCTCAGGCCGGTAACCCCAGAACTTTGGGAGGCTGAGGTGGTCGGATCTCTTCAGGTCAGGAGTTTGAGACAAGCCTGGCCAACATGGTGAAATCCTGTCTTCACTAAAAATACAAACATGAGCTGTGTGTGATGGCAGACACCTATAATCCCAGATACTTGAGAGGCTGAGGCAGGAGAATCACTTGAACCAGGGAGGCAGAGGTTGCTGTGAGTGGAGTTTGCACCACTGTGCTCCAGTCTGGGTGACCCAGTGAGATTCTGTCTCAAAAAAAAAATTATAATAAATAAAGAATTAAATATAAATCATACTATGTGCTAGAGATAAGGACTACTCTAGAGAGTTAAGGGTTGCTTTAAATAAATAATTTTCGATATGTACTTCCTATCACTCTTGGTCCACGGAGGGTCCATCTCAAGGAAGCAATGCGTCAAAGAGAGTTGGATTTATGGCCCCCTCATTTTTTGTTAAGCTATAGAAGTTCTACTTTCTCTGCTTTATTTATTGGGTTTTTCAAGAAATTTCATTTAGAAAAGTATAGGCTACTTAAAAACATTGGAAAGCACTCAACACTGGATTGACAACAGCGGTGATATCAGAATGATATAGATTGAATTAATAGCTTGATCACTTGCTAACTTACAGAACATAAATAAAATATTTTACTTTATTTTTATTATCTGTAAAAAGAGATACAAATAATAATACCAATGTTATAGGTCACCTGTGTTGAGCAGATAGTGTAATTCAGGCAGAGTGTTAAGCAGAACGCTAGACATGTGCTCAGCAGATATTAACCTCTACAGTTACTGTTATTCTGAGGTTAATCAGTCCGGAGGGTTTGTGCCCCTAGTCATATATAACTGGAAAGTCAGCTAGCTTGATAATCTAGCTATAATATAATATGATATAATATAATATAATATAACATATAATATAATACATTAGAATATAATATAATATAGCTAAACCTTACTATTACCTTATTCAAGATCATACAACTATGAGGGGATGAAAGGTGTGAGTTGATATTTGAATTTAGTTTACTGTTCTAGCGTTAGTGATACTAACCACTGAGCATTCATCTATAAAATACAACCTCAGAGTTATACCATAAACATATTCTTTAAATCAATAATTTTATTTTATTTTTTTTGAGATGGAGTTGTTGCCCAGGCTGGAGTGCAATGGCGTGATCTTGGCTCACCATAACCTCTGCCTTCCGGATTCAAGTGTTTCTCCTGCCTCAGCCTCCCGAGTAGCTGGGATTACTGGCATGTGCCATCACGCACAGCTAATTTTATAATTTTAGTAGAGACGGGATTTCACCATGTTGGCTAGGCTTGTCTTGAACTCCTGACCTAACATAATCCACCTGCCTCGGCCTCCCAAACTGCTGGTATTACAGGTGTGAGCCACCATGCCTGGCCAAATCAATAAATATTTAATCCAGTAAAGGCATATTGCAAAGGAATCATTGTGAATAGTTATGAGAGGATCCTAATAATAATAAGAGGCTATTGCTATTTTAGTAATTTAAACTCCTTTCAAACGATTGCAAAGAAACAACTTCTCTGTATTGTATTCTAGAATTTAGTGCAAAAATGCTCAGCTGGGGTTATGACAGTTGTCTTCAGACAATTCTGATATTTACCTCCCACTAAGAATCCCTGCTACTCTTGTTGATTGGATAGGTAGCTTACAGGAACATTCATTTGTTCAATCATACCATAACTCTATCACATGAATGCTATTATTATTTCTATTTTATGTTAAGTAAAGATAATACCTTAAAATGTTAAGCAACCCATTCAAGGTCACGTAGCTGGGAAGTATTTGACCTAGTGTTTGAATACAGTGACTGTGTGGGAGAACAAACTCTGGAGCTAGAGAGAGGAGTCAGTGTCTTAACATATAAAATGCAAGCATGTATTGTCATAACCTGTTAAATGATTGCAATAATTAAATAGGATCATGTGGTAAAACCCTTTCTGGTATCTTCGAATTGAAAGTTCAAATTGCATAGAAGTTACCCTTTCTCTAGAAATAACTGGTCAATTGGAAAGTGTGCAAAGCAGAGAGTGACAGAATTGATGTATATCTAAAGCTGATGGAATAGGCAAGCTATTCAATTGGGTCCCTTGTCCTGGACTCTGCTTCTTGGTTTGTAAAGGGTTGGTACACTCAGGAGAGGAAACATCTTACTTATGACCACTCTCAATTGCTAACATAAGCTAAGTTGAGCTTTTATGACTTAAGCAGTTGCATCAATACTATTAATCTCAACAAAAATTTTGACAATTCCAGATTATATAATATACAAAACTCCCCAGCCTTTAACTGGGTTTCTGTTAAGCCCTGACAATTTAGAACAAAGAGCACTTAACAAAAAAGGGAATTCATAATATGTCAAGCTTAAAAACAAAAAGTGACACCCTTAAACAAAGCATTCTTTTTTGATATTTATTTCATGAATATTTGCTGAATAGTATCCCATGTATCTATGCTGAATAGATACCCATGTATCAAATAGTGCTATTAGGTGCTTGAGATACAGAAAAGAGCAGGTGGAGTTCCTGTATTCATGAAATGTACATTCCAATAGGTCAGATGAACAGTAAACAAAAAAGTAAAAGTATTACTAATACATAGTAATGATTAATTCTAGGAAGAAAACTACAGCATTGTAAGTGGTTACATGGTAAGGGTATTTGGGATAAGGTAGTCAGAGAAAGCTGCTCTTAGGAAATGTCCTTTGTGTGAGGATTCAGTGAAGTGAGGAAATTGCTGTGTGAACTTCTGGGAGAGGATCTTTCAAGGTATAGGACAGACAGAGGGTGAAGGAGTTTTAAGGAGGAATGAACTTGGGCATTTGACTGAAAACAAAGAAGCCAGTGCTCCTGGAGCCCAGTGAGCTGGGTGAAGAATAGCAGGAGATTGTGTTGCGGAAATAGGTGTCCTTGTAAACCATGACGGAGGCTTTAGATTACTGTCTTATTGGAGGGCTCTGAGTAAGAGGAAGGACATGATTAGATTTACATGATGAAAACATTAGTTTGTTGCTAGATGAAAAATAACTGCATGGAGGCAAATATGGGAGCAAGGAAACTAGTTAGAAGGTTACTATATCAGGCTTATCTAAAAAAGAAGATGGCTTGAATTAGAAGGGAGCTGTGACAGTGATGAAAAGTGGTCAGATTTCTGATATATTTTGAAAGTAGCGAACATAGAACTTACTGATGGATTACGTGTGGTTGTGAAAAAAAGGGAAATCTAGAAATAGTTCAGTAAATGAATATAGCAAATGAAAACTTCCTGAAGAGGCCTTTCCAGGGATTACTACCAGCACTTTGCACAGAACATGGAGTTGAACAAATAAAAATTTTGAATAAGTGTTAGGAGTTATTTTTATTTTTATTAGCATTACTTCACAAGTATGTATTAAACCCCAAATAGGTGAATGTGTCAGGTACTATTCTCTTTCCTATAGTAAACACAAATATCAAAAACCAGCTTCCCTCTTGATGTTCGTACAGTGGTTAGCAGCTCTTCCCATACTTCTGTCAATCTCTTTCTTAACCATTTACTTTTTGTAGCAAACATCTTACACATTTTGCCTGTTCCTCTTTTAATCTTATTTTTATCCTAGGACTGTTTTTAAATTCACCATCTTCATTATTTATACTATATTCAAACACTTTTGTTATTTATGGAAGCTTTAGTTTATGTAAAGTCATCCTCTGCTACATTTAATATTCTTTCAAGCAATTTGACATATCAATCATGTTATATATTAATTCAATAAAATATTATGCATCCATTAAAAAGAGTAAAGTAGATTAATATCCAGTAACATCAGTAGATATTTTAAGTTAAAGAAGAGCAAGAGAAAACATAAAATAATAAAATGTAAATATGAACACTGTAAAATAAAGAATAAGGCCAGATGTGGTGGCTCATGCCTGAAATCACAGCATTTTGGGAGGCTAAGGTGGGAGGATGGCTTGAGACCAGGAGATTGAGACCAACCTGGACAACATAGTGAGATCCAGTATCTACAAAAAATTTTTTTAAATTCGCTGGGTGTGGTGGGCAGGGCACACCAGTAGTCCCAGCTACTCAAGAGGTTGAGGTGGGAGGATCACTTGAGCCCAGGAATTGGAGACTACAGAGAGCTATGATTGGGTCAGTGCTCTCTAGTCTGGATGACAGAGTGAGACCTTGCCTCAAAATTATTTAAATAATAAAATAAAGAATAATTAATCTAACTTCTATATCTATCAAAATAGGCTGGATTATGCTTTGGAAATCAACAACCTCAAAATCTCAGTACATTGAAACAATAGTCTAGTTCTTTCTCATGCCTCATGTCCATCACAGAGTGGCAGGGAATTCTACACTTTGTTGTCCTCACTACAAGGCCTAGGGCATATGGGGCAGGGGATTAAAGAAAACATTCCATTCATTTTCAACTATATATTTCTCTTTAATTTGACATATACCAAGGAAAACAATGTTTAGGAAGTATTTTGCTATTGAAAAATATTTTTTCTAAGCATTTAGCAAAGATTAAATCTAAAAGTTATATAAAAGAAGCTTTTTAAATTACATTTTTGTCTTCTTTACATTTATTTTCTCTATTAAAAATAATAAGGCTGGGCATAGTGGCTCATGTCTGTAATCCTAGCACTTTGGGAGCCTGGAGCCCAGGAGTTCAAGACCAGCGTGGGCAATGTGGCAAAAATAAAAAATACAAAAATTAGCCAGGTGTGGTGGCACACACCTGTAGTCCCAGCTACTCGGGAGGCTGAAGTGGGAGGATCACTTGAGCTTGGGAGGCAGAGGTTGCAGTGGGCCAAGATAGCGACACTGCACTCCAGTCTAGACAACAGAGTGAGATCATGTTTCATCATCATCATCATCATCATCATCATCATCATCATCATGAATGTCATATATTATTTAAAGAGTGATTCAATGGTTTAACATTATGGTGAATGTTTGTGGCACATTGCATGTTTATAAGGGCCAAGCCAATTTTTTTTTCCTATACAAATTTTACTTTCCCATTAAGTTTTTGAGAAAAAAGATAGATTGCCTTAATTTTCAAGCAAGTGTCCCTCAAAAAAGAAGTGAGAACTTAAAAATAATGTTTCTTTTATGGCATCTAGCAAAGTACTCTTTTCTTCTTCCTCAGCTGCAAAAGGGTCCTAATGTGGCTAATGCTAGTATTCATGAAGATGAAAGATATGTTTTTCTAGTCCTTTCTCTTGGTAAAGGCAATATACCTTTTTCTGAATATGAGAAGAAAGTTTAGAGATAATAATGTAGTTATTAGCCCTCCTCTCTTAAAGAGTTAATAGAAAAGGAGAGCCAACATATGTAGTGGAATAAATGAATAATAAATCCAATTATGTTTATATATACATATATGGCACATATAAATTGAATTTTTATATTGTATATTATATATACATATATGGCATATAGGTATAAATAATAATAATTTGATTTATTAATTTGTTCAGTTCATAATGTTAGAAAAGGTTCATTTTTAACTCCAGAACACTGCACCCTGCCTGTCAGAGAAAGTAGGTCAAATATTCACTTTCTATGAGGCTATATAGAGATAAAATTGCTAAATATGTAAAACACAGATTGAAAGCTCTCCATGATGCTTTTTCTCTAGGATGTTTGGGAGTTTCTGATGACCAAACTCTTCAGAGAAATTGCTGGATGCCCAAAGGCCTCAGAAAAATGCAGGAACCTTGAGAGGAACAGAGTTTGTTGTCTGGGGAATTCTGAAAGCTCTATTAAAATAGACCTAAAACTACCATTGGCATAAACAAGATGTCATTGGGATTTTCAGTCTTTATTCCTTTTTTTTTTTTTTTTTCCTGAGTCATCTCAGGCAGACTGGCAAAGGCGTAAAACTTTATCTTTTCAGTACTTTTGATTCTCTCCCTGCCTTCCATTTTTTCTTGTTGCCTGACTACTTATGTTGGTTCTCCTTTTCTATTAACTCTTTAAGAGAGAAAGGGTAATAACTGCATTATTACCACTAAACTTTCTTCTTATATTCAGAAAATATTATATATTGCTTATTTTAAAAATGCTGAGAATACGTATTACTTACCAAATAAAATGCGATTTGATTCCAAATTTACAAATTGAAATTGCTTTGTTATTTTTAACATGCCATTCTTCTTAAAATAACTCATAAATTGGGTTTATTATTCATTTTCAGCAAAATTAAATGACTGGATTCACCCTAGACTACTTAATGTTTCAGGGAAACTAAATTGAGCTCTATGTGCTGCATATTGTTGAACTCAATGCTTGGGTACAAGAACCAGTAAGATGTAGTTTTGCACTTAGAAGAATAACGTTTGAGTAGATATAGAAGCCAAAATAGATAAGAATTATCTTATTAATTTATCTAATTAAAATATAGATAAAGAAGCCAAATGTAAAAAAAAAAAAGTGCTAAATTGTAAAATAAAGTAGAGTATAATCTTGAAAGTTCAGGGAAACCTTCCTTCATATATGAACCTGGAACTGACTGGGTTTTAGAGGACAAAAAGATTTCAGACAAAAAGTATCATCCAGAATTATTGACCATAAATCTTGACATCTAATTATCTCTCCCGCACTCACTCACAGACATAAATGAATAAACCATATTGAATACCTTTTCAGACATTTTGTCATAATACTTATCATCAATCTTTTCAAGCCTTTATTGTTTTCTTTAACTCCTTCTTCTGAACTATGTTAGAAACTTTTCAGTACAAAAGCTCTTCAATAAGTCCAGTTTACATTTATCATTCGTATTCCACTGGTGTTTACAAAATGTCTTTTAGAAGCTTGAAACACTTTCAAAGGGACCAGTGGGAAACAGCTGTTTCACACTTGATTTATCATCACCGCAAGTTCATTATTAACTCCAGAACACTGCACTCTGCCTATTAAAGTAGGTCAAAGATTCACTTTCTACAAGGATATATAGGGATAAAACTGCTAAATATGTAAAACATAGATTGAAAGCTCTCCATCTTCCCTTTAGTCAAGGCTTCTGTGTGATAACGATTATTTGAGGTTGCAAACGGGCCACAAGGTTGTTGCAGAAGTAATTCATAGGGATTGGATGGGGCGAAGGAATTGGAGAAATATTTTGTACATATTAGTGTTTTTCTATTTGTCATTTGATCTATTCAACAAATGTTTTTTGATTATCTGTATGTATATTACCAGTATCTGGTCTAGGTGATAGAAATAAAGGATTGAACAAGACAGACAAATTTGTCTTCTTGTGGGACTTATATTTTAGCCATTAAAAATGACAGCAAGTTGAATTTTAAAAAGTAACGTCACTTTAGAAGATTATTATAAAATAATATACATGTAGAGTGGAGAAAAGTTTTTTTACTGTCATGGCTAGGTAAATATTTGCTTAACATTTTGTACAGTATTCACCCCCTTCCTCCTACAGAGGAGGAATTCTGCATTTCATGTAGCTTTAGTGAGAGATTGTACTCCACATTCTAGTCTGGAAGCTAAAAGGATCAGCTCCCCTCTTACTTCAATTTGACAGAGCCAGGGATCAAAAATGTGAATTAGCTTAGTTAATCAGATATTCCTGTTTGCAATTTTTAATCTTGATCAAAGGATGCAAAGACATGGTAGGGTACTTATAGGAGTCATTCACTACATCACCTACAGCAATGGTGCCCAAACTTTTCTTCTTGGGAAGAAACAGACTGTGTTTTCCGTTCCAAAGCTGTTTGACCTAACTTGCATCTTTGTTTTCTAAGCCTGCATCTCCCAACTCCCACTAGCTCTGTGAATTCATAGTATTGCTCAAATAGATATCCATCTGTGAAGCAGGTCCACTGTGTACTGCTTACTAACTTGTCTGATTTGGTGAGACAGAACACCCACACACAAAACAAGTTACATGAAGCAGATTTATTACTTAACTGAGAGGCAACAAGTGACAATAAAAGCCTAGGATTCAGGGCATGCCAGTCCCGCAAGGCTCAGGAAAGCTGCCCAGGTTGGATGGAGTCTGGTTTGAATGTACTGCACTTGTACTGCAGCTTGCAGGACCCTGGAAAGCATCCCACCCTAGGTTTATGTGAGGGGAAGGAAAACATGACCCACTGGACTAAAACATTGAAGAGCAACTTGTTTCTAGGAGGAACTGGAACAGAGCCCTGGCTGTTCTAGTAAGTTTCTCCCTATCTTAGAATGTTGCATACTCAGAACATTCTACAATTATACTTAAGAACTACAAACAGGAAAGGGGGAGAAACTGGGTGAGTCCAAGGTCACCCAGAGAATTGTTCTGCAGTTTACCACTGATCCAGATGGCCCACCTTAGCAATGCTTGTCCATTTCCTATGCCCAGTGACATCCC
The DNA here is from genome assembly GCF_002776525.5 of Piliocolobus tephrosceles. Lineage (NCBI taxonomy): Eukaryota > Metazoa > Chordata > Mammalia > Primates > Cercopithecidae > Piliocolobus > Piliocolobus tephrosceles. The sequence continues at coordinate 128,147,598 of NC_045437.1, forward strand.
CAGATTTGGAGTTGGAGATTGGTTTTGTCAGATCGATGTAACACCTGCACTGACACAATCTCTTTGCAACATCATTGAGCCATTGGCAGAATACATTTCACTAGGCCCAGGAGTACATTTGACTACTACCCACAAGCAAGGTGCTCAGGCCTGCTCAGAGCAGTGACCTAACAGAGGATCCCAGTGATCCAGGTAAGAGGGTACTAAAGCTGCCAGAAAAAGATCCTTCCAGTGGCCCCACTGTCTGCAGCCAGTGCACCTGCTTCTGTACCTCCTCTACTTGTTCTTTGACAATAACTGAAGTTTATCTAGGTATAGCAGGAGACGTTGGCAATTGCATATACTCCTCCAAGTTGGGCTAAAAAGATCTAGATCCATTCTGTGGCCAAAAACAATCTTCCCAAGGAAGCTGAGGGATGTCTGTTGGACTGACAAGGCAGTGGCTGTGAAAGAAGCAACATTTACTGTGATCAGAAACAGATTTCCTATAATTTTTTCATGAGCATGGACTCCTGTGTCTGTTATCAAAGAGCTCACAAAGGGCGTAAACCCAGAGCCAGTTAGTAAGTTTGCCAGGCCAGTGGTGCATCTCATTTCCAGGGGTGATATCCAGGAGCACTTCCAGCATGCAGGATCCCACCATCCATCAGACATGACATTGCCCATCTTATATTTGACTCACCACTGAATCACTGAACCACCTGCAGAGAAAGGTGTAACTTTTGGGTGTACACAGCAACCCTCCGCTCACTTTATTGTTCAGTGACACATTCATGGGTATGAAGGCATTGGAATTCACCAGCCACGTCTTGAGTTAGTTGCATGAATTCAGTTTTCTTCAAATATTGTCCATGAAGCTCCTACACAGAGGGCTAACAACAGTTCAGTCCTTGTTTTCATTTTCACCCCGGGACACTTCTTGTTCAGGTAATCAAAGGAGCATGAAGTGTCAAAGTGCAAGCCCACCAAGGTCTTCTCAGTTATAGTTGTGACATTTTGGCAGTTAAGTTAAAACAGAGCACCTCTTCATGTGGTGGGTGCCAAATTCACACTGAAGCATGCACTGCGGCATTAGGAATGTGTGTGTGATTTACCACTGATAGGATGAGAAGTTGCTGTGGTTTATAACAGAGTAATGTCTGAGATGGCAAATCTAACCCTTAATTGGGCTAACCAAGGTGGCTGATGCCTGGGAGAACCTAACGAAAGTGTTGTGCTTCCAGGCCTCTGCTGCCATATCCTTGTAAAAGAAAACAGATTTACAGATGAGTGCCCTACACTTCACCCCTCTTGGGATTTTAGGTGTTTCTACTTATTGGATAGGGTTTGGGCTGGGTAGACATAGTGTCCAATTTTGTCTGTTCCAGTCCCCAGGTTACCACATCTGCAGATACTCATTGTCCTTGTTGCTTAAGCCAGACCATTCATTTTCAGTCCTCCAGTTCAGGAAGGGAAGTCACATCCTGTTCAAACATGACATGTTCGGTAATGCTGCCCACTTGACTGAAGGGTTTAGATTTCCCCAGTGTCCCTAGAGAGTCCTGGGACTCTGGTATTCCTTGGTTCCTTCCAATAACCCTGTGGGATCCCATGGAGAGCAGTGTCTCAGGGGAAGCATTGTTTTCAGATTAGAGTTAGGGGTCCCCGTCTGGGGTATTATGGTGGCCTGAACTGCAAACTGCCCCCCAGGACATGTACTCTAAAGGAAAAAAGAAATAAATGGTTGAGAACACTGAGATTGAGATTTGCAGATGTTGCCTAATCAAGCAGCTGGCTGGTTACCTCTACCCCGACTAAGGCCATGGTTTCTCAACAGGTGCCGAGTGCCATGTTTCCCTCACATCATGGTGCAGAGTTTAGTGTCCATACTGCCCTAGTCAGAAGGGGAACCACCCCACTAGCAGGACATCTTGATGTTCTTTCTTCAGTTGCTTTGCAAGTCGGATCACAAGCTCTCTTCCAGGGAGGACATAGTAGGCCTAGCACCCATATGAGTGATACACATTTGTCCTTTCCAGGCAGCAAGTTATTGCCATAGTCCCTGTTCCCATATAGGGGATCCTTTGATAGTCCAATCATTCAGTTGCTGTTCTCTTGACCAGATGGGTAGGTTGTAGATAAAGGCCCATACATCGGTGAAAATGCAGCAAGATAGGCTGGTAAGTGGTGGCCTGCGTGGCCATCATTGGTGCATGTAGTTTGACCCTTGGGGCAGAATGTTCATGTCCAGCCTCAGTAAAAATATGGCCATTCACTCACCAGATGGGGGCTGCAGTCCAGTGGACCCTGTCTGCTTTTAGTTTTGCAGGGGCATCAGTGAATCATGCCATACCATCAGTAGGCACAGGAGGAGTCAAAGCATCCCCTGAGGGTCACTTGGTCCATTCTAGAAAGCTAGCCATTTATTTATAGGGCCCACTGCTTCCCTGGAATTCTGGCTCAACCCAAATTTAAATGTATGCTTTCCATTTGATAAGTGGGCTCTGCCAAGCCTGTCCAATTTTATTGGTGAGGTTTGTAGGCAAACAAGTAAAAATAGGCAGTTTGTATTGCAGCAATCACACGTGGCATTCTGGCCATAAAACCTTCTATTTTTATCAGTTCCCAATAGTGAGCAAGGAGTTGCCATTCAAAAGGGGAGTGTATCTGTTGGCTGTATCAGGCAACTTATAAAGTGCTAGGGCAGCCCAATGGCAGTTTTCTGTTGCCCCAGATGACAATCAGTGTGCACACAAGTTGCAGACTTCTGTAATTCCGATGAGCTGGCAGGCTCTGAAAGTTGCAAAGGCAGTGCCTGGGCCACAGCTTTTTGAATGGTTTCTAAGTCCTGCTCTTTCAAAGCCTTTCAAAGTTGATGGCTTTGTTGGCCACTTTGATTATGATGGCCAAAAGAATACTATGGTGGGGTATGCTGTCTTCAGTACTCAGAGGCCTCTTGGCTGCTCGGCCTCCATTTTACTTAGTTGGTGCCACCAAGGCCAATAGTATTTTCCTAACTGTATCTGAATATTCTTTTTGGCTTCCCATCTAACTGGCCCTGGTATTCAGCCAGTCTTAATGTCCTGGAGGTCTTTATGAGCAGTCCAACTGTAGTGTTACTTTGTGACAGGGTAGTTTGTAATGTTTTTGTTTATAGCAATTCCTCAGTTAACCAGGTAATGTACTACTCTCTACTTAGTATGGAATACTACTTTAGGTGAGTAACTCATTTGGACTTGGGTAGTTTAGGTGGCAGACAGGAGTGGATATGCCCCATTGTTATGGCATGAATGTTTAGCTATGAGGGGTCATACTTCCGCAGGTGGCAGATGATGTTCTGCACCACAAGTGTTCAGAATGTCAATGTCTATAATGCACTGAGTTGGGGAACCTTGGTCATTGGCACCTGAAATGCCCCCAAATGCCTGACCTGTAGGCAGATAAGCAACGTGGGTGACCTGATTTGTCTCCAAACCTCCTAACATCAGAAGCTTAATGTATTTCTTTTTTCCCCTTTAATCCTGACAGGAGTAAAGGCCGCTGGCCTCCAGTGGGTAACCTATTTCTAACTGCACTATTTGGCCTTATCACTAATTACACTATTAAATTTGAGACATTTGGGCCTGCAATGTCCCTTTATCGAACAAACACACCAACCAAGCTGCCTAAGACTTGTCTGGGTTTCCATCATATTTGTCCTTTAGATCACAAGTCTCCATTTCTGTGAAGGCTCAAGTTGCACGTGTTGGTTCCCTCTCAAATGCCTCAGGGTCCTTATGAGCATTTACTTTTTGAGCCCTCTGGTCCCAGGAATGAGTGATCACATATGTGTCTGACAACCAGAGAATTGTATTCTGCACTTCCCCATTTCCATATTCCCTTTTCTTTGCCTTGATCCATGCAGCCAATTCATTCACATCCATTGGGAGTGACCTATGTCCCATTTATTGCACTTCCTTTCCCATAACTCATCTAGTTGCATGTCTAGTCCCTACATCCCCAGGCTGACATTTTTTCTTGGGTCAGGTCCTGGGGATTATTGTCTTTCTAGCTTCACCAGGAAGCCATGATTCTATCAAGGAGGACACTGCTCAGTGTGCCATCTTTGTGAAGCAAGGTCACTGTGCGTCAGGTACTAACTTGTCTAAGTCTAGTGAGACAGAACACACCCACACATAACAAGTTAATGAAGCTGATTGGATTTATTACAAACAGACAGCAAGGAACAAGAGAGGCCTACGATTCAGAGCCAGCCAGTCTTCCATGGCCCAGGGAGGCTGCCATGGTGGATGGCATTTCCTCAGTGTATGTCTCACTTGCACCAGAGCTGAGGAACCCCAGAAACCATCCCAGCCCAGGTTTTATAACAGAGGGTAACATGACATCCTGGGCTAACATGCAAAAGCAGACCCTTTTTCTAGCAGGGACTGGAACAGAGCCTGAGCTGTTCTGGCCAGTTCTTCTCTATCTTAGGATACTGCATTCTCAGCACATTCCACAGTTACTCTTGAGATCTACAAACGTGAAAAAGAAGAAAACTGGGTCCGTTCAAGGTCACTTAGAGAACTGTCCAGCACCACTCTTTTGCATGCAGCTGCCAAAGCTGGTTTCTATTGCTTGCTGTGCTCATATCTTACCTATACAGTAGATTTGAGTACTTCTGTGATTTAAAATCCATTTCAGCATATTGATTTCTGGTGACTGGAATTACCTCTTATTAGCTCTGCTATATTTTCACATACCTGTATCTCCCTCAAAAACCCTGATATTTAATCCAAATAACTTATTTTTTTATCTCCTAGAAATTATATACCGTGAAAGATAATTTAGATAACAAAAGGTTTTGACATGAAAACTTGAAGATATGTTTTCATTTCCATAGAAGGTCATGACGTAATAATGCCTTTGCTCTTCTTTCTATAATCTGTAGTTTAAAAAGTAGACATTGTGTAGATCTGTCTCAGAATAAACTAGGTTGGTTCTACCCCTTCTGCAGTTTTTTAAACTGTTTGTGAAGAAAGTGTGTGTATCCATAAACATAAATTTATTTAGACAACTTGTTGATATTATATTAGTGGTAAAAACTTTGGACTTTATATTATACTATATCTTATGTAGTATATTATACATATTTATAATATAGTACAGAATGTACTATATTCTAGATATATTTTAGATACATTCTAGATATATTTTACTATAATTGTATTATGCTATCTACATTAATATTAAAGTACAAGTTTGTTAAGAACTGTAACTACTAAGTAGCTTATATTCTGTAGATAATGGATTATTTAATTTTCTTTTCATCATATGTAGGTAGTTAGCAATTATGGTACAACTTTCTGGCAGTCCTTGCTGACAATATGTGCTCTAGAAAGTATGCAAAAAATGAAAGACTTGTGCAATATCTTTGAGGAATTTAAGTGTTTTCCAGTTTTTTCAAAGTCACGGCAAGGGATGTTTCAGAATGAATGATTACCTTGTATGTGTGTATATGTATATTTAAACAGCATAATTAAAAATATATGTATGTTGCCTTCTTGACTAGCAATCTTTATATTGGAAAGTTTTTTTTGACCTTTTATAAAGCAATTGAAATATTATGATGTATGATTTAGTTTAAAATAATGCAAAGGTCATTTTCTTGTTAATATTTGGCAGAAGAGAGGGGGGGAATTTTAGAAACAAAGGCATTTTGTGGCATTAAGCAGAAAATCAATATAGTAATTATTCTTTCAGCCAGAATGTTTACCTTATATTTCCTAATTCCTGCTCAGTTCCTTTGTGCACTAAGGGAATACAATCACAAACTGAAGATGTATGGTTCATCTGTAAGGAAATGTGGTCTTGTGGTTGTTAATAAATAAAAAAGAAAAAATAACTCAGAGGTATTTATCTGCTAGGTTGGGGCAATTATTATCGGGAGTACAATGAAAGGGAAGATTGTGGAATTGGGATATTAATGATGTACCCCATTGGGTTTATTTTGATTAAATCCCAAAGTACTTGGTAATTGTTAATCCTTGACTTGTTTGTAATTTAGACACAATAATGACAGATGAAGAATGCTTAAGAGTAACTGATTAAGCAGTGATGGCCATTGCCAAATCCAGTGAATGTCAAATATGATTCTATTCTGCTCCATCAAGGGCCTATCATGGATGTAACAAAGTGTCTATTCTGGGAATAAACAATTTGACTCACCAGTTGACTGATGTAAGCTTGTCTGTTGACTTTGGCAAATAGGAAAGTCGAATGTTACAATTTTATTATTGATGTTCTTGTTGCAGGAGAACTGTGATCCTCATTGTGTTTTTCTTTAATCAGCCTTGGCCCAGTGGCTTGTGCTTTCAGGCACTAAACAAATATTTGTTAAATAAAATCACGAATGTTTAAGGAAATCAGTTTCTATTGCCTGAGGACATATCAAGAGGTTCTAAGGTAAAAAGAAGATAGATATTTTGGGGAGATGTGAATTTGGGAAAATAACCTGGATATAATGAGATGACAAAAAGTAGTATTCAGTTTTATGAGTGTATCCTTGAGTTCTTGAATTGATTAACAGATGAAAACATGGTTTTTTGTTGTTGTTGTTGTTCTTATACTGATATAGTCTGTCCTACAGCAGACATATGCTTACATGTTTTAGAGAACTAGTGGTAGGAAAAGATGGGTTTGTATTCTAGCTCTACTTTGACCTTTCTGTGGGACATAGAGTCAGTCCTTAAACTCCGTTGTTCTCAGTAATAGTCAATCTTTGGCTTGGTGAATGAAGGAATACATTAAATATTATATTTATCAAAGGGATCATAATTCATAAAGAATAGTAAAATCACGCAGCTCATATTGAGGGACTCTTCAAACAGATTACTTCTGTGAAGTGTCATGCATATACCTAGCATATAGTCTCAAAGCATGCTCTTAGCAACAGAATTATAGAGTACAGGCAAGTGACTTCTTGTAATATTGACCATTCAGGGGGATGTCAAGTCATGATTCTTTTCTCAGAAGTAGAAGTCTCTATAAAGAGTCATGAAACCAAGGAAAAGTATTCTGGTAAGTTTCATTTATTTATTTATTTATTTTTATTTTTTGAAATGGAGTCTTGCTCTGCCGCCTAGGCTGTAGTGCAGTGGTGCGACTTTGGCACTGCAACCTCCACCTCCTGGGTTCAAGCAATTCTGCTGCCTCAGCCTCCCGAGAGTAGCTAGGACTACCGGTGCGTGCCACCATGCCTGGCCAATTTAGTATATTTTTAGTAGAGATGAGGTTTCACCATGTTGGCCAGGCTGGTCTCAAATTCCTGATCTCAAGTGATCCTCCCACCTCAGCCTCTCAAAATGCTGAGATTACAGGCACGAGTCACCATGCTCGACCAAATTTATTTTTCATAAAATGATAACCAGTGGGCAGCATCACCCTGTGTATGCTCCTCTGAAAGTAAAATTAAAGACAGTTCAATTTTAGAGAACTGTGTGAGTTCTAAACTGTATATATTTTATATAACTGCATAGATAATTGTATATAAGGAACAATTTACATATAATTTACATTTTAATATTTGCTTTCTCATTTATTCTAGTTCATATTCAGTAGGTATATACACAAGCAGTACTATACTGGTTGCTTCTGACTGTACAGTGTTTGTTGCTGGTGCAGGTACCATACCAGTTGTTAATTTAAAAAATTTTTACACACTTGGGAGTACAAATGCAGGTTTCTTACATACATATATTGCATAGTGGTGACGTCTGGGCTTTTAGTGTACTCATCTCCCAAATAATGGACCTTGGACACAATGGATAGTCCTTCTACATTCACTCGCTTCTTACTCTCCCATATTTTATGGTATCTAAGTGTCCATTATTACATTCTATATGTCTATGTGTACCCATTGTTTGGCTTCCACTTGTAAGTGAGAACGTGTGGCATTTGATTTCTGTTTCTGAGTGGTTTCACTTAGGATAATGGCCACCAGTTCCATCAATGCTGCTGCAAAGGACATGATCTCATTCTTTTTTATGTCTGAGTAGTATTTTATATATATATATATATATATATATATATAAAATATATACTCTTAATAAATTGATCCCTTTATCATTATCCAATGACATTCTTTCTGTTTTTCTTTACTATTCTTTTTAAAATCTATTTTATCTGGTACAAGTATAACTACTCCTGCTTGCTTTTGGTTTTCATTTGCATGGAATACATTTTTCCACTTCTTTACTTTCAATCTATATGTTTCTGTGGGTCAGGTGATTTTTCTTGTAGGCAGCCTATAGTTGGATCATGTTTTTTTAAAATACATTCTGCCTACCTGTATCTCTTAAGTGGAGCATTTAGTCCATGCACATTCACAGTGAATATTGACATGTGAGACTTTGTTCCTGATACATTGTTGATTGTTTTCATGTTGTTTTATATATTATTCATGTTTTTATTTTTCTTTGTCTTTTTGTCTTTGTGCTTTGATGAAATTCTAACATGTTGCCATTTGATTTCTTTGTCTTCTTCCTTTATGTGATTGTTTTATATGAACTGTGCATTTTGTATTTCAATGTGTTTTGTGATAGTGAATACTGAGCTGTGTTTCCATGGTAAAGACCTCTTTGAACATTTCCTATAGGCCTGTCCTAGTGGTGCCAAATTCTCTCTGCATTTGTTTGTCCAGGAAATACTTTCTTTCTCTTTCGTTTATCAACCTTATTCTGAAAGGATACATAATTATTCACTGACAGTTTTTGTTTGTGTGTTTGCTTCTTCCTTTTAACACTATGAATATGCCATCCCATTCTCCTCTGGCCTGTAAAGGTTCTGCTGAAAAGTCTGCTGTTAATCTGATGGATGACTACATGTTTATAGGTGACATGTTTCTCTCTTGTTATTTTAAAAATTATTTCACTTTGACTTTAGACATTCTAAATATAATATGCTGTGGTGAAGTCCTTTTTGCAGGGTATTTTCCTGGGGGCTCACTGTAGTATTTTTATGTTGGTGTCTAACTTTCTTGATAGACTTGGAAAGTTTTCATCAATTATTTTCTTACATACGTTTTCTAAAATTTTGGATCTCTTTTTTCCCCTCAGGAATATCAATAATTGGTAAGTTTGGTCACTTTATTAGTCCCAGATGGCTCAAATACTTCGTTTATTCTTTTAAATTATTTTCTTATTTTTGTCTGACTACATTATTTCAAAAGACCTGTCTTTAAGTTCTGAGATTTTTTCTTCTACTTGGTCTCGTCTACTATGGAAGCTTTCAAGTGTATTTTGTGTTTCTGTCAATGAACTTTTTATTTCCAGAACTTTTGCTTAATTTTTGAAAGATATCCATCTCCTTGGTAAATATCTCATTCCCGTATACTTAATTGATTTTCTCATTTCTTTGTGTTGGTTTTCAGATTTCTCTTGCATCTCATTGAGCTTCTTTAAAAATCAATATTTTGAATTGTTTATCTGATTTTTCAAGGAATATTTTTTGATTGGAATCTGTTTCTGGACAGTTGTTGTGGTCCTTTGGTGACATCATATTTTTCACGTTTCTTGTGTCCTTCCATGTGCATCTGGCATAGCAGTTGCCTGTTCTAGTTGTTTGAAAATGCTTTTGTACGGGAAATTTTTTTTTCCTAAGGATATATGTAGGTTGTTGATTAAGATATTTGGCTTTGATTTTGAGTGCCTGCAGTAGTGTGACATTCATATGACTTCCTCAGTAATACACAGGGTGAGTAATCACTGTGGTTTCATCAGTGACTTAGGGCACATTTATCATTTGTGGCTTTGATGAAGCATAACTGAGAACTTGGGATGCAAACTGAACCAGTCTTTGGGATCCAGTGGTAGCAGCAATGGGGTGAATGTGACTGTTTTTAGGCCCCAGAGTAGCTTACACTGGCTTCAGTGTTAACAGGTCCTGGAGGGCTGATTCTTGGGTCTCCCAATGGCTTGCTTAAAGTAGATGGAGTAGTGAACAAAGCATGTAGGCAGATTCTTAGGCCCCTGGACAGCTGGAGTGGCATGGGTGATGGCAGTAGTGGTAGTGGAGCAACTGCTAGGATCCAAGTGGTTTGTGCTGGTGCTGCTGGAGGCTGTGATGGGTTAGGCTAGCTCTCAGTCTTATACTGCCTATCACAGGGTGATGAGTATTACCCTAAGTGTGCATAAGAGAAATTGATCTCCCTTGTTCCTCCCCAAGTTAGATGGTGGGTCCAGCTGCATCACCTCAAACTTGGCCTGAGGGTGGCACATAGTTCAGCATTAAATTCAAAATGGTTCCAACCACGGGCTTGTGACCTGGGACAATGGGGCACCTGCCAGGCAAGCAGGATTATTAAAAAGCTGTGGGGAGTGCAGTTCGCTCACTTCTCAGTCTTACAATATCCCATTACAGGGCAGTGGGTATTGTCCTAGATATGCATAAAATAGCCTGATTTCCCTGTCCCTCTTTGGCTGGAGCAGCTACAGCGAATCAGCCTGAACTCAGACCAAAGGTGAAGTACAGTCTAGTGTTAAACTCTTAAAATGGCACCTTGGGCCTGGAACCAGATAGTAAGTGGTACATTCCAAGCAAACAACATGGGCAAGAAGCTGTAAGAGGTGTAGGCTCTCACATCTCAGTCTGAATAGAAACTTGCAGCAGGGTGGCAGGAACCCTTGGGGTGGGTGGCAGAGCCTGGTTTCTTTTTGGAGCATCATAGTGGCTGCAGCTGTGTCTGAAGACCCCTATATCCAGGCTTTCAAAATGGCTCCCGACTGAGGCTACATACCAGACTTGAATGCCTGAGGGATTCTGTGTGGGTTCCCTTTTTAGAGTGATGTCTCTGTGCAATCTTTAGGCAACTCTATATGTAAGGTTCAGGGCATAGTAAGTCAAGGGTTTCTCCATAGCCAAGATGGTAAAAGCCCATGTCTCAGGCCTGGGGGTTTCTCTCTTTCTCTTTCCCCAGGTCCAGGAGCCTCTCTCAGATCTCGGTCAGCTCCTCCGTGGACAAGCTGCCTCAAACTCTCTCTTTACTTCTGTGCTTCCCCTCTCTTCTCTGGGGAATCCTAATATTATCTCCTGGATATTCTGTTCAAAATATGAGTATCTACTTGCTATTCTGGTTTCTCTCCATGTAGGAGGTATACGCTACCTGTGTCTATTCAGCGACCTTGTTGTTAACTATTTTGAATATTATGCCTATTTTCTTCCATCTATTCATTCAACCAGCAATTATCTGTTAACAACTTACTGTGAATAAAGTATAGTTGACACTAGAATTTTAGTAGTTCCACAAATGAATACCGGACATAGCTGCAGGCCTTAACTGAGATAATAATACAATGTGCCAAGATCTTTGCAAAATGTTTATTAGGTTACTTAACCCTCACAGCCCTTCTATGTGGTACATACAGGGTTTGATTTCAGTTTAATGTTGAGAAAACTGAGGCACTAAAGTTTAAGAAATTCACCAAAGGTCACCCGAGTTTCTGGTTTTCAAAGATTTCCCCATTGCTGAAAATGCGTTCAATAGGTTGTTACTATTACTTCCTAGTTTATAATAGCCTGTCATTAAATGTTGCATTTAGGCAACTTCTGAATTTAAAATCCAAACGTTTTACTCCAACTAATTTATTTCTGATAATAGAGGTGTGGGTTTGGATCCTAGGCCAGGCTGGAGAAATGTTCCCACTCCCAAATGATAGTTCAGGACCTTACTTCTCCCTTGAACTCAGCTCTCTTCATTGTACTGACCTGACCGATTCCCAGAGAGGACCTCTCCCTATTGTCACACAATGGCAGACAGAGGTACCAGGGGAAAATCTTTCCAACTTTATCTCCAGAGCAAAAAAGGTGGGTACCTTTTCTCGTATTCTTAACAAAGACCCTAGGACTTATCTTGTTGTTATTTATACAGTCCTGGTTTAAATCCACATGTGTCCATCCTGATTCACATAAATTGAGACTGTTTGAATGAGGGAGGAGCATCCCCTAGTAGAAACTGAGAGGTTTTCTAGAAGCCAGATACCTCCGTGTAGGCAAACACAAATGAATGCTACACGACCCCCAAGCTGGCCTCAGAGGATTTCTCCTTTTCTTGAAGATTCTGTCTGGAAGTCCTGAGTAGCCTCAACACTCAGGAGTGACTGGATGAGGGAAATAGAGAGAGAAAACACAATTGTAACCTCTGAAACACAAGAGAAGACCACAGGAAGTAATGATGGAACGCACACCACTCTGAGTACATGTCAGAGTACTTGAAGCTGATTTGAAGCTTCCTGCCCAGACTCACTCAGTCATTATGACTATCCGGCACAACTGACTTTTCACTCCCTGAGGATTCTCTCTGGCTGCCAGAACCTTCTCTACCCAGGTCCCTTGAAGGGCCAGAGAGTTAACATCTTATAGGAGCAGCCCCCAGCCAGTGATCTCTCCTATGGGATGGCACTGAGTCACATGTGCCACACTGACTCCCAGCTTTATCCCAGTGGGGACTACTGCTCCTCTACCAGTGCCTCTGGGGTCACCTCCCAAATAAACCACTTGTACTTGAACCCTTTCCTCAGGGTCCTCAAATGCTCATATAGGCCATGACTGCATAGAATCCAGGCCTATTTTTGCAAAATGGTTATCGTTCATTGTCAAATGCTTCTTACATAAGCGTAAAAAAGGAGAAGAAAATGCATGATTTCCCTTCTAGAATTACACAAACCACACATGTGTGCACCCACACACATGCGCACATATACACACATAATAATCACAATTATGATTTTTTTAAAGTTTGCTTATTTTAAATTGAGATACAAAATTGTATGTATTTGTTGTCTACTTTTATTTATTTATTTATTTATTTATTTATTTATTTATTTATTTTTGAGATGGAGTTTCACTCTTGTTGCCCAGGCTGGAGTGCAATGGCATGATCTTGGCTTGACTCATTGCAACCTCCGCCTCCTGGGTTCAAACAATTCTCCTGCCTCAGCCTCACAGTAGCTGGGATTACAGGTGTGTGCAACCACACGCAGCTAATTTTTTTTTGTTTTGTTTTGTTTTTTAGTAGAGACAGGGTTTCTCCATGTTGGTCAGGCTGGTCTTGAACTCGCGAACTCAGGTGATCTGCCCTCCTCGGCCTCCCAAAGTGCTGGGATTGCAGGCGTGAGCCACCGACCCCAGCCACAACATGATGTTTTAAAGTGCATATGCACTGTAAAATTGTTAAATCTAGCTAATAAACGTTACTACATTATGTAGAATCATTTTTTTTGTGTATGTGGTGAGAACACTTAACAGGCATTCTCTTAGCCCTATTTAAGAAAATAACATATTGTCGTCCACTGTACTTACAATGCTGTACAATGCATCTCATTTCTCCTGTGTAACTACAAATATACATCCTTTGACAAGCATACCTTCTATCTCTCCTCCTTCCAAACCATTTCAACCTCTGGCAAACCACCAATGTACTCTCTACTTCTATAATACCACCTTTTTTAGATTTCACATTGGCATGAAATTATATGGTAATTGCCTTTTTGTATCTGGCATATTTCACTTAACATATTGTCATTCAGGTTCATCCTCTTGTTGCAAATGACAGGATTCTGTTCTTTTCATGGCTAAATAGTATTCCATTGTGTATATACACCACATTTTCTTCATGCTTTCATCCATCAGTAGATACTTAAGTTGATTTCAAATCTTGACTATTGTGAATAGTGCTGTGATAAACATGAGAGTGCATATTTCTTTTCAGCATAAAGATTTTTATTTCCTTTGGATAGAAACCCACTAGTGGGGTTGCTGGATCATACGGTAGTTCCATTTTTACTTTTTTGAGGACACTCCATATTGTTTTCCATAATGACTATACTTATTTTCATTTCCACCAGCAGTGTTTTAGAATTCCCTTTTTTCACACTCTTGTCAACATTTGCTAGTTTTTGTCTTTTGGTAACAACCATTATAACAGAAGGTAAGGTCATATTTAATTGCAGTTTTGATTTCCATTTCACCAATAATTAGTGATGTTGAGTATTTTTTTACATACCTGTTGGCTATTCATATGTCTTCTTTTGAGAAATATCTATTTAGGTCTTTTGTCCATTTTTAAAACTTGGTTATCTATTTTTGTGCTATTGAAGTGTTTGAATTTCTTAATTCAACCTTTTATGAACCTTTTATGAAATGTAGAGTTTCAAACACTTGATCTCATTCTGTAGGTTGTCTCTTCACTCTGCTGATTGTTTTCTTTGCTGTACAAAAGCTTTTTAGCTTGATATAATCTCTTCTGTCTGTTTTTGTTTTTGTTGCCTGTGCTTTTGGGGTAATATCCAGAGAATCATTGCCTAGACCAACATTATAAAGCTTATCCCCTAAGTTTTCTTCTAGCAGTTTCACAGTTTTGGATCTTACATTTAAGTATTTAATCCATTTTTAGTTTTTTTATGTGGTGACAGATAAGGGTTAAATTTTATTTTTCTGCATGTGGATATCCAGTTTTATTTAATGAATAGTCTGTCCTTTCTCCATTGTGTGTTCTTAGTATGTTTGTTGCAAATCAATTGGCTGTAAATGCAGTGGCTTGTTTCTAGGTTTTCTATTCTGCTCCATTGGTCTATGTATCCATGGGATGTGCTAGCACCTCCCTCCTGCACTGGGTGTGTTAGCACCTCCCTCCCTCTTTGTCACTTTTATGGTATATTCAATACAGGATTTTTTTTTCTCATTCACGTTTTTTGGGAAGGTGGATTATGTTGGATAAAATTCAAGTTGGGACTGAGTTCTATATCTGGGTTGATCCAAGGCAAGACCAGATTATATGGAGAAGCTAGAGTGGAGAACAGAATAATTCCTAAGAATGTGAAGATTTAGAAATAAGTAAAAAATTCTTGAAAAACTCCAGTCTTTGAAGACCTTGAAAATTGTGAAGTGAAAGCCAGAAACTCCCAGGTGTAAAGCTAGACCCGGTTAATGTATGACTGTAGGTAGAAGAAATAGAAAGACTTATCAAAGTTTTTAAATTTATATAATTGTATCAGATGAGAGATACTGAGTCATAGCCACTTTACCAAGTCACCTTCCCCTTCTCAGACACCCATGGTTCAGGAGTAGACTCCATAGCCAAGGTTTCCCAGTTCTTTGGAACAAAGCATTAAGATCATGGAGAACAGGTGATTGTAAAAGATGGTGCTACCCACCCTGCATAGTGCTCTTACTAACCCACACATGGGGGTGGGGAGGGCCAGACAGCCTTGAGATGTTCTCACTGTCATCCTGGCCATGGACATGCAGAGGCACATCACACTGAGGAGAGAGCAAACAACATTTCCAACTTCACACCCAGTGTCAAAGACCGAATTTGGCATAAGGTAACTGAACTGGAGATCTGGAGGGCAGAGGGGGCACACTGAAGGGAGAAGGAGATGGGATCTCCTGAGTTTCAGTTTCTAGGAAAGAGCCAGCACCGAAATTTAGACCAAAAAAGCAGAAAAGGAAGAGTTCAAATTAGGAGAGCCTGCAGAAGGGAGTGCAGCGTTGGGAACCTCCCTCACCAGAGTGAAGGCAAGCCATTTCCCAGAACGGAGACCCTGTTGAGAAAGACATCTCAGCTCCTGCTCCAGAAGGGACAGACTCTTTGAAAATGTAAATCCAGACAAAGGATCAGGCATCTGTTACCACAGAACTGTCGGAGGAGAACAGGGTAATCTCAGCAAGTTTCCCTGAAACAAAGCAGCGTCAGCCTCTGAGCAGAGCCCAGGCCCTATCCAACCAGACCGAACTTGGGATAGTAGGAACACTGAAGGTCACATACTCCCAAAAGAGAAAATCAGAAGTCTGGGCAGACTAGGACCTGTGCTCTGAATTAGTGGGAGGAAAATCTTTGTTCTTGCTTCTCTAGGTGGGAATAGCTGACATGGCACTCAAGGCTTCTTTTCCTTCCTGAAGAATTATTCTGCACTGCTATCAGTTAGTTATAATTTTCAAAGCTCTATGATAGCTCTCATAAAAATGGAATCAGATAATCAGAAAGATTTACTTCAGGCAATGTATAGTTTTTACTGCAGCTCAGGTTTTTTCCTGTAGTCTCTCCCCTTATAATAAAAACAAAAGAAAACAAACGAACAAACAAACAAAACCCTCATAGAATGATGTTTTTATTTGATCACAAAATAAGGCTACCAGTCTTAGCAGTTTTGACCTGATTATTTACATAAGAGCAGAAAGAGTGTAAATTTCTATGCAGGCCTTCTTAAGTTGCCTTCCTGGATGTTTTCATAAGGAGTCTCAGATTGGACTTTTTTATTCGTCTATTGCTGTCCTGAAGCTAGGAAAACAAGCCCAAGAAATTACCTCCACTAGATTTAACCTACAAATAGTATAAATTTTGGCAAGTTCTTCTCTTTTCAAGGCCCCCAGATATGCCATTTCCTGAATCTCTGGGAGTGACTTGTGTTACGACCTATAAGTCTGGATCCTGTAAGCGAGATACCTGGCTACAGTTCTTGGGACGGCTTTGTAAGAAAAGGTTCCATAAATTGCCTTAGAAGTGGCCTGGTCAAACCTGAATGAAAAAGCATCATTTTTGAATATGACATTCTGACAAGTCTTGAGTTGCATAACCAACTTTCCAATTGTGTTCTGAAAAGAAGGGAGACAAATTTTTCATGAATGTATGCAAATAACTGCACTGCTATGGATAGAAAGGAGACTCAATTAGAGTTTCTGGATTTCTGGATGTCAGGGAAAATATATCATTTAAAAGTTTTCCCTTAGCTTACCAGTGCAGAGTCTATTAAATGATTAAATTGTTATGATTTACACACAGCACAATAACAAAATTTGTATGTTTGTATGTGTGTCTAACAAATACCAAAGGATATTTGAATATATATGTCCTATATGTAGTTACATATATTTTATTTATATATAAATACACATTTATATGGAGAATATATATGTAATATATATTAAAATGCCAGCAATATAAAAAATAAAGCTATAGTCATCCATTGTCAGTTTATTCAATCCCATATAATTAATTCTGGTTCCACTGGGTCTTAGGTTAGTAGTCTCATGAACCTCTCTGCTTTTCAACTGCAGAAAATTCTTACTCAGTACCCCCATATGGAATTAAAGTTGTCTAAGGGATGCCATCAGAAATTGGAAACCTATACTCAAAAATCTACTTTTCAATGAAACGGTTGTTGGAAATACCTGTTATACCCCTTTTTCACAGGGATCTGAGTTAGTCCTTCTTTGAGTACCAGAAAGACTCTGGCCTGTAACTGATTACACAACATTTGCGGAAAGATCAGAATAAAACAAAACCTATCTGTAGAAGACAGAGATGTAAAATGGCTGTGGTAAATTTATTACTGATAATTTTCTTTTTTTTTTTTTTTTGAGGCGGAGTCTCTCTCTGTCGCCCGGGCTGGAGTGTAGTGGCGTGATCTTGGCTCACTGCAAGCTCCACCTCCCGGGTTCACGCCATTCTCCTGCCTCAGCCTCCTGAGTAGCTGGGACTACAGGCGCCTGCCACCACCCCCGGCTAATTTTTTTGCATTTTTAGTAGAGATGAGGTTTCACCGTGTTAGCCAGGATGGTCTCGATCTCCTGACCTCATGATCCACCCACCTTGGCCTCCCAAAGTGCTGGGATTACAGGCTTGAGCCACTGCACCTGGCCTATTACTGATAATTTTCAAAAGTGAAAAATCTGATGAGAATTCATGAGAAGAATAAGGCAACTGACAAGGAAATTAGATTGATGCTGTGGCTTGTGACATAAAAAAGAAAATAACATTAAACCAAAAAAGGTTTTGACAAAATGCCTGTAAGCATAATGATTAAAGATATTTTCCAAGAATATAGTGAATATTACATTTATTTTGTAAAAACGAATAAACAATTTTTATGAAGAAAAATACTTTGAGATATAACTATAATAATCTTAAAACAATATCTTACCACATCCCAAGAATATACCAAGCCCTTAATAAGAATATATATCAAGCACTATATGATACTATCAAGAAGTTTAATAAGTTTGATGAAAATTCTAATTGTCTGCATTTTTAGCAAAAGACAAAACAAAACCAACTCAATTGTTAATATTGACATGAATCATCAGATAGAAAGTATTGGCCTAATGATGCTAGATCCAAATTAAGGAAATGAGATTATTCACACCTGTAATCCCAGTACTCTGGGAGGCCAAGGCAGGTGGATCACCTGAGGTCAGAAGTTCGAGACTAGCCTGGCCAATGACAAAACCCCAACTCTACCAAAAATTCAAAAATTAGTCAGGCATGGAGACAAGTGCATGTAATCCCAGCTACTTGGGAGGCTGAGGCATGAGAATCGCTTGAACCCAGGAGGCAGAGGTTGCAGTGAGCCGAGATCGTGCCACTGCACTCCAGCCTGGAGGATAGAGTGACACTCTGTCTCAAAAAAAAAAAAAAAAAAAAGAGGTTATGGTCATATAAACATTTTAAATAATAACTGAATTTATGACTGATAACACTTTACTGTTGTTGCCTAATATCATCGGGCCAATCACACTTATACACCTATATATAAATATACAAAAACCTGGCAGAACTATTGCTTGCTATTTATTTCAGTGTTTCTGAGGTTATGACATATGGAAAGTAAAGACATTGACTAATAATTGTAGACTTCCCTAAAACATGCCATCTCTGAAGTAGCCATGATTTGTTTAATGAAAAGGATACACTCTGATACATATATTGTTAGGCAATTTCCTCATTGTGTGAACATCACAGAGTATACTTACATAGATCTAAATGGTGGTCCTACCACACACCTACATTGTATAGTATATAGTCTATTTCTCTAAGCTACAAACCTAGATGGTATGTTACTGTACTGAGTACTGCAGGCAGTTGTAACATGTGGTAAGTATTTGTGTTTCTAAACATATCTAGACATGGAAAAGGTATGGTAAAAGTATAGTATTTTATTTATTTATTTATTTATTTGCTTATATTTTATTTTATTTTATTTTATTTTGAGAGAGTCTCAGTCTGTCACCCAGGCTAGAGTGCAGTGGCACAATATTGGCTAACTGCAGCCTCCACCTCCCAAGTTTGAGTAACTCTCCTGCCTCAGCCTCCTGAGTAGCTGGGATTACAGGTGCCCACCACCACACCTGGCTAAGTTTTGTACTTTTAGTAGAGATGGGGTTTCACCATGTTGGCCAGGCTGGTCTCAAACGCCCAACCTCAAGTGATACACTCGCCTCAGCCTCCCAAAATGCTGGGATTACAGGCATGAGCCACCGCGCCTGGCCAAAATTACAGTATTTTAACCTTATGGAACCACTGTCAAATATGTGGTTCATAACTGACTGAAACGTCATTATGGGGTGCATGACTATAGTTATTTTAATGATAAAAATTTAACCATTGGAAGGCTGAGCAGTGTGTTTATTTGACAATTCTTGCAATGAAACTCATAAATCATAATATATCAAATACACTAATTATTCCCAGAGCTTTTCTTTGTATAAGGTGAAAAAATTAAACTGTATGATGTTTCATGGTACCATTGGGAAATCTCAAAGACAGTTTTAGGTGTAAGAGATATTCTGAAACTTTTATTTTATTCCATTTTATATTAAAGATTTGAACTGGAAAGCCAAAATCAAATTTGTCAGGAAACTTGAAAATTTAGCTCAGAACCAGGACAGGACAATAAAGCACTTAAAAATAGATGGTAATGTAATCATAAAAAATCTTAGCTCTTTCATAATTGAAGAAATTTTATTTTCTTAAATAATAAAGTTAATATAAAGCAGATAAAATTACTCCAGTACAGCACAAAATTTTTCCTATCTTGACAGATTACACATAAAAAGAGAATTACCCTTGATACTATAGGTTAAAGCAGTAAATGGCCAACCAAGGAAACAAGCCTATCAAAATTGAGCAAATCTGTTGAGATTTTAACACACTTCATAACTTTTCAGACTCACATAGTAAATGATAGCAAACAAAATTAATTTTCCAGTTTCATCTTGTATTTTGTTCTTTCATACTATGGAACAGAGCTCCGACCTTAGGGTGTCTGTGAGCTCATGACTAACTTTATCATGTTGCTAAGATGTCATTACCACCAGAACACATTTATTGATCTCTTCAGATGAATCAATAAGTAAGCATTTAACAAATTTTCAGTTTCCATTTTTAATATGGTAAATATCATTAATTATAATACACCTAGACACACACAAAAAAAGTGCTCTGGAGATTCTCAGTAACTCTGAAGAGTGTAAAGATATTTGGAGAACAAAATGAAAACAAAATATCCAACCATATTTATGATTGCTTTGCTCAGGAGAAAAGATAATGTGGATAATTGAGAACTCTCATGTCACATGTACTCATTGCAGCAGATTCACAGAGCTCATAGATATCTATAACACAAATTTCTACAACCACCAACATGCTAAATTCTTACACAACCTTTCAAAATGGTAGACACAGCAACACAGAAAAACAAAATGAAACAAAACCAAAAAACAAAACACATACACATTCGATAATAGACCCAAAGATGCTTCTTTGTAGCATATAAAAATTGGAGAAGACCAGGTGCGGTGGCTCATGCCTGTAATCCCAGCACTTTGGGAGGCCAAGGCAGGAGGATCACGAGGTCAGGAGTTCAAGACCAGTCTGGCCAACATAGTGAAACCCCGTCTCTACTAAAAACACAAAAAAATTAGCTGGGCGTGGTGGCAGGCACCTGTAATCCCAGCTACTTAGGAGGCTGAGGCAGGAGAATTGCTTGCACCCGGAAGGCGGAGGTTGCAGTGAGAGGAGATCATGCCACTGCACTCCAGCCTGGGCAGCAGTGTGAGACTCTGGCTCAAAAATAAATAAATAAATAAATAAATAAATAAATAGATAGATAAATAAATAAAGGAGCAAAAAGCATATAAATCTAAAATGATGCTTCACAATTAATGTCTTAGTTTTCTAGTCTTACTAAGAAATAATAAGCATCTAATAATTTTCAATTAATTTAATATTTGTTCAAGGCTTTAAGTTACTTAAAGGCTTTAGAAATTATGTTCAAGTTAACGTACTATAAAATATAGTTACTATTGCAATAGAGTTTGTCGAAATTAATTTAGTTAAAAACAAGCCTACATGTTTTATGATCTTAAAACATTAGGAATTATTTAACGTATTTTTATCAGAAAGCCTATATTCATTTAGAAAAACATACCCACGGACATGTCTCGAAAAATTAAAAATGGAACTACCACATAATCCAGCACTCTCACTCCTGGGTGTGAATTCAGTAGTTCAAAGTGAGGTCACTCCCACGTTTATTTCATCACTACTTACAATAGCCAAGATACATAATCAACCCAAGTGCCCAAAAATGAATGAATGGATAAAGAAAATGTGGTATATATACACAATTGAATTGTATTTAACCATAAAACTCATAAAATCTTGTCATTTGAGACAAACATGGATGGACCTGCAAAATATGATGTTAGCTTAAATAAGCCAGATGCAGAAAGACAAATGTCTCATGATCTCACTCATATGTGGAATCCAGAAAGAAAGAAAGAAGAAAGAAAGAGAGAGAGAGAGAGAGAGAGAGAGAGAGAGAGAGAGAGAGAGAGAAAGAAAGAAAGAAAGAAAGAAAGAAAGAAAGAAAGAAAGAAAGAAAGAAAGAAAGAAAGAAAGAAAGAAAGAGTGAGTTAGTATCACAGAACCAGAGAATGGAGCAGTGGTTTCCAGAGACTGAATAGAGGAGGGAAGAGGAGAGCATGGGGAGAGTTTAGTCCACAAGCACAAAGTTACAATTAGATATGAGGAATAAGTTCTGGTGTTATTTTGCATAGTAGAGTGATGATGGGTTAACTGTAAGGTATTGTATACTACCAAGTAGCTACAAGACAGGATTTTGAATGTCTTCACAAAGAAATGATAAATGCTTGAGGAGATGGTCATGCTAAATACCTTGATTATTATACAACATATATATGTATCAAAATATCAACTTGAACTCCATAAATACATAAAATTGTAATGTATCAATTTTTAAAAAAAATGTGTTCAAGAAGTGGTTCCCAAACTGAAGAAAAAAAATAGAATGGTGAAAAAATCTTGTATTATATTCGACACCAATAGAACGAAGAATATGTGGTTGTTTTATTGAATCAAATTTGTTAATGAATTTGCAAAAGGTTTACTTAAATTATGTGACATTGGATTTTTAAAAAGTTTCTGAATTGGTTTCTTTAAAAAATACTTTCTTAATTCAGCATATTTAAAGCATTAGAAATCAAACTTTTCTATTTCCTTGGGAATTTAAAAATATTCCATTTACATAAGTCCTTATGACTCCTACAGAATGAGAATGAGGACATGCTGAAGGATGTGCTATAATTAATGTATGTTTTCCATTGAAACATGGATTGCTTTCCTATATTATATTCAGGTAGCTCTCAGGTCACTCTCTAGGCATGAGATCAGTTTGATTCAGAGGTAAGTACAAGAAAATTGAGCTCTAGCTAGGGCTACGTCTCTGAATCTCTCACTCATCACAAGGCAGTTCTTGTTTAAAGTGATTCATGAAAAGAGGTACTTTTTTAAAAACCTGAAAACAGTTGCTTTTCTAAATTTTAGAAAACGTAGCCAGAATCCACAGATACAGAGTTAAGTGATCTTTGGGTGAGTTGAAGTCTTTGGAAAGGATTGCTTTGGTAGAGACAGTAACGACTGGGGGAAAGACTAAAAGAAGATTTTTAATAACTGTGGTGTTAATCTGAGAGGACACTTTGAACTGAACCATGTCTCCTTTCCCATGGAGCCTCTGCCTAATACCTGGCTTTATGGCATAATTGCAAGCCAAAGAGAAAAATATCCAAAAATAGTGCAGTAAGAAAAGCCCCCAGTGCCCCCTGTTATACCACAGACAGTCTTCACATCTAGAGGGGTGGGTAAAGCAGTGTGTCTCATGCTGGCTTCATCCAATGTCTTCATATTGCCTTAGCTCCTGAATGCTGGACCTAGCAAAGAACATTGATTCTAGAAATTTAGTTTCTGCTTAATTCTGGTCTCCTAAGTCTTTCCTATAGCTGAGTTAAGTAATGTTGATGCTCGTCTTCTGTGTTTGAGGCCCTAACATGGTTCCCTGTCTTCTGCTCTAAATCTCTGTGAACTGTGTATCTGATTCATCCCATTTCTAATTCCTTTAAAAGCTCGACTTCTTTTTATAAACACTAATCAGAATGACTGGCTCATCATTATGTTTTCAGGCTTTTCTAATGTGTTGTGCTAACAAGTGCTAGTGCTGGGATTCCAGAGTCTGGACTGTTATTATTTTCAGAGACAGGGTCTCTGTCGCCCATGTGAGAGTGCAGTGGCATGATCATGGCTCTCTGCAGCCTCAACTTCCTGGGCTCAAGGGATCTTCCCACCTCAGCCTCCTGAGTAGCTGAGACTACAGGTGCACACCACCACATCCAGCTAATTTTTTGTAGAGAAGGGTTCTTTCTATGTTGGCCAAACTGGTTTAGAACTCCTGATTTCAAGTGATCCTCCTGCCTCTGCCTCTCAAAATACAGGTATTAGAGGCGTGAGCCACCATGCCCAGTCCCTGGATTCTTAAATACAAAAGTCTGACTACGATATTTTAATTTCCATATTGCCTATTCTATGGGTCAATGAGAGGAAATGCTAGCACATAATGAATTTCTGCTCTGTAGATACTAAATTTTGATAAATCTTTTTCCAGTATATAAATAGTCTTATGACTGTTGACATTTCTATGTTAAAATCCAAAGTATTATGAATTAACTGTGAGAAATTATATAACTTTTAATAATTAAGGAATAAGCTAAAGCATGCATGAACATTAGTCTAGCCAAAAAGTCCCCTTCAGACAGTCAGAAATTATGTAAGCTTTTGCCTTAACCAGTGAGGTATGTTATTTTAGTCACTATGTCAGTTTATTATTAATAATAATTACACCAACCAAAATAGATTGGCTAAAAGAATGATGCATTTAATATTTGTATGCAAACAACTTTCTGGATCTCATCTCTAAGTTGTCATAGGGCTGCTTTGCTTTCAAATTGTCATCAACAAATTATACTTAATGTAATAACTCAAGTTATTAACAATTAACTTGCTTGCTACCTCTTAATGCAAATACAAGTAAAATTTTCATTCTGTGGGAAACTGAATAGGAGACTAACCACTTATTATACTGATAAGTTAGCGTTTTCAGTGTTAAATAGTGACCCACGGGGCTGTGTAATTGTTGAAATAAAAGTAAAACACTGGAAGTGAAGGGTTGGATTTTTTCCATTAGTGATAGATATTGAAGTTTGTTACAACTTAAAGGAATAATCACCTGAATATATTTCTATACCTATCTTTCCCAAATTGATAATACAATATACTATTATTGTTACTGAAAGGGGAAAAGTTCCCTTGTCCCCCTCTCAGAGCGTGCCATGAGAGTGTGGCTCACTTCTTCAGTGCCCCACTGCTCAAACTTCTAAGACAGCATACAGACGGGCAGGCTGTGTGACTCTGACACCAGGATAGTGCCTGGGAGTGAATGTTTACAGCTCCTGAAGCCACAGTGGGCGTGTGTTACAGGGTGCTCTTTTAGTTTAGCTTGTGTTAACTAGCTCAATTAGACCCTCTACCTTGTCCCAAAGACAGAGGGCTTTCTGAATCTTTGGTTCCTGCCTTGGTGTATCGGAAGAATCAGATCACACTTGGGCTTAGAGAATGAGTGCAAGGTTTTATTGAGTGGAGGTAGCTCCGGGGAAGTCAGAGGGGGACGGAATGGGAAGGTTTCCCCTTGGAGTTGGGGTGCTCAGTGGTCTGAGCTCTCCTCCAACTGCCCTAGCCAAACTCTGCTTATTCTGCTTCTGTCAGCCAGTCAGTGGCCTGCCATGGTGCAGGTGCCTATAGGTGCATTGCTCTCAACATTGAGCTACCTGTGTGTCTGCCTGCTAGGATCTCTGTGAGTTTTAGAGGCACAGGATGGGGGCATGGCAGGCCAGGGTGTTCTTGGAAAATGCAACATTTGGGCACTAAGGAGGGAGTGCCTGTTCTCAGCTAGGTCCATAGGCCCAGACCCAGGGGGTGGAGCACTCACCAGAGACCTGCCCTTCCCTTCCCAGCACTTCCCTGTCCCACTTCCGTATCATTACTGTGGGCTTAAAAAATAGAAAGGTGAGAGTCATAAGAGTTTTGAGTCAGCGATATTGCACTATAACTCAGAATAGTAAGTGTGGTTCAAAGTTTCTGCACATAAAGGCCAAGCCAATATTGTAAAAACAAGAAAGATGTAGACATCTATTACTGACTATTCAGCTTATCACAGCCATGCGTGAAACCCAAGGTTATAAACAGGACAGGATTGAGGAGAATATTTAAAACTCATTCTCCTGAGGAAGACGAGCCACACACAGAGACCGATGGGGGCACAGTGGTCCAGAAAGACTTCGTGACAGGTCATGACAGGATCAGGGATGAGTTCTCTGATGATGAGAGGTCTGCTAGGCAAGGGGCACGTCACAGGAAAAGGCAATGAGGCAGGACTGAAGGCAATACTTTCTACAACAACCAGGAAGCAAGTTATACCTAATTCAGATAGTATTAGCTTCATAAAACTGAAAAGATTACTGCTTCTGGAGCCAGCGAGCATTGGTTTGGGCTTCTGTTCTGTGTCTTACTAGATCTGAAGAACTGTGTCAGTGGCCTAACCTAACTAAGCCTGAGTTTTTCCATCTGTAAAGTGGCGATATTGATTTGTATGCTTTTCACAGCATTGTTCTCATATTCAATTTAAACATAGTCCTCAATGATTATTATTGTTTTTTGTTTGTAGAGATTAAGAGGGCACAAGGGCAGTTTTGTTACATGGATATATTGCATAGTGGTGAAGTCTGGGCTTTTGGTGCAGCCATCACTTGAATAGTGTACATTGTATACATTAAGTAATTTCTCGCTCCTCATCCCCCTCCCAACCTTCCTCCCTTCCAAGTCTCCAATGTCTATTATTTTATACCTTATGTCCATGTGTAGACATTATTCACCTACACAGAGAAGAACTAAGACAGTTATACCCAGGATAAATTTGAACGCAGAGAGGCTGAAGGCAAGGAAAACAGGAAAGAATTTATGTTGCTGTGAGGGCAGTGAAAATAGACAGTAATAGGCAGCTATATGAGATGTGGCAAAGAGCAGATTATATCTTATCTTCAAGTACTATATACCATAGAAAACTTACTATTTGTCACGAACAACTGGAACAGAAAATAAAAGTTCCATTAATAGTATAATGAGTAAAAAAATGGTGGTATAAACATACAAATGAATATTATATAATAGTGAGAATTAAAAAGCCCCAACTATCAATACTTGGAACAACAGGAGCTTGTATCACAAGCATCACGGTCAATGAAAGAAGCCATACACAAATGAGCATATAATCTATAAGCCATTCCTATAAATTACAAGAACAGATATGGCAGTACCAGCAAGGATACAATTATTAATGAATGTCTTCTGTGAAAATTCATCAAGCTTACATGGATATTTTTGTACATCTCTCCATTTTTGCTATACTTCAATGATTCATTTTTTCCCTTGGAAAAGCTACCTTTTATGGAATTCTTTCTTTATGCCAGATGTTGTCCTCACTACTTCAAATATATGACCTTTTGAATGCTTTCAAGAAACTTCAGATTAGGTTCTGGTATTAACCCCATTTTTTATTGAAACAACTGACAACTTAACTTAATGATCCTCAACAAAATAATACAGCTGTTTGCAGCGGAGCTGTGATTCCAGTTTCAGTTCGTGTGACTGTGAATCCCATGTGCTGAGCCACTGTACTGCATTGCTACAGTTCAAAATGCCTCTGAAGAGTCTTGCAAAAATTTAGATTAATTGTTAATGCCCTCCAAAGGAGTTTTGCGTTTGAAATAATGGAAGGGTATGAATCAGTCAATATCCGCATAGTGGGAGCCCTAAGAACTTCAGTAAAACAAAGACCAAGTGCATTATCCTTGGCTCTGTAATTGCAAACAGAATCTATAGTTAAATCTTCAGGATGCCTGAACCCTGGGATTGGAAGATTAAAGGATAATCACCGTAACTCACCCAAGTAAGAAAAGAAAAATAATTTTTAATATGTGAGTTTTCTAAAATCTGATTTTAATAAATATTTCATGAATATCTATGATCTGTATGCATAGCTTTCAAGAAACATACTGTGGGATCTACTTTTAAGGCAAGTTCATGTGCACTGACAAAATATCTGTTTCTTTAGAGATGCACTTTTATTTTGCAAGTTTCCAGCAATTTCATATTATAATGATACCTTTACTTTCTTGGCTGATGGCATTCTCATTAATCATGGTTTATCCTCCTAACCTATTCTTCTTTTCATATGATTGAAATGAATGCTTGAATGATTAGTTCTTTCCTTCAATTTACATACAGAAAGGGAAGAAGAAAAGCTTTGTATATAAACCTTTTGCTAATCTTTTCCTTGGCATTGTGGTTAGCACCCCATGAATGTCTTATCAAACATTATTTAGGAAAATGAAAAAGGACAAAGAGAGACCCTCTTGCCCCAGGAGAGGTTTTACTATATTGTCTATTACGACACGATAAACTAATGTAGCATCTTTTTATTTCTAAGTCCGATTTATAGGGCTGTCAATGACTAAGAGTGATTTTGCTTTTGAGGACAGATATTCTAAAGACTGACCAGGTTAGCATTGTATTTGGTAAATATTTTGAGCCTTGTAATTCTCCCACAGTAGCATGTAAGTTTATAATTCATTTTTTTAAGGAAAACATTTTTCACTGTGTCAGTACTCTTTTCTCTCTACCTTCTTTTGTATGCCAAAAATGTAAGTGTTTGTATATGTAAATTTGATGTTATGCCTTAAATTTGATGTTAGATTTCATAAAGAAGTAGCAATTGGTAATTAGCAAAAATAATACAATGTTAATGAGTTAAAATTTAATTTTGAAAGTCAGCTGTGGGATATCTAAATTCTATTTTAGCATAAGTCTTTGAACCTCCCCACAAATGCCTAAAAAACATTTATGCACAAAAAAGGGCAAGGCAAAATAAAGCTACCTTATATTTTTAGGTGGATATTTGCTAGGTTTAAGGAAAAATAAATTGTATGGATGATTATATTTGCCTGAAACTTTCCTCCATTATGCAGATCCATTGTGATACACTTTTCAGGTTAAGCCTACAGAATTAGAGTAAAGGGACTCAAAAAGATATAAAGCAAGGACAAATATTTTCTCTTGTATGAAATTTGTTAATTTTTCAAAAAAAAGTGATCAAACAAGTATTATGTGCCTGGCACCTTCCTAAGTATGGGGAGTCACTAGGGAATAGAATAGATGTGCTCCTTCCCCACAAGGATTCATATTTTGTTGGTGAAGGAGAGGACCTTAACTAGACCAAGAAATACACAAATACGATTGTCTCAGATTGTGAAAGCAGTCAGGTAGAAGACAGTAATATGATAGAGAATGATGCGATGAGACAGAGGATAAACTAAGGTTTTAATTAGGTTGTTTCTTTAGGTAATTTGTTCAGAGAAAAGTACTCTGAAAAGGTGACATTTAAAATAAGTGCTGAACATTAAGAGGGAGCAGAATATTCCAGGCAGAGGTGATCAACTGAGGATCAAGATTTCAAAGGAAAGAAAGACCAGTGTGGATACACAATAGAGCAGAATCTGCTCAGTGGTGCCTTTTAGGGAGTTTGGTTGCATTTTGAATATAATGTAAGGTTTCTGATCTATAAATGATTCTATCTGATTTATGCTTTTGAAAAGGTGACTGGGTGCTGTATGGAGAATATATCTGGTAAGTAGGTGGAATAGTGATAAAACAAAATTAGAAAAAGTTGCAGAAACCATCCTTATGAGATATAAATCAAATAGATGGAATTGCACTCTCTCATCTCTCTAACATAATTGGGAAAATATTCCAATTAATTGATACTCTGATTAATTGGGAACTTACACGTATTTTAAATAAAGTTATTCCTCTTTTAGTAAAAACCACAAGAGCAAAATTGTACTTAACATTATATAGGTATATCTCAAAGATATTATAGACTCAGTTCCAGACCAACAGAATAAACTGAATATTGGAATAAGCAAGTCCCATGAACTCTTTGGTTTTCCAGTGCATGTAGAAGAAATGCTTACACTATACTGCAGTCTATTAAGTGTGCAATAGCATTATATATATATATATTTTTAAATATATCCCTTAATTTGAAAGATCTTTATTTTTGAAGATTACTAATGATCATCTGAGCCTTCAGGGAGTTGTAATTGTTTTGTTGGTGGATAGTCTTCCCTCCACGAGTGCTCACTGATCAGGGTGATAGTTGCTGAAGACTGGGGTGGCTGTGGCAATTTCTTAAAATATGATAACAATGAGGCTTGCCACATCTCTTGCCTCCTCCTTCATGAAAGATTTCTCTGTAGTATGCAATGCTGTTTGGTAGCATTTTACCCACAGTATAACTTCTTTCAAAATTGGAGTCAATCCTCTTAAACCCTGTCACTGCTTTATTAGCTAAGGTTATGGCGTATTCTAATTCCTTTGTTATCATTTCAACAATATTGACAGCATCTTCAGTGGGAGTAGATGATTCCATCTCAAGAAACCACTTTCTTTGTTCATCCATGAGAAACACCTCCTTATCTGTTGAAGTTTTATCACGAGATTGCAATTCCATCACATCTTCAAGCCACAATTCTAATTTTAGTTCTTCTTCTATTTCCACCACATCTGCAGTGGCTTTCCCCCACTAAAGTCTTAAACTCCTCAAAGTCATTCATGAGGGTTGGTATCAACTTCTTCCAAACTTCTGTTAATGTTGATATTCTGACCTCCTCCCCTGAATCATGAATGTTCTTTACGACATCTAAAAGGACAAATCTTTTCCAGAAGGTTTTCAATTTATTTTACCCAGATCCATTACAGAATGTGTTTCTTAAATCGTAGGACTCAAAAGCCAAAATTACTCTTTGATCCATGGGCTGCAGATTGGATGATGTTCAGGAGCCCCCCCCCCCCAAAAAAAAAAAAAACACCTTAAATCTTCTTTTACATGTCTGTCAGATATCTTTGGTGACCCTTTGCATTATCAATCACCAGTAATATTTTGAAACAAATCATTTGTTCTGAGCATAAATATATATGGTATATTTATTTAATAAATATATATTACCACAAAATATATGGTAATCCCTGCTGTAAACACATGTGCTATTATTCAGGCTTTGTTGTGCTATTTATAAAGCACAGTCAGAGTAAATTCAGCATAATTCTTAAGGGCCCTAATATTTTCAGAGTGTTATATGAGTAGTATATTGACTTCAATTTAAAGTCACCAGCCATATTAGCTTCTAATAAGACAGTTAGCCTGTCCTTAGGAGCTTTGAGGCCAGGAATTGAGCTCTCCTCTTTAGCTGTGAAAGTCCTAGATGGCATCTTCTTCTAATAGAAGGCAATTTTGTTGCCATTTTAAGTCTGTTGTTTAGTGTAGTCACCTTCATCAATGATTTCAGCAAAATCTTCTAGGTAATTTGCTATAGCTTCTACATCAGTATCTATTGCTTCATCTTGCACTTTTATGTTATGGAGATGGCACCTTTCCTTAAACTTCTTTAACAAGCCTCTGCTAGCTTCAAATTATTCTTCTCCACTTTTCTTGCCTCTCTCAGCCTTCATGAAATTGAAGAGAGTTAGGATCTTGCTCTAGATTAGGCTGTAGTTTTTAAGGAAATGTGTCTGGTTTAATCTTCTATCCAGTCCACTCAAACTTCCTTGATATCAGATATAAGGCCATTTCACTTTCTTATCATTTGTACATTCATTGGAGTAGCATCTTTAATTTTCTTCAACAACTTTTCATTGCACTCACAACTTGGCTAACTGTTGGGCTGGCAAGGTCCAGCTTTCAGCCTGTCTCAGTTTTCCACATGCCTTCCTCACTAAGCTTAATCATTTTCTAGCTTTTGATTTAAAGAATGGGACTTATAACTCTTTCTTTTACTTGAACACTTAAAGGCCATCGTATGGTTACTAATTGGCCTATTTTCAATATTGTTATGTCTCAGGGAACAGGGACACCCTAAGAAAGGGATAGAGATGGGAGAACAGCCTCAGTGAGGAGTCAGAACACACACAACATGTATTGATCAAGTTTGTCTTCTGGCCAAGCATGGTTGCTCACTCCAGTAATCTCAGCTATTCTGGGGGCTGAGGCAGGAGGATGGCTTGAGCCCAGGAGTTTGAGGCTGTAGTGCTCTATGACCATGCCAGTGAATAGCCACTATATTCCAGCCTGGGCAACATAGTTAAACAGAATTTCTAAAAAAAAAAAAAAAAAAGAGAGAGAGAGAGAAATGTTTGCCTTTTTAAATGGGCATGGTCAGTTGTACCCTCAATTACAAGAGTAATATCAAAGATCACTGAGCACAGATTATCACAACAGATATAATGATAATGTAAAAGTATGGAATATTGCAAATATTGCAAGAATTACCGAAATATGAAGCAGAGACACAAAGTCAGCACAAGCTGTTGGGAAAACTGTCATGATAGACTTTCTCAATGCAGGGTCACCACAAACCTCGAATTGGGAGAAAAAAAAAAAACACAATATCTGTGAAGCACTATAAAGGGAGGTACAATAAACTGAGGTATTCCTGTGATCAGCTGTGGATGGGTCAAAAGCTACCTTAAAATCTTATGTAGTCAAATTGCTTTTATAAATCAGGAAAAAAAATCAGTGTTGAGAAAATTTGAGTAGTTTGAATGACAGTAAAATTATGTTAAAGAAGGCCAGTGAGGACTTGCTATTTGAGCACAGGGATATTTTGAATAAAATGGTTTCTGTTTAACATATATGCAAATTAAATAACTTTATAGTATCCTTTCTGCATCTCAAGGTAAATGAAAAAGTCAAAGAAAACACTTATGTTTCTAGTTGATGAAAAATGCCTATTAAACAAGAATGTTTATTTGTGTATAGTAAGCTCTTATAATATGCCAGGCCCTATACTAAGTATATAAGCATGACCTCATGAAATTCTCTGAACAATCTTATGAAAAAAATGTTATTTCTGGCCGGACGCAATGCACTCTAGCCTGGGTGACAGAGTGTGACTCTGTCTCAAAAAAAAAATATATATATATATATATAATTTCTTCATTTTAGGAACGAGGAAGCTACAACTTAGAGATTCAAAATAAGTTGCCTATGTTCACCTAATGTGCAAGTGGCAGACATAACTTTCATCCTAGACAAAACAATTGAAGGCAACAAATTCTATTAAAACAAAGCTTTAAATGGAAATTATGCCAATAATTATCAATAATTCAATGTCTTTTCTGGAATTCATACCTTGCTATCAAAATGTTATAATTCTCGTGATCCACCCAATTCGGATCACGAGATCAACAGATTGAGACCATCCTGGCTAACACGGTGAAACCCCGTCTCTACTAAAAAATACAAAAAAATTAGCCGGGCGAGGTGGCGGGCGCCTGTAGTCCTAGCTACTCGGGAGGCTGAGGCAGGAGAATGACGTAAACCCGGGAGGTGGAGCTTGCAGTGAGCCGAGATCTGGCCACTGCACTCCAGCCTGGGCGACAGAGTGAGACTCTGTCTCCAAAAATAAAAAAATAAAAAGTTACAATTCTAGAAATTTCTTTTCCTAGCTTGAAGGAAAATAAAGCAAGGATTGGTTGGGATTATAATCCAGTGACTAGAAAAGTAATGGGGCTGGCCATGGTGGCTCACACCTGTAATCTTGGCACTTGGGGAGGCTGAGGCAGGAGGATTGCTTGAGCCCAGGAGTTTGAGACCAGCCTGGGCAACATATCAAGACCTCATCTCTATAAAAAATAAAAATAAATGAAAAGCAAAAAGAGCCATTAGAAAAGTAAACAGTAAAGATAGATATAAAAGATAAGATTTTATTCCAAATGTTTCCATCTTGAGAAGTAAATTCAAATGTACTAGAGCTGTACTGCTCAATTTGGTAGCCACCAGCCACATGTGGGCACTGGACACTCGAAATCTGATTAATCCAAATTAACATATACTGAAAGCTTAAAACACATACTGGATTTCAAAGATTTCATATCAAAAATGCAAATATCTTGTTAATAAATGATATTGATTACCTATTGAAATGATAATACGATGATTACTGGACTAGATAAAAGATATTACTAAAATTAATTTTACCTATGTTGGTTTACTTTATTTAATGTGTCTACTAAAAATTGTTAACTGACATACGTTGCACACATTTGTGGTTGGCATTATGTTGCGTAGGATGGTGCTTGTCTAGGGGATTTTCTCTGTTCCTCCCAGAGCCTGAGTATCTGATAATATCAGTAGAAAATTGTTTTCTGTTATCTTTTCACAGAAGAGATATTTAATAGATGAGCTTAAAAAGGAAAAGAGTTTAAAGAGTTCCAAGGGATTGATTCTTATTTCCTGCATTTTCCATGGCACTAAATAAATTGTGTTTAATATCATGAGTTAAAAGTGAGTTTTATAAAAATGAGTTTTATGGTGTTTAAAGGTGAATGAATAGCTTCCATTTTCACATCAAGGTCCAAATCACACAATAAAAAGCATAATTCTAAGGTAAGAAGAGTTTTTAAGCTTAAAATTCATTTTGCTGAGGATAGAATTGAGAGTTTGAAACGCTAAGGGGGTGGGGGAACAAAAACAAAAAATGATGGATTGCCTTTCTCAGAACATTGCCAAAGTAGACATTTGATCTTATTTCTCTTAGCAATTGTATGCAAACTTGATGAAACAGGGTTCATGTGACATCTACATGACCTAACACATTATTTATTATTCATTGATCAGATCGACACATTGGTGTCATCACCTTTCTTAGTGAACCTAGACATAAGAAAAAAATGAGGTAAGATTTTAGTTCCTGTCTCTGCTTCAGGAACTTAATGTTTAATTTCCAGCAGTGAGGATTATTGAGTTTCAGTCACATTAAAATCTAATAGTGCTTATTCAACATGCCTCATTTCTTCTCCAGATCAGTTCAGGGTAGGTTTGCCTTGGAGAACAACATGTGGAGTTTTTGGAAGTGACAAATACACTGTTGAGGGACATTAATCACATGGAATTTAAAAGACATTTGCTTCTGGCCTTAAAGTCTTTGGTCTGGAACAAATGGCAGTCAAAATCACTACGTCTGAAGTGTTGGAAAATGATCAGAAGTTTGAGTGAGTGACCAAGCATCTGTTGTATGTGAATCTGTCTGTTCATGTCATTAAGAAAAAGAGCCTTTAAACAAATTCTGTCAAACTTACACTTGAATACAGTCTACCGTTTCAAAGGGGGGTTCTTAATCAGTGAGAATGAAACACTTTGAAGGAATTAGACAATTCATATACCTTAATGAATAAAGTTTACCTTTCATTTCCCAATTCCCTTGACTACGCAGACACCAGTTTGAGATCTGTAGTCCATATTTGGTAATATAAATCTCAGAAATAAAAATGACAATGATAGAACTGGTTCATTCCAGCTCCTTTGAACTTTTAGATCATCAGGAAGTTAATCAAATGCTAACCATGAAATAAGAGGTATCCTACTCTTAGAACTTGGTAGGAATAGGTACTTTCAAGGTATTTTTGTTAGTAAAAAGAACACAGTTGGATTGGCACAGAGAAACACACACATTTGATATGTTTTAATAATTATTCATGCCAAAACCCTGTTGCTATAACCTATTATGATTCAGTCTGATTATGACTCTTACAGAGTGTAAGATAGGATTTTTATTCATTATTAATATGTGGGATATTTAAAAGGAAAGAGAAAAAAAATCGTATTTGGAGATTAGCAAAGATTTTTTCTTCAGACAAAAGTACTATCTCAAAAATTTTTTAAATGAAAAAATTAGACCAGATTGTCTTCATAAATTTTATTAAGAAACACCATTAACAATAGCCAAGATTTGAAAACAACCCAAGTGTCCATTAATAGACAAATGGATAAAGAACATGTGGTATATATACACAATTGAGTACTATCCAGCCGTAAAATAATGAGATTCTGTCATTTACAACATGGATGAAACTGGAGGTAATTATGTTAAATGAAATAAGCCAGGCACAGAAAGACAAAAGTTTTCATGTTCTCACTTATTTGTGGAAGCTGAAAATTAAAGCAGTTGAACTCATCGAGATAGAGAGTGGAATAATGGTTACCAGAGGCTGGAAAGGTTAGTGGGGTTGGGGGGAGTAGAGATGGCTAATGGGTACAAAAATATAGATAGATATTAGATAGAATGAGTAAGATCTAGTATTCAATAACACAACAGGCTGACTACAGTCAATGGTAATTTATTGTACATTTAAAAATAACTAAAAGAGTTTACTTTGGATTATTTGCAATACAAAGAAAGGGTAAATACCTGTGGAGACTGATAGCCCCATTTACCCTGATGTTAGTTATTATTACACAAGTCTGTACCAAAATATCTCATGTACCCCATAAATATGAACACTTACTATGCACCTACACAAAACAACTGTAAAATAAAATTTACAATAAGAAAAAAAGAAATACCATTAGCGAGGAAAAAGGTCAAACTGTTGTCTGAGAGAATATGGTTACAACCCATGCATTACACAAAGGACTTGCATACAGAATGCATTTTTAAAATATTAAAAATAAAAAGAAACCTAAAAATCAATATGAAAAAGTGAAAGAATCTTATAGAATTATCTCCCTTCGATTATTTTGGAAATAATATTTCAAAGTAATCTTCAATTTTTCTGAACTATTTTGAATAGGCATTTCACAAAAGAGGATATTCAAATGCCCAGTGAATATACAGGAAATTATTCAACTATTCTAGTTTTCTGATCAGAGAAATACAAATTAAAATGACAAGAAATATCACAACATAGCACTAGAAGAACAAAAATGTAAAAGAAAGAACAAATACCAAGTGATTTGATGAATTAGAAAACTCAGGTATTCATATACTGCTGTTTGGGTCGCAAAATTGTAAACTATTTGAGACATGCTTCTTCATTACTACTAAATCTAAACATGTGCATAACATCTAACCCATAAACTTGACTGTTAGGTATATACTCAATGAGATACACACATATGTTCACCAACAGAATAGAGTGATCACAACAGTAATGTTTTAAATAACTGGATAACTAAAAGTGATCTAGATATATTACTAAGCAAAATGCATAAATGAATTATAGGGTATAGATACACTGTGGTATTATACAGCTATGAGAAAAAATACAGTATTACTAGAAAAAGCAACATGATTTAATCTTATAAGAAATAGATCAAGTGGAAAATATCAATCACAAAAGAAAACATAAAATGTGGTTTCATTCATATAAGGGTATGGATTAAATTTGATACACATATGGGAAAAATAGGTATTGATACAAAAAATCAATTATAGATGGATTCTGAATCAAATTTTAAAACATTTCTCAAAGGAAACAGCAGAATATTTTTATTACTTGGAGGTAGACAAATATTTCTTAACTAGTATGCCAGAAGTCACTAATTATAACGCAAAAAATGTAATTTAATTATATTAAATAAAAAAATCTGCTAATTAAGAGACATAATTAAGAGAGTGAAAATTTATGACACACAATGGGAGAAAATATTTGCAATACTTGTGTGCAAGGAAGGACATACCTGGAATGAATGTCTATATATATATATATATATATATTTTTTTTTTTTTTTCTATAATCAACAACAAGGAGGTAAACAATCTAACAGAACATCTGGACAGACTTGACAGACATTTCATAAAAGAGGCTATCCAAATAGACAGTAAACATATGAAAATGTACTCAACAGCACTAGTCATCAGGAAACGAAAATAAAACCACATGGAGATACCACCATATATTCACCAGAATTGCTAAAATAAAAAAGACTAGCAACACGAAGTATTGGTGAGAATGTGGAACAATAGGAATTCTCAGTCACTGATGGTGGGAGTGTAAATTAGTAAAACTAATACAACAGCTCTGAAAATATTTTCTTAAATGCAGCGTATATGCAGTTTAAGACACCACAGTTCTACTCCTAGATAAGTTCCCAGCAGTAATAATTTTTCATGGTGTTGGAAACAACCCTAATATCCATCGAGAGCATTATGTATGTAAATTGTGATAAATACATACAGAAAATACTGCATAATAATGAGAATTAATGAAATGTATCTATATACTACATTTACGTCATACATATGATGTATCATCATATATATGTATGTATATACATACATCATATATATGTATATACATAGTATGATGAAAATCATATCAGAGTTTGTTGTGTATGATTCCATTAACTCAACATTTCAAATCAGGCAAACTTAACCTATGAAGTTAGAAGTCAGATAAGCTATTATTTTTGGGGTAGGCATTGTGATTACGAGTGGCATGGAGGGGACAGCTGGGCTGTGGTAATATTTAATTTTTCAATCTAGATACTTGCTTCACAGATGTGTTCTCTTTATGAAAATTCATCAAGCTATGCACTTTTATTATGGTCCGTGTTTATTATGTATGTCATGCTTCAATAAAAATGTACTTGAAATGTATAGACATTCAATAATTGAAGGCAACTTTTAAATATAAGAAACAATGGATCAAATATGAATTTATGTTTCAAAATGCAAAATAAAGAAAATAACGTTTATGATGAGAGAGGCTATGGATGTGTGGGGACATGAGTTACATGGAAATCTGTACCTTCTGCTCAATTTTGCTAAACCTTCTCTAAAAAATAAAGCCTATTACAAGTAATAAATGAAGTGATAAATGTGGGAATACAAGTACATTCAAAAATTATGGCTAAGATTAGTGTCACTAGGGTTTTATGACCTCATTTACCCAGAGAAAGTAATTTCTGTAATTATGGCTTGCTTGCATTTCCTTCCGTGATTCCATCAATATCAATATGATTTAATAAGGACTTTATTTGTCCCAGACACAGATTATAAAATGAGGTTAACTTATACATTCCAGTTGTCCACGCTACCCAAAACAGCAATTGCATACTGATTAGTTATATGTGGGAGTCCAGGAGCCTCAGTTCCTCTCAACGTGGTACTCTTAAGGCGGCTTCCTCTTCTTAGGATGGGTGAGGAACAAAGGCGAGCATCCTGAAAGAGAACCTACTAGAAAATATATCACTTTGTTTTAACATGTACAGAATGTCACTTCTACATTGCTCAAGGCAGTCATAAAGACCCATCTAGGCTCCAGCAAAGGGGATTTGGGGCCATTTATTGATGGGAGAAGTGGCAGGGTTTTGGAAGAGCCTGTGAGGCAGGCGAGTTACTGTAGTGGTTTTTGGAAAATATCATTTGCCACAGGTTTGTCTGTAAGGCTTTCTACTATCATCTCCTGCCCATTTCCTCAACTCTTCATCAACTCTGTAGCCATAATGCCCTTCCTTCTGTTTCTATAACTTGTCAAAATCAGTTTAATCTCAGGACCTTTGCAGATGCTGATTGTAATACTTTTTTTTTTTTCAGAGAGGAAAGAATAAAATGCTTTGTCCCAGATCTTGGATATTCTTTATGTCATCTGTTTTGTTTTCTTAATAGATCTTTCAAACTGTAATACAAAATATCAATTCCTTTGTGTAATATCTGCTTTACTGTGAGAAAGACTATGCTGTTTTTTGTATCATTATTATAATACAAAATATTATGTTATGTTTTATTATTTCCTCAGTACTTAGAATGGTATCTATATATAGTTGATATCTAATAAGCATTGCTTTAAAATGAAAACTGAATGACCAATAAATAAGAAATAGTGCTCACCCACAAGAAACTCGAAACATGATGAGCACAGCAGTTCCATAAATAAGCACTTGTAATAAAATACAACGAGTCCTATAATGTATTTATGAACTAAAATCTAGGAAGTCATAGAGAATAGGTAAAATGAATCTTCAGAGGGTAAGTAGAAGAACTGCTGAGAATTCCCACAAAAATAAATATTTGGGTCTTCAAGGGCAAATAGGCTGAGATAGGAAAACAAGTATTTATCATTTTTAGATCCACTGATAAAATCATGATAAATTTTAGCATCTATGTTAT
This sequence comes from Piliocolobus tephrosceles, assembly GCF_002776525.5. Classification (NCBI taxonomy): domain Eukaryota; kingdom Metazoa; phylum Chordata; class Mammalia; order Primates; family Cercopithecidae; genus Piliocolobus; species Piliocolobus tephrosceles. The sequence goes on from NC_045437.1 coordinate 128,186,802, forward strand.
TTTGTTCCTTAAAATTATTCATTTGTTTCAGTTTTATCCTATAGAAACTTCTTTAAATACTAACTCTGATCCAGATGTATGTAAGATGAGGTATAATGTAATAATAGGTTCAACTAAAACAAGTCTGGTTAATGGTAAGTACATTATTCATATGAGAAATCAGATGTAGGCCAACCATAGCTTGAAGACAAAATCACGGTTCCTGCCTGTTTTTAAATAAAGTTTTATTGAGACATAGTCACACCCATTCATTTACATATTATTTAAGACTGTTTGGTTGCTACAACTGCGGAGCTCAGTAGTTGTGGCAAAGACTGGATGGCCCATAAAGTCTGAAATATTTAATACCTGGCACTTTTTTTTCTTTTTTTTTTTTTTTGAGACGGAGTCTCGCTCTGTTACCCAGGCTGGAGTGCAGTGGCACGATCTCGGCTCACTGCAACCTCTGCCTTCCAGGTTCACTCCATTCTCCCGCCTCAGCCTCTCGAGTAGCTAGGACTACAGCTGCCTGCCACCTCACCTGGCTAATTTTTTTGTATTTTTAGTAGAGATGGGGTTTCACTTTGTTAGCCAGGATGTTCTTGATCTCCTGACCTCATGATCCGCCCGCCTCGGCCTCCCAAAGTGCTGGGATTACAGGTGTGAGCCACCGCACCGGGCCTACTGTCTGGCACTTTAAGGAAAAATTGCCAACCCCAGTGTCAAATGAATGATTGCATGGACTTATAATGAATAGGTTCTGGAGAACTGACTTTCAGTAGAAAAAAACTCTCCATTCAACCAACCATGCCATTACACCCACTATCTCCTGAATATTCATCTATCTTAGTCCTGTTCTGTACACAACATGCCATAGAATAAAAAAGCTTACAGAACAATTTCAGACCAAACGTATGAGCTCAGCATCACATATGATAAACTAATTTAATAAGTTAGTACCAGATACTGTATTTAGCAATCATGAATTAGAATTTTCAATCATGATTCCTCTCTTTTGTCAGTTTCTCATCTCATTGCTACCACCCTAGAGCCTAGACCAAAGCACTATCAATTCTTACTTTTTTAGGAAAATACAGTTTTTGAATCTCCTAACTACCTTTCCAATCCAATCTCCACATAGCAACCCCCAGAATAATCTTTTTGGTACAAAAATTTCATCACATTAGGCCTTCAAGTAAAGTCTGCCAAGGCTTCCTGAAATTTTGAATAAATCTAATTTTTACTCACCAGGCTATGAAAAATCCAACTAATCTTTAGCCCTCTGCTCCATCTTGACTCCTCTTCCCTACTACTGTCTTGTAACCACATTAACTATCTCTCCATTCCTTGAAAAACATATGTGTGGGAACTAAAACAAGTTGATCTCCTGGAAGTAGAGAGTAGCATGGCGGCTACTGGAGCCTGGAAAAGTTGGGGGATATGGCGGACGAAGAAAAGTTGGTTAATGGGTACAAATATTATACTCATTATAGTATACAGGTATCAAAATATCACATGTATCCCCAAAATATGTACAGCTGTATCAACAAAGTACCAAAAACAGAAAAGTTAAATTTTTTAATGATGCAACAAAGTTTAGATGTAACCTATTTCTTCTGCCTGGAATATTTTTAGAACACAACTGCCACAGCTGCTGACTCCACCTCACCCTTTCTGTCTTCCTTTAAATGTTACCTCCTCACAGAAAACTTTCTAATCTCCTTTAGTATCCCTGATTTCTATCTTCTGTTACATTGAAATGTTCATTTCTTACAAAACCCTACTCATAATATATATTTATCTCTTTAGTTTTATTGTCTGTCTACTAAATTATTGGCTTTATAAGGAAAGTGGCTGTCTGCTTTGCTTATTATTATATTCTCAAAGTGTAGTACAGATTCAGTAGATGATTAATTGAGTAAATAAATAAACATCTAGATAGAGTAAATATCTACATGACAGCTATTAAAGATAACGTATCTAGGAATATGGAAATGCTTAATAGACATTCACCACCTAGTCATAATAATAAAATAAATTACTGACTTTTTCATTTAGGACATATTATTAAACAAATAGGAGTCAGAGTAAATTAAAGCAGTTTTTTTAGTTAAGTGGTGTCTTTCTTGATTTTTATTTTATTTTTTACATTGACACATAAAATTGTATGTATTTACCGTGTACAACATGATGTTTTGAAGTATATATACATTGTGGAATGACTAAATCTAGCAAATTAACATATGTATTACCTCACATAGTTAATGTCTTTGTGGGAAGAGCACTTTACATTCCATTTAACAAATAAAACAGTGATTTAACTGTATCAGTCACTTCATAAAAAGTGAGTTTCATAATTTTAGGTTATTCCTATTACTATCTTTTATACATATCCATTAAGAAAACACTAATTTTACAACTATTGTCTTCTAGGATTTGTGCTAGACATTGGAGATATGAAGATGATTGAATCAAGGTGTTTACCTTTAACTGAGATGTTCATAATAATATCACAGAAAAGATATACAAAGATCATATACAAATAAATACAATACAATGTAGAAAGAGGTATGTACAATTAAAGTACTACTATAACTTAGTGACAAACGCTGCCGATTATGCCATAAATAGTGAGAAAATTCATACACATTCAAGCTACATTTAAGAAGGAACTTAAAATATGAGTCAGAGTTTGGTGGATTAAGTAGGGGTTAGGTAGAGAAAACAATACATGATAGTGTACCCTGATTTCATCCAAGATACCGAGTAAGGCTAATTTAAGTTTGCAGCTATACTGGGAAGAGCTTTATACAAGATAAAAAGAAATTTGGGTAACTTTCTCAACCTCTCAGAAAGAGGTTTCGGAGATAGAGCTATGTTTTCACACATCATGAAGACTAAGGATGAATTGATTGTGGAGAGGCTACTGGGGAACAGTTGAGAAAATACTGCCTTTAATTCAGATAGATACTATAAGGAACTGAATTAGGTTTGTAGCACAGATAATAGAAAAGAGGAAATAAAATAAATTTGTTCATTTACTTAGGAGGTAGTATTAGCAAGATTTATTGATTAATAAGAATGTGGATTGCAGCATAATAAACAGTCAAGACCCCAGATGACCACACTTTCTGTAAAGGGTCAAATAGTAAATATTTTAGGCTTTATGGACTTTCTGTTGCATCTACACACCTCTGCTATTGTAACACCAAAGAAGTCATAGACAGCAAGTACAGAAATGAATGTGGCTGTGTTCTAACACAAACTTCTAAAAAAAAAAAAAAACAGACAGCAAGCTGGATTTAGCTTGTGGGAGTGCAGACTCCTGGTCTAAACCATGTTTTCAGGTTTTGATCTTCAGTAATTTACTGGACAATAATTATTGACATAAATTTCATTGATTTACTAGTCTTGTGGATATTTGTATAGAATTCTTGAGGTTCAAAATTTCAAGATTCAAAGAAGAGAATTTTGAATAACATCCTTTTCTGGATCCCTAATGTGGTTAATTTTGTACATTATGTGTATGTGCCCTGACAATTACTCTTATGAAAATAAATCTATTTCTATTTTTATTATCGACAAGTAGTACTTTAAAAGAAGCAGATGAGTAATATTTATGTGCCTTACTAAAATTAAGAAATTTGCAATTAAAGAGGTGTACTATGAAGCACAACACGTTTACGAAGTTATTTATGTCTTACTGAAAGTGGGCTCCAAGGGCATTACTTTCACACAGATCATCTAGCAATATATTAAGAAAAATGTATACAACTATGAATGTCATATAGTTCCAGGGACCCAAACACATGGTATCTACCTAGTCAATTAATTTTTAAATAGCCCACCTTGGTGCATAAATTACTAGAAAAATCTCGTGAAGGAGAAAGATTTTGCAAGATCACTATTTCAAATAAATTTAAAATCTCTCTCTTCCAAAATATAAAGACCGAAGGGTCAGAGAAGAGATGTCTGTTCTGGTTCTTCTGAAACAGTTAGAATTGAAACTTCTGTCAGAGTCTCATATGTTTCGCTTTTATCTTAAGTCTGAGAAAAATAAAGAGGCCATTATAAGCATTAGCCATCTTTACTATTTCTCTCAATAAAGTAACAGATGATATCACATTCAAACTAAATTCATGTTAAAGGCACAACCAATAAGGTATTGATCTTATTTTATACCTCGAAAATTAACAAAGATTAATACATGCATATTACCCTGAGGTGCATTTTTTCACTCAGTATATTTTTTCTATGTTTAACTAAACGAAGAGTTGTAGGTTTTAGCAAGAACCAGTGCTAGATTCTATACCCATTAGCTCAATTGAGTAGAACCTAGTGCCACTGTTCAGTAACTAGGGCTTTACTCAGCTATACAGTCATTTTCTATTTCACTGCTCTTAGCAATTTATTGCACCAACAAATGAACCTTGTTCTCAATCTGAGATGCCACAGCAAGCACCTGTATTACCTCTTAGTAAAAGCCAAATTTGTACCGGTGTCTCTATGACAAGGTTGGTACCAAAATTTTATATATAGAGAGTCTCTCTCTCTCTCTCATTTTTTGCTTTTACTTCCATAGGGATTTCACAGAAGTCTCTGTGTTTATGAGCTTTTAGGTGTCTAACGCAGGTTCTGGCACCTAATAAATGCTCAATAAATAGTTTTGGAATAAATGAATGAATTACTTGAATAAAATTGTCATCTTTCATTTTTTTCCATTTTATGATCAGTTATCATATATTTATATATGTCATATATATATTATGTATTGTCGATACCCTAATCATGGATCTTCTTTATTTTCGGTGCTTAATTGGAGCCCTCAACTATGGTTTAAATTCTCATAGATTTCAATCTAAACTATTTATTATTGATACTTTTGTGCACCATTGTTCTTTTTTTCCCTTTCTTGTAGATCTCAGTATCCATAACTTTAAAAATGGTATACAGTATATTGTTTAAAAATTGCAAGAAGAAAACTGTTGCAAACACTTGTGGTCACATGACCTGAAAGGACCTCTGAAGATACAACTTTTGGAATCTTAGTCTCCATTTTGAATATATACTTTTGCTGTTATAATCAGTAGAAGAGAATTTCCAGCAAATTATAAATTATTATTTTTCCAGGTGACTGAGCATTGAAAAAACTTTACTCATAAATGGGTTGTCAACACTAGCATGGAGTATCTTAGGCAGTAGTAAGTTCACCATTCTTGGGTATTTAAACAGAAGATGGATGAATATCTGAAAGGGATCCTGTAATGAAGTTTTGGCATTGCTCAACAGATTAACTCTTAAAACTCTTCCATCTTTGATCGTTTTTACATTCCAACTTCAACGTCAAACTTTCTTGAAGCCAAGAAGTAATAATTTTAAAATGGAAAAAACACCATATTTATCTGTATTACTTATTTATATCACATTAATATACTTTCAGATATGTGGATGTTCAATACTCTCTACAGTTTGTAACACAGTAAAGAAGCATCATTTTTTAATAAGTCAAAGGTTTTGCTTAAAAGTATATGTAATTTTTTCTATGAAATGTTGGTAAAATGTTGATCCCACAATAGTTTTAATATTTTAACTTCAGTTTTCAAATGAATTTGATTTTTAAGAAATATATTTTCACCTTTACTTTCATATAGTTTTTTTCTTCTTTTATGTAATTAGAACTATCCAAGAACATTTAAAATTAAATTAGAGGGTTTTTCAACTTGGCTGTGAAATATTACTGGTACTTCTCCACTATACTTAGACCTGCAACTTCTGTTAAGAAAAACATTTAAAAAAATTTAAAAAAATAAAGAAGTGATCTTGTCAACTTCACCATACATCTTTATGTTTCATGATGTATGAATACAGGAACCTCTTATTTTTTTTTCAATGAGGCATTAATTTTCAATGAAATCCCCAAGAACAAATGGCCACTACGGTCATTAAGAAGAGAAATATAGTCAGATATTATGAGGAAAGCCAATATAAATTTAACTTTTTCTGCAGTAAAGCTCTTAGATTGTTATTTTAAAATTTAGGCTTTTTTTTTTTCTTTTGACCTATTTATTGGATTTAGTGATGTCAATACACTATTGCTTCTTTATTATAATTTCCACATTGGAAACAGGCTGTGTAAAGAAAACATGAGTCACATTTTAATTAGTAAATATTACTAAATCTTTCTCTTCCTACTATCTTAAAATAGGTATTTCAGCCAAGTGACAATACATCAAGATATAATCCTATATCTCACATTTCATGTATAGCTTGATATTGTTTTTACAGTCTCCACCTTTGGCCACAAAGCAGGAGCATTGCCTACCTACTGAAGAGTCAGAGTCTAGAGATGTTTCTGTCATCTTGACTTCAGAATATCAGTGTCCTTAATATTCAGTGGAGTGCTTAACAATTACCAGGTGCTACACTAGGTACTGAGGACACAGCAATAAGCAACCCTGATCAGATTCTCTGCTCCTTGTAGTTTATATTATATGTGGGGTTGGGGGTGGGAGGTAGTGTCAATGGCAGCAAGCAGATAATAAACACACACAAAATCAATCATACTGGCACCACAGATATAGATGAAGAAGCAATTAATTATTTAAATAAAGTTCGATAAGAAAGTGGTGGAGTGGGGGATCTTTGATCTAAGGTAGGGTGATAAGAAAAGATTTCTCTGCAAAGATAAAATTTATATGGAGATCTTGTGGTAGACTGAGTTATTGGCTGGCACAGTTTTTTACCCCTCTAGGTATCCACATCCTTTTCTCATATAACTGTGCTGTTTCTATCACAAGGGAGGGGTGTAGTACCTGCTTTTTGACTTTGGGCTCAGTAATATGACTTGCTTTGGACAATGGAATGTTTGCAGAGGTGGAGAAAACAAAGTCTTGAAACTTACTTGTGCAGAGTGGTATATCAATTTGTGCCTCTATCATCTGTAGAAGAAGCACTCCTTATGAGAAGTTGTAGTCTCTTACCAGGAGCCAGAGAATACAAATACAGGAACTCAACTCACAGTAAGAAGCCCAGTCCTTCAGGATCACAGCTGGAACGCAGACCCCCAGCTAAGCCCGATCTAACTCGTCAGTCAGTCAGCTAACACATACAATTATGAATAAGAATAAAATAATGTTGTTTAAGCCTCTGAGTAGTTTGTTATCCACCACATATTTTTGTATAGATCTGAAGGAAATGAGAGGGAATCTTGCAGATATTTAGTGAGTAATGCTCCAGGCAGAATTAGCAGCAACAGCAAACATCCTCAGGAGCATGTGTCGTGTTCTTCTAGCAAGAGGATTGTGGCTGTAGTAAAGTGAGCAGTGGGTTATCATTATTGTTGTTTTGGCTATTATTGCGATTGTCAATGTCCTCCAGTCAAAGATAGTCAAGAACACACCTGAATATGTTGGGTCTGTTATTCATTGCATGAAGAGCAAATACAGACCATGGGGAACCATGGAGAACCATGGAGTATCTCAGTAAGAGGGAGTTTAATTGAAACTATTGAAGGATTTGGGCTTTGGTTGGGTTACTAGGGGAAAGTCTAAAGAAGTGGGGTTCTCTCCAGATTACATGCATCTAGAAAGTGAGGGCAATTCTGTTGACTATCTCAATAAATATTATCTATAACAATAGGAGATTAGAATAAAAGCAAAATTCCAATGATTAAAGAAGTGGCAGTCATTTATTTATCTGTGGGTTCCACATTGGCATAGTTTTTGACTGTGCTTTGACAAAATTATAAAATGGATTTATTTTATCTAATCTTATCACAACCTCAGAGTAATCTCATCTGAGGTTGTTATTCTGTGAGATGGCTTATGTCTATCGAGAGAATAACATGGTCTAGCTATGAGTCTGATGTCAATTTCTGAATGTCTGTAGATGGTCATTTTTCTCTCCTTCAAGTCATTGTCATGATTAGGGATAGCCTCGAGATCTCAACTCCAGTCACATACGACAGCTTTCCATACAATTTTTTTAATACAACAATAGTTGTCTACTATCCCCATGGTTAAATACAAAGGGATCTAGCAGTTACACACATACACATGCACACACACATAAGCTATAAGATGGCTTTATCAGTTTTATAGTTATTTAAAATATCCATGTATCAAAGAAAGAACATAGCTGACAACAAAAGTTATATTTCATTGTATTCTGTAAACTTTCACCGAAACCAAGGTGTTTGCAACCTACACTGTTCCAGGTACTGAGTGTTTAGTGAGTAAAATCAATCCCCCTCCCTTATGGGATCCAGAATTTGTGTATACATTTAAGCAAATTATTTACTGCCCTGTAAATGCAAAACAAGTATCGATGTTGTTTCAAAGTAAATCAATTTACAAAGTGCATGATACATAAAAATCATGCATCGCTACCATTTTAAAAAATGTATGTTATTAAAAGAGCATCAATTATGGATTGACTGAACAATATAAACCACAAATTAGTCAGACCAATAACAGTAAAAATCAATTTTCCAATATCACAGTAGTCAGTAGCTGTGGAAAAAACCTACAATCCAAAATGCAGTCTGATTTTTAAATTAAACTGAATGATCAGAATCAAACCTATAGGTGGAAATACATGGGCTGTTTTGTTAAAGTGCTAATTGAAATTTGACTGTCTCTTTCTGAGTAGAAGGGTACTCAGCAGCCATCCAATTTTCCCTTTAACTCTTATAAATTTAGAGAACACAATGTTCTTCCAGTCACAAAAGTATTCTTATGCAAAATTCATTAATTTGGATTTTATTGTGCCCCAATTTTAGTTAGCTATAACAAAACTAATAAAAACTAGGACTTACTAAATGATTTATAATAACAAGAATATCAGTGTGTTCAGTAAATGCAATTTCAAGGAGCTAACACACTAGATTGCTTCAGATTTCAAACACAATTATCTGTTTAAAAACCACTAGCTTCCCTCTTCAGCTTCATCTAGTAAATAATACATTTCAATAAAATACCCTCTTCTCTATAGAAAGGCAATATAAATATTGCTCCAATTTATATTTATTTCAACTAAGAAGTGAAAAACTTAATCAGATGGACTGTGATAGGAATAATAATTAGGACTCAGCTTTTGAATAATTTGCTTTGGAAAACTATAAGTCACCAGAAAATGGAAAGTAAATTTTTATGTATTTTCCACTTGTCAGCTTGACTATATGATAGAGATGGTATTATCAATGTTTAGAAAAAGGCATAAAGTAAGATATTCCCCAGCTGTGTTGTAAGTCTATGAAGATATACTAAAATCCAATGGCTGGAAGCTTTTTTAAATGATTCATTACGCCTAGAGGTCAAAAAAGGAGTCTGTGGACTGGGCCCACACTGTTTGACCTTCCCCATCTCCCTCTCTCCTGTTCTTCCTTCCTTCCTTCAATAACTGTCAAACATTTCAAATTAACCTTTTGACACAAAACTCTAGATTCTTGGCTTCTCATGAAGAATGGAAATGTGTCTTGCACCTGGACTGTGTTTCTGCATGGCTGCTGTCAGCAAAGGTAGACTGGGAACAGGTCTTTCTAGGCTTGATATCTTTGCTTGTTTGTGTTCCTGCCTGGTTTCTTCTGGCTTGCAGTTTGTGATGTCTGATTAAGTCTAACACCTTGCCTCCAAAAACTAAATTATTTAAGAGAGATCCATGGTTCCTTCACTTTCCCCACCATCCTTTCCTTGGAGTCTTGAAGTTCCACATTTTATGTAGAACACATAAAATTTTCTTTTGGTTAATTTCAGTACATTTTCTCCAAATATGATTAACATGACTATGGATAATACCATGTAAGTCATAATATCCTTTCTGAGTTAAAGATAGATGCTCAGTCACATAATTCCTTTTTAATGTTCCTGTGCTTCTTGTGCTCATTCCTTTAAATGAAGGTAATGACTTCATCCTCTAATGGTCTATGGAGTTTAGTAAAATAAAAGTGAGTAAGAAATTTATTACCATTCATCTAAGAGAATCATTTATTTTAATTCCAACCCCTGAGAATTCAGCAAGGGAGTGCAGGGGAGTCATTATTCACATGGCAAAGTAAAAACCAGTGCCATAACATTTATATTCTGGCTGCTATGATTACCCCTACTAAGGGCCCTGCAAATCAAAACAGGGTCAGAAAGTAGCAAGAGGGTTTCATGTCCACAGAAAATTCCAAGTGTTTAAAAAGTTCAGGAAAATGGTCAAAATGATAATCATATCAGAATACGTGGTTAAACAGTGCTGGGGTTGCTTTCTTAATGTTTTAATAACATGGATTCGATTGTCTCCCCTAATCCAAAGAGATACAATCCAAGACCCTCACTAGATGCCTGAAACCAAGGATGGTACCAAACCCTATATTTGTTTCTCAGACAAACCCACCTCTGATAAAGTTTGAAGTGTGGCAGCAAAACCAGCAAATTTTTTTCTTCTTCACAATTTCATAGATAAAAGCAACCACAGTATACATTTTTTTCTTTCCCTATTAAGTCAAGAATGCTCACCTTTTCACCTATTTAAAGGAAACACTTTATGACTTCTCTTTGGCATAACCAAATTGGCAGCATCATTACTCTTGTCATTATTATACTCCTTGGAGCCATTACTAAGTAAAATAAAAGTTACTTGAAAGTAAGCTGGGATAGAGTGACATTTGATCTGATAACGAAGAAGCTTCCTAAGTGACTAATAGGCAGGTAGTGTATACAGCATGAAGACTCTAGAGAAAGGGATGATTCACATCCCAGACTGAATGAAGTGGTGCAGTGTTGGATGTGACGCCCTAGTCAGAACAGCATGCGATTTAAAACAAGAAAGTTAGGGATCCAGTTTCATTATTTTGCATATGGTTAGCCAGTCATCCCAGCATGAATTATTGAATAGGGAGTCTTTTCTTCTTCGCTTATTTTTGTCAAACTTGTCAAAGATCAGATGACTGTAGGCATGTGGCTTTATTTCTGGGTTCTCTATTCTGTTGCACTGGTCCCTACATTTAGCCATATCTGAAAATCAACTCAAGATAGACTAAATATTTAAATGTAAGACCTCCAACTATAAGAGTCCTAGAAGAAAACCTAGGAAACACCATTCCAGACATCAGCCTTGGGAAAGAATTTATGACTAAGTCCTCAAAAGGAAATGCAACTAAAACAAAAATTGACAAGTAGGACCTAATTAAACTAAAGTGCTTCAGCATAACAAAAGTGACTACCACCAGAGTAAACAGACAGCCTATATAATCGGAGAAAATATTTGCAGACTATGCATCTATTAAAGACTAGGCACCTAGTAAAGGTCTACTATCCACAATCCGTAACAAACTTAACTAAACAACCAAAAACAAATAACCCTATTAAAAAGCAGGCAAAGGACATGAGCAAATATTTCTTCTCAAAACAATACATCTGGCCAACAAACATATGAAAAAATGTTCAAAATCACTTATCATCAGAGAAATGTGAGTCAAAGCTATAATGTTATATCATCTCACACCAGTCAGAATGGCTATGATAAAAGGCCAAACATTAGCATATGCTGTGAGGCTCTGGATTCAAGGGAACGTTTATACACTGTTGATGGGAGTGTAAGTTTGTTCAACAACTTTGTAAAGCAGTTTGGAGCTTTCTCAAAAAACTTAGAACTACCATTCAATCCAGCAATCCCATTACTGGATATATATCCAAAATAATGTAAGTCATTATACCAAAAAGACACACGAACTCACATGTGTATCACAGAACCATTCACAATAGCAAAGACATAGAATCAACCCAGATGCCCATCCACAGTAGACTGGATAAAGAAAATGTGGTACATATACAGCATGGAATACTATGCAGCCAGTAAAAAGAGTGAATGCTTGTCCTTTGGAACAACATGGATGCAGCTGGAGGCCATTGTAAGCAAATTAACACAGGAACAGAGAACCACATATAAGTGGGAGCTAAACATTGAGTACTTATGTTGATAAAGATGGTAACAATAGAAACTTGGGACTACCAGAGCAGGAGGGTAGGAAGAGGACCAAGGATTGAAAATCTAACTACTGGATATTATGCTTACTACCTGGGTGATGGGATCAGTCATATCCCAAACCTCAGTGTCATGAAATATACCCATGGAACAAACCTACACATATACCCCCTTAATCTAAAAGAAACTTTGAAAGTATATTTTTTTAAATTAAAAAAATAAGATGTATTATACATTTCTGGAATTTTTCATTTAATATTTTTGAACCATAGTTGCTCAGAAGTAATCGAAACCACAGAAAGGAAAACCATAGATAATGGGGAACTAGTGTACAACATATTTCTAATTTCTAAGTAAAACTTTAAAAGTACTGTGTTTCTGTGCGTAAAGAGTTACCTTATTCTAAAATTCTTATTTTAGCATTAGTATTGTTCCAGCAATCACTGTCCTATGCTTTTGATCTCTAAAGAAAATTATTCAAATATTAGATTTACTTTTGCGTGAGACAGTCCACAGTGTTTCTAAATAATATTTGCATATTGCTTTTCCATGGTTTATACGGTTTAGCAATGCCTCTCCCACCATAGAAGATTAGTATTTTAATCCATTACTTGCCATCTCCATCTCCATCACACATAAATTTAGTTCTATTTCTCCATTTTAATATTTCAGTTACATCATGACTTTGTTTAGACCAACCATGATGAATTTGTTAAAAACATTTATATTGGGTCTTTTACATGCTAAATATTCTGTAAGAACTTTACAAATACGGATTCATTTAATCCTCAAAGCATTATTTCCTGATCTTGGAGGCAGGTGTTATTTTTATGCACATTTTGTAGAAATAAAACTGAAGCAGACAGGAGGTAAGTAAATTGATGAAGTTCTGTTAGTAGCCTGTAGATTTGACCTTCAGTCTCAAGAAATTTGGCTCCAAAACCTGTGTTTTTAACTGCTATGTTATACTGTCTCTCAGTTGTCAGTGTTTATATTATGAGATGAAGACCAATAAACAGCTTGTCTCAGTCAGACCATTTAATACGTTAGAATTTTTTTGAATTTAATAATATATATTAGATATAGTGGTTCTGTTTGTGCTCTATTTTTCTATTTCGCTTTGTCTGCCATTCATGTTAGATGCTTTCTTGAGATGTCTGGTAATCCTGATTCATATTTAAGAGCAGGGACACCATAACATGCATTGAAATTTCTGCACGTATGTAAGATGTTTGTCAGCTGTCACCTTTATTGTACGGTAGTTTGAATGGGTTCCTTAGAGAACCTCCAGTGTCAACAGCTTTCTGGGTTACTTTTATGTGTGTGTGTGGAGGAGGAGGCTAATCCTTGGCAAAGAGGCTTCCAATCTCCTGCGTAGGTGGCGGCATATCCCCCTCTAGGCTTCTGCTGGAGAGTGGAAGAACTGGCACATCATTGCATCAATATGGGCATGGGATTTGGCACTCAGATTACTTCATAAACAGATTTTTTAGTTTAGTTTTGTTTTTTTGAGACGGAGTCTCGCTCTGTTACCAGGCTCGAGTGCAGTAGTGAGATCTCAGTTCACTGCCACCTCCGTTTCCCAGGTTCAAGCAATTCTCCTGCCTCAGCCTCCCGAGTAGCTAGGACTACAGGCGTGCACCACCTCGCCCAGCTAATTTTTGTATTTTTACCACATTGGTGAGGATGCTTGACCTTGTGATTTGACCGCCTTGGCCTCCCAAAGTGCTGGGATTACAGGCGTGAGTCACTGCACCCTGCCCATAAACAGAAGTTGATATAACCCTCTTGTTTATAAACCCCATTACCTGATGCACCCAATTAATATGCCATTTGAATCTTTCATGAAAGTAATCTCTGAATGACTTTCCCAATTCCAGCTTAAGATTAATTTTCTTAAACTGCCACACAGTTATCAGTCAATTATTTTTACCTTACTGTCTTCTCATATTCTACACAGTTATTGAGGGTATGTACCTTTGTGCACAGCCATGTTGTACCATTTTAGTAAAGTTTTAAGAAACAGAAAAGATAAATGGCAGGTTCACTATGCCAAATTTAATCAGGAATCATTTTTTTTTTTTTTTCTCAGAAAGACTTGTGGGCAATGTCATGAAAATTAAATTTCAAGTATGAAGCTATATGCCGTATTAAAAAAAAATCACTGACTACAAACATCATTCTGTAAGTTCCACTTCTGAATTCCACTGGAAGAACACAGCTCAGTCTTTGCCATTTATGGATAAGAAACAGGTCACATTAACAAAGAAAGCACACTGCCTGTCAATCTGGCAAGTGGCCATTTCAAAAATAAATTGTACCAATTTCTGTTTAACAGCCACACAGTGAAGTATTTTGGGAGGGTATGTTAGCAGTGAGAGTCATCAATAAAACAAAACTATATTACGCATTTAATTGGTCAGCTTTTTCTGAACTGAGTGTAATGTCACTGTAAAAATACATATATATAGAGAAGGGGCAGTAACTTGCTACTTGCTCAAGAATGATGTATGTCCAAAGGTATGAGCTTTATTGTGTTTTATATTTGTTAAAAAATAAAGAGGGGGCAGTTTCATGATTTCCAAAGAGATAAATCAAGATAAATCAAGCAGTGTTTTATTATCTTTATTTATTCTCTAAGCTTTAGATTAGTTAACTTGGAATATACTTTGGCATGCTTGAAAATGAGGGTTTCTAATTTTTCCTTGTTCTGGTAAAAAAATTATCTTTGTGCCTTTCCCCTTCCCTATGAATATGAAACACAGTTATTTAAGAGCATGGGTTGTGGTGGAATGAATATAGGATTTAGGGCCCCTCTACCACACATTGTATTGTTCACGTATTGACCTCTTAAAGGCTTAGTGTTTTCATGCGGCAGTGGGTCACATCATTCTGTGATTCACATACGGACCGCGTATTTCTTTTCTCCTAGTCTTACAATGAGAGTTTAATTATACAGCCCATGTGCCTAACACAGTACTCAGAATATAGTAAATATGTAATAACTGTTTAACATTTATTATTATCATTATTTAATTCAACTGGCTAATAAGCTGTCCTTAATTTAAATAATAAAAGACAAGGTCTTGATTTGTCTTCTTTTGAAAAACTGTATATTTTTTGGTATTACAACAGTAAATGTTTTTACTCTTCACAAAAAAATTACGTATATAGGCTTGTATCTCCCCCGTCCAGTTAATATTTCAGAAGCAGTTAAATCAGGATCAAGCCTCTAGCAAACTATTCCTAACCCCTGGGAAGAAAGATGAACTTTTCTGTAGCCAAAAGTATTTAAATATTTGGTTTTGGTTATTATAAATTTAAGTGTCATCATGAGAGTAAACATACAGTGCAAAGTTAATAGAAAAGGTATAATACACCTCACACATTATTTTGACATTTAAAAACTACAACCCAGACTGTTAGCTCAGTTGGTTACAGCATAGTGATAATAAAAATTACGCCCTTATTTATTTGTTAAGGCACGATGACGAACACCAAGACCACAACATAACAATGAATAGAGAGTTGCTTGAATATTTAGAACACAAATTATAACCAGCTGGCAGTGATGACCTATGGTATAGTTTTGTGATTTCTCACAGGTTTTTTACAGATAGGCCCCATGTTTTCATAGCCATATATATCTTAATATGACTTAATATTGGGAAGTTGCCTTAGTCAAAATTCCCAGAAGGAACTAAGACCTGCCCTATATTTTGAACTATGTGTCTCACTTTGAATTAACAATTGGACATGGACTCAAGAAAGAAAATCACCATTTCGTAGGGCCTAGTGAAAGACATTAACATGAAATAGAAAAAAGTGCTGGAGATGGATTTTATTTTTCCACCTATGTGAAGCCTTAAGAAAGTTATTTCAGGCCAGGCGCGGTGGCTCAAGCCTGTAATCCTAGCACTTTGGGAGGCCGAGACGGGCGGATCACGAGGTCAGGAGATCGAGACCATCCTGGCTAACACGGTGAAACCCCGTCCCTACTAAAAAAATACAAAAAAAAAAAAAAAATAGCCGGGCGATGTGGCGGGTGCCTGTAGTCCCAGTTACTCGGGAGGCTGAGGCAGGAGAATGGCGTGAACCTGGCAGGCGGAGCTTGCAGTGAGCAGAGCTGGCGCCACTGCACTCCAGCCTGGGCGACAGAGCGAGACTCCGTCTCAAATAAAAAAAGAAAGTTATTTCATATTCCTAAGCCTCAGATGTCTTCATCTGTAAACTAAAAAAAAAAAAAAAAAGTTGGCCTGCCACATTGAACTTTTATGGGGATAAAAAGATATGATGAACTAGGGCTAAAATAATATCAATCCCTACACATCACTCAGCTAATCTTTACATTTTCTTCACCAGATATGTATTATCTAGACAAAGCCTACTGGGACAACTGAAACATATGTATGCTTATCTCTGTCTTCTCCACAGGGATGCCAAATCTTTAAAAAATGACATGGGAAATCTTTCTTCTAAATCGCATCTAATCATCAGTCATTCCAACCATTTATCTATCCACCCATCCATCCATCTATCCATCAATTATTTGTCTATAGATACCTATTTCGCATGAAATTTATACTATAAATATCCTAGGTTCTTCCATAGAAAAATAAATAACAATATTAACAATAGCATTTTTATTGCATTTTCAGTATTCTCAGAATCTGTGCTGAGTATTTTATACGAATTTTTCATTTAACTTTCACTATGTTCCAATTATTAGGAACATATTTCACTATGTTCCAATTACATATTATTATTTTCTTCATTTTATAACTGCAAGACTTGCCAGCAAGTCTCCTCCTTGCTCCTTCCCAGCAAGAAAATTTTAATCTGAAACACAATTGTTTACACTAACAACAATAATAAAAGATAATACTAATATATAGGTAAAAGAGAACTTATTGAAATTTTATGGTAAGTTAGAGTAGAAAGAAGTTGCATTTATTTTCCAACACAAATTATTGATCTTAAGAAAGTTAGAGTACTTTTAAAAATCAATAATGAAATTATGGTCACTATAATTTAATGTTTCTGCAATTATTTAGAAGTTACATCTATGTTATGATGTTGCCAAGATCACAATTATAAATGATACAGACCTAAGAACAACTTTCAGTCATTCAAATTGCACAGTGTTTGAAGTCTATACTCAGAAATTGATCAAGGACCAGAAAAACTGCACATTTTAATTAGTTAAACTTATATTTCAGAGAAAACAAGTTTATTCAATTTCTGAAACAGAATAAACCATGACTAATAATATCTAAAGTATTCTTTTGGAGAGACTAGCTGTAACTATGGTAGATCTTACAAAAGTGTGTGAAAATAATCTTATTTACCCAGATTCAATAAGATATTATTTTCAAAGTTTAGGACAAAGAAGAAATTGAAGATGCAGAAAAAGCAACGAAATGTAATCGCATTCAAATAATTTTCTTTTAAGAAAATAATATTGTGCTTTATAATAGTCAAATATATTTTTCATTCAAAACTTTTCCTATTAGAGTTCATAGGAAGGAAAGCTCACTGTGAACAGTACAAATAATAAGATAAAGGATGCGAACTAAATTGGAAGGAAAGGTCAAGCTACGATTTAGCAAAAAAGAGGGAGTGGCATAAACAAAAGCTGGAAAACCTGAGCAAATGCCTGACAGGAGAGGACATTTGACATTTATTTATTCGTTTATGTAATCATTTCACAAAATTACATCAAGGACAAACTGCATACCTAGCATGCTGATGTATGCTAAAGATAGAAATGCAGAAATGAGTACGACACTGTCTCTGGTTCCAAGATTCTTGGTTTTAAAGGGAAAGTCAATGTGTATGTACACAAATGACAAAATGCATATTGTATATAATGGAGGTGTCACAAAGAAAGATATAGGAGAGAGAGGGGCTAGAGAGTGACGCGAGGCAGTGGGAGTTCAGTGGAGAATGGCAATTTGGACAGGCTGGTTAACAATATCTGCTTTGTCCAGGAGACATCTGAATTGAGACCAAAAGGAATTGAAGAAGTGAAGAAAGACAAAATTAGATATTTAAAGAAAGAGCATTCCAGGTAAAAATAAAAATAAATGCAAAAATTATAAGGTGGGAGTATACTGGGCAAATTGAGCGGCGGAAAATGGCTGGTGTGGTTAGAGCAGAATGAGAGAGAGCAGAATGTGAGATAGGGCCTGCGAACCGTGTCAAAGGCAATTACTTATTTATTTTTGCCCTCAGCGGCAAAATAATCTTCCGGAGGCTTGTCTGTAGAAGAATGACATGGCCTGGCTTACAATATTAAAAGAATCACTTTGGTTACCCTATAGATTTAAATAGGAAGACAGAGTAAGCATGATAGAGAAACAGTGTCAAGGCAGAGTGAAGAATGAAGGGTCACCTTGCCGTGAACTGAGTGGCTTTGAGATAGCAGACACAACTGAAACATTAGTGGAGGTCAAATTTTAAAAGACTTTAAGTATCAAGGCAAATATTTTTCTACTTTGTTTTATAGGCAACTTGTTTAAATGCTAATGCTGAAATATATAATCATATACAAAGGAAGCTGAAGCAACAACTTTGAGGAGTTCACTGAAATAGAGGTGTTAGGGAAAGCTTCACGGAGAGCTTATCACACAGGGATTATCCGGACCTTGGATTGTATCTGGCTTTTTGAGCAGCCTTGTTACTATCGCCCGCATTACTCCCTGGTAATCAAAGAGAAAGAAGGATGAGTCCTGGCCAAATCGTGGCACACAGCCGGCCTCGCTGCTGGAAAGAGCTGCTCTACCATTAATCTTTTGGACTGGGCATGTGCAGAGAATGGATGGGCTCAGAGCCCGAGGGCAGCTGTTCTGAAGATAGCTGAAGCAGAACACTACAGACAAGAAAAGCCAGAGATGTATTTTGGTCATTCACTGATGTTCAGTGAACCTGGCTGAGCCCTAGCTGTAAAATTCTGAGAAATGGTGGCATCTCCCGGTAGCGGATAGAAAGGCTGTTCATAACCTAAGGATAGGATAAAACCAGAGCTGAAGAGGCAGAATTGTTTTTTTTTGTTTTTTTATATTTATTTTATTATTATTATACTTTAAGTTCTAGGGTACATGTGTATAACATGCAGGTTTGTTACATATGTATACTTGTGTCATGTTGGTGTGCTGCACGTATCAACTCGTCAGCACCCATCAACTCCTCAGCACCCATCACCTCGTCATTTACATCAGGTAAAACTCCCAGTGCAATCTCCCCCCACCCTCCCCATGATAGGCCCCGGTGTGTGATGTTCCCCTTCCCGAGTCCAAGTGATCTCATTGTTCAGTTCCCACCTATGAGTGAGAACATGCGGTGTTTGGTTTTCTGTTCTTGCGATAGTTTGCTGAGAATGATGGTTTCCAGCTGCATCCATGTCCCTACAAAGGACACGAACTTACAGAATGGGAGAAAATTTTTGCAATCTACTCATCAGACAAAGGGCTAATATCCAGAACCTACAAAGAACTCAAACAAATTGACAAGAAAAAAACAACCCCATCAAAAAGTGGGCAAAGGATATGAACAGACATTTCTCAAAAGAAGACATTCATACAGCCAACAGACACATGAAAGAATTGTTACTAAGACTAGAAGTTAAATTGCCCCCAATACCAGAACCTTCTTCCCTCCAGTAGCTATGTCCCTCTAGGTCCCCTGCACAGAGACATACACGTGATGAAAGCAAGAAAATAAAGTTTTATTTGGAAATCTTAACAATATTTTATCAATGAAATGGTGTTCCCCATGTCACGGGTGTCAGGTAATATCTTGGCGGGGCCCAGGGAAGGAAATTTTATGCAGATTATATGAGACCAAATGTTGTAATTTCCTCTTTCCCTCTGATTTTCCTCTTTCCCTCTGATTTTTATCACTGCAATACATTAAAGTGATTGCTTCTTTATAAGTAGTATCAGACCTCACATGAATCAGGCCTCAGCTACATTCACTTCCTAATTTTCTCAATTCACTATATATATATATATATAAAATATATAAAAGTATACATATATATAAATATATGTGTATATATAGTCTTTTTTTTTTTTTTTTTTTTGAGACAGAGTCTCACTCTGTCAGCCAGACTGGTGTGCATTGGCATGATCTCTGCTCACTGCAACCTCCATCTCCTGGGTTCAAGCAACTCTCCTGCCTCAGCTTCCCAAGTAGCTGGGATTAGAGATGTGTGCCAACTCACCCGGCTAATTTTTGTATTTTTAGTAGAGACGGGGCTTCACCATGTTGGCCAGGCTGGTCTCGAACTCCTGACCTCAGGTAATTCACCCTTCTCAGCCTCCCAAAGTGCTGGGATTATAGGTGTGAACCACCACAGCCAGCCAATTGACAATATTTTGTTTTTCTGTGGTACTAGAATAACCATTATTCTTCATGTAGACTTACAGAACATTAGAGATAGAAGACACCTTGGACATTACAATACATTCCTTGACAGGGAGGAGAGAAGGAAAAAAAGAATCAAAATCTATTTGGCATCTATTCTGTTACAGTTACATTACAATCTTTTAATGGTAGGAGTTATTTCCATTTTACATAGGGAAGAGAGAAAAATCAAAGAAACTAAATAACTTACCCAAAACCACGCAACTAGCTTCTTAAATAATTGGAATTTAAGCAATGGCTTCATTATGTATAAAGCTCATACTCTTTAACTTCCTTCCTCCCTTCTTTCCTTTCTTCCTTCCTGCTTTCCTTTCATTTAACCATTTATTCAACCAATATTTATCAACACTCTGCTTTGTAGCAGCCATGATAAGCATTAGTGATACAATAATGAATGATTCCTGTCTTCAAGCAGCACAAAATGTGTATTTTGGTTGTCTTTTTACTCTCTGTATCCCCTTCTACATTTTGTGCTGTAGAAAGAAAAGAACAAAATTCTAAGAAGAGTATATCAGGAGAAATTTACAAGAGGAAGACATTTATTCTAAGACTCAAATGTTGAATAAAGGATATTAAGAGAAACAGAGTATAAACCTGTTTCATGCTGGGCGCGGTAGCTCACGCCTATAATCCCAGCACTTTGGGAGGCCGAGGTGGGCGGATCATCTGAGGTTGGGAGTTCAAGACCAGCCCGGTCAGCATGGAGAAACCCTGTCTCTACTAAGAATACAAAGAATACAAAAACTTAGCGGGGCGTGGTGGCACATGCCTGTAATCCCAGCTACTTGGGAGACTGAGGCAGGAGAATCCCTTGAACCTGGGAGGCGAATGTTGTGGTGAGCCAAGATCGTACCATTGCACTCCAGCCTAGGCAACAAGAGCAAAACTCCATCTCAAAAAACAAATAAACAAAAAAACAAAAAAACTGTTTCAGGCAGTGGTGACAACATATGTGAAGCTCTGTACACAAGAGAGATAACAACTGTAGTGGATGCCACAATGAATCACCCACTTTGTTCTTTGAAGATGAAGGAAAATACTTATTCCCCGTAGTTGGTGGAAGTGCTGCCAACAGACAGACCTTAGCTGACAGCTGTCTTTAAGGAGTGCTTTGACTCAAGAGAAAAAGTGTGCTCAAGCTCTTATCGATTGCCTAGAGAAGTCTGCATCCAAAGACTGGCCAACTTGGAAGCACAGAGAGCTAACAGCTTCTCTCCAACTCAAGACAATGCTGAAGGACTGCCTTGGCTTCAGAGCTCTCGTATGATTGACTAAAGTCTTTGCTGAATTTGTATCACAGTTCAATATTTCTTCTGTCTAATCCTGCTTCCTTCCCTTACCTGCCATAAGTATTAATCCCCAAACTTCTCCTAAGCATCCCCTCTGAACACTAGCCTCCATCTGAAAGTCTGCTTTATAAAGAACACAATTGGCAACAAGTGGCAAAATGGTTTTGTAAAAATTAAACATGACCACTATGCTGGAAGTAGGTAACATGGGATATGGTTAAAATAGAAAAGGAATGTAAGAAATACAGCCCGAGAAGTGTGCAGGGTTGTGGTCTTAAAGAATCATGTTGACTGCAACCTCTCAAAGAACAAAGTCCATAACAACTGACCTCAAATGGGAGCTCTTCATAACCTGACAGAAAACATCTCTATCATACTTATTACACATCCTTGTCATGCATAGCACTTATCAAAGCCACTATTTTATAGCTGGTAATTTGTGGTTTACCCAGCTGTGAACTCAGAGAGCAGAATATAAGTCTGTCTTGTACACCACTGTAGCCCTCAGGGCTTAGCACTGGCCATGCAGAATGAGTTCAGTATAAATTTGTTGAATCACTAAATGAATGTTAGCCATCACCCAACCAAGGGCAGCAAATAATTTTGAAAAATAACTCCCTCTTGCCAAGGATGTGGGACTCCTCTCATGGACATACAAAACACGTGACCCATCAAGACCTAATGCTATCTTATGTCTGCATTAATGTAATCAAATTCCACTTTACTAGTGAGCATGCCCTTGTAAAACCCATTGTGTAGCTATATTTTTCATTTGTGTCCTGAGAGGCACCGAATAGTTATGTTATTAGGAATTTATAAAAGCTGGAAATTTGTCTGTTGAAGGTCCTGGGTGGATGAAGTGAGTCAATGATTTGAGGACCTATGTCAGGCTGTATTTTGTTAAAACAGCTTTAAATTCATGGTGCCCTAGTTTTTTCACTCAATAGAAATAATAGAAATAGTGGGTTATAAATTCTCTGCTCCTGTTAGAAGGTGAAAACTTTCTCCTGAAGGCTGTTTACCCCAGCTCTTAATTGCAGATGAGATGAACCTGAGAATTCCAAAAAATGTTTGTTCTTAGGCTCTGTAGAGCTCATCACTGAAAATGTGGGTCTCCTAGACATGTTACTGTTTAATAAAAGTAATTCCTATAAAGCAGGCACTTGGGGCATCTGGAATGGGCAGATGATCATCCCCACGTTGTGAGTTTATAAGAAAGAAAAAGCTGCCAAAAATGCAGACAGGCTGTAGGAATCCTAGTTCAAAAGGAGTTTCTCTCTGTGAAATTATTTAGGCATTTTTTTCTGTTGTATTAAAGCAGATTCCTCAAATATTCTATCAGCTGAATTTCTGGGTTTTTATTAAATGGATTTTTGAGAAATCAGAATAACAAAGAATTTGCAAAGCCACTGAAGATATTTTTCCATGACATTGTACGAGAAACTTTGTGAATTTACTGTGAGAGGATTGAGAATACGATGAACCAAAAATGGTAGACAAAAGTGTGAATAATTGTGAAGGATATAAGATTACACTACTTGCAAACTAACAAGTTACCCTCCCACACTTTTATGGAGGCTGGCAGAAGACACAATACTCCTGAGTGAGAGACAAAAGACTATTATTACTCATGGCACAGCAGGCAGTGTAGGCTTCATATTTGCATCAGTTCCTTTTGCCTGTACCTCCCTGGTCCCATGTGTGTGATGCAGGGGAGGACTGCTGAGGAATCTTAAGTTTAGGGAGCCTCAATCTTATAAGAGAGCTGCTGGAAAACCTTCCCAACTTCTACCCTAAAAAAAGACATTTTTTTTTTTTTTTCTTTCTGAGAGGGAGTCTCGCTCTGTCGCCCAGGCTGGAGTGTAGTGGTGCCATCTTGGCTCACTGCAACCTCCATCTCCGGGGTTCAAGTTATTCTCCTGCCTCAGCCTGCTGAATAGCTGGAACTACAGGCACCTGCCACCACACCCGGCTAATTTTGTATTTTAATAGAGATGGGGTTTCACCATGTGGGCCAGTCTGGCCTCAAACTCCTGACCTCACGTGATCCACCCACCTCAGCCTCCCAAAGTGCTGGGATTACAGGCGTGAGCCATCGTGCCTGGCAGACATCTTTTTTTTTTTTTTTTAAATTGAGGCCTAAAAATAAATCTTCTCTCTGCCATACAAGAATATGCTTTCTGTATTTACCAAGGCTGTTTGCTATCCAAATATCTTTCAAAGTGTAGTCTGGAACAGAAGCTGTCAATGTTTCTTCACAAAATCTGCAAAAATCCAAGAGACACAAGACAGTCCTCCCAACAAAAGGGCTATAAGATTGAATGCCTTTTTTCTAAAGATAAATATGTTATCTTTTTCTATAGCTTATATGTTATATATAAGACTTTCTACTTTGTATTACAAGAAAGACATGCATACTATAAAACTCAAAGTATAGAAAACCAGGGAGACAATGATCTGATAAGAGGAATCCAAATAAAATTCAAGTGATCTAACTTCCATTATTTCCACCACTACCCTTAGTAGTGAAAGAATTACGCTAACAATGAAATTCGCTTCAATTTAGTTAACACCTATTATGTACTTGGTAAGCATTTACAGACATTACTTAATACAACAATCATAAGAAATGCAATATGGTATTTTATCTGTATTTAAAATAATCAATGAATTAAATTAAGTTCAAAGATTAAATATACCATTGATATTTTATGAAACCTTTTCACGGCCTCAACCTTTTTAACTCACCACAAGAAACAAGATAAATGACAAACTCCTATGATATAGGGCTAATAAGTTGCTGTGAAGGTAATAAAAATGTAATGATAATTTGCATTGCTCAAGCTATAAAACTTCCCACCCTCTCTCACTCAAGAAAGGATATAAGAAAGTGACTTTCTTATGAAAACCATTTTGAATCCACTCTAATTATATTATTCCAAAACTTGTTACTTTGTAAGAAGCAGAAAATCATGTCTGGCACACATTACAACTGAATATGATACTTCAGTGTGTTGTAACTTTATAATTAAGACCCTCCCCCAGTGGATATAGAGATATGAATTATAATAACATAGAACCATTATTAGGTAGGTACATATATGGTTGTAATTATTTGATATGCACACTGAATTTCATAGTCCTCTTATGAGGGAGTGTGGACTGTGTAAGGCTAGTCTTTGATTTAATTTTGGGGAAGCGCTGTGGAAAGGAGGATGAGTAACAAAGTTTCAGAAGGGAAAGCTTCCTACTGATGTGAATGCAAACATGCCAGAGAGCCCTTCTTTACACCATTCTTCTTTCCGTCCCTTTCTCTCTTCAATCCTCTTTCCTCCCTTTCATTCCTAGGATAATTATTAAGACAGAGTTAGTCTCAAAGCCATATGTTGTAGCAGAGGAGGGTGTTGGAACTGACCGGGGGAAAGAGTCTATCAGTACAGAAGTTTTGCACAGCACAGGGTTTAGAGTCTGACTGGAGTAAGGAGGCCATCCAGCCAGTAAGATGCAGTGGTAATGATTGGAGATTAGTCATACATAGGGTGGTTGACTAAATCAATATACACGTTGGAATAATGTGAGCTGGGCTTCTCATTGATGGAGGACAGAATTATAGATGGTAAAGGGAAAAGTAGAAGGGATTTGGTGGTATTTATTTGAAATTGGAGGTATAAGTATTTATTGGTAGTTTAGATAGATCGATGTATAGATATAATAAAGAATGGAATATTTAAATAATTTGAAAGTTCTTTTGAACAAAATCAATAAAAACACTAATGGATAATTTGTGATTATTATAGTGGAAAAACCCAGTACACAGTAACTTTGTGATGTAATCAAAATGTACATTATCAAGGACAAGACAAATTGAATTGTGTGTTACCCAATATGTTGTAATGCAAAGAACACAGTATTACTCTGTGCTACTCCTCCCAAAGAGGTAGACCTAATTCCATTGAAGAGGAAACATCACATAGACTGAATTGCAGAGAAAGTCTACAAAATAACTGCCCTGTAATCTCTAAATGTGACAAATTATAAAAGTCAATGAAAGACTGAAGAACTAAAGAGACCTAACAAAAGTTCATGCATGGTTCTAAACTGAATATTGTGCCAGTAAAGTTATTATTGTGGCAGCGTCAAAATTTGAATGAGATTCAAAGTTTAGGTGGTAGTAATGTGATGTATGAGTCTTAATTTTCTAAGGTTGGTGGTTATATTGAGGTTAAATAGGAAGATATCCTTGTTTGTAGTTAATACACACTAAAAAATGATGGGTGTGGTAGGGTATTTAGACAACTTGCTCTTCAGTTTTTCAGGGAAAAAAGTGTATCCCATATTCTGCTTACACCTTTTCTGTATACTTAACATGTTTTCTAAATATAAATAAATTAATAACTAAGTAAGTAGGTGTTAGAGATAACATTTTTCAATTAAGCACTAACAATAAGAAGTATCAAAAGTGGACCTAGATGAAGGGGAACTTCAACTGTTCAGCACAAAAGCGAATATGTTTGGGCCTAAGTAATTTTCAGTGGCCTAGGAAGATATCTAAGACCTAGAGAACAAACAAAATCATCAACTTGAAATTTAAACCACAAGATGAAAACTAATGAATGTTTCAATCAACGTATTATGTTAGCCTCATTAACTGCCACAGTTAATATTTATAAAATTTTCATTATGTTTGAAAGCATCTTGCAGATTCAGTTTCTCACAGCAAAATATTTCTCAGGCTTGTGAAATAATTGCTTAAAATATCAGTCAACCATGAATAAAACACATTTCCCAGTTCTTAATTATTTTTAAAAGTAAAATAAAATATTTTCAAATGTTTAGAGCAAAACATATATTTAATGTAGGATGGAGATGTATTTTAACAGATTTCATATGGCATTGAGAAGTTTCTAGAAAAGGACTTAAAAATGGTCTTCCGGTTAGAAGATAGTTTAATATGCATTAATCAGTTAGTGCAATTCTTAATCAAGAAGGAAAATTCTAATACCTATCTTTGAAGAATCTGACAAAGCGTAACCAAATTGGGATTTTTAGAATGAACAACCTGTCTTTTTTAAAGGACATCTCTTCCAAATGTTTCAGGTGACCACCTGATAAGTACAACACACTTCCTTAGCTTCCTACTTCCCCATCAGCCCTCACAATTTACAATTCCCTTTAGCCAAAGATCACCAGGAACATACTTGTGCTTGAACAGGTGGTTTTATTTTGTATTGTATCAAGGAGGAACACACCATAGGGAACCATAAGGTATCTGAGCAAGACAGGTTAGAAAAATCTGTTTAAGAATTTGGGTTTTGATGAGGTAATTTGGAGAGGTGTCTAAGGAAACAGGGGTTTGCTCTACATTGTAAGACAATAAAGTTTAGTTGGTAAAGAAGCAGCAATCCTTCATTGTGGCTGAGAGTGGAAGATACTTGCTGTTATTTACAGTGTTATGTAATGTGCTGAGATATTGTTTTTGAATCAGTTTATTATGATCTCAGAATGACTTGTTGATGTTCTATGAGTTTTTTTTTTTTTTTTTTTTTTTTTTTTTTTTTTTTTTTTG